>NC_087366.1:42055881-42358911 GCF_030014295.1 Loxodonta africana
ATATATTATAACCTAAATGAGATCTAAAGGATAATAATGACATGAACAACCACACCCACCCATCTCAAGGAACTGAACATGATCAATATCTTTAACTGTTTTCTTTGTCTTTCCCCAGTCTTATGCCTGTGTTGCCTTCAGAGATGCTCACTGTTCTCAAATGTGTAATTATTATTTCCTTCCTTTTTCTCTATAGTTTGCCAAAAATGTAAATTGTAGCCAATGTATTGTTTCGTTTTGCAAGTTTATGGACTTCGTGTAAGCAAAATTATAAGTTTGCTCTTCTGCGACCTGTCTTTTTTTCCTCCACTGAGCATTGTTTTTGAGAGTCTTCCAGGTTTACACTTATGGCTCTATTTCATTAGTTTTGATTCCATTGTAGGAATGTAACACACCCTAATTTGTCTATCCTCCTTTCCTTTTTTGGGCTGTGACCAACAATGCTTATATGATCATGATTCCTGGTGTACAAGTGTATAGTGTCTTTGTGATATGAACCCGGGAGTAAATTTCCTGGGTCATAGGGTAGATGAATATTTAGTCTCTGAGATAAAGCCAAATTATTTTTAAAAAGTGATTAGTTTCAATCTACACTTTCACCATCAGAGTTCCAATTGTGTCGAATCCTTGCCAGCCTTTGGTTCTTAGACAATTTTTCACCCAGCCTAGTGTGTTTAAAATGGTATTGCGTTGAGGTTTTAATTTGCATTTTCCTGATTGGCTAGGAGAAGTAGTGTATTTTCACATGTTTACAGCTGTTTCTTCTTCTGTAAAGTTCTTTTTTGTGTTTTTGACCATTTTTCTATTATGTATCGGTCTTGTACTTTTTTAATTATCAGAAATTATTTATATATTCGGGATATTAAAACATTGTTAGCTCCACTTTGGAGCTTGCCTTTTCACTTTTTTTATACTGTCTGTTAATGAACAGAAATTCTTTAATTCAGAGTAGGAATCTTTTTCACTTCCGGTATGTAATTTTTGCCCTATTTAAGAAATCCTTCCCTACTACAAGCTTATAAACATATTGCCCTATATTTTCCTGTAAAGATTTCAGTTTTGCTTTCACATTTTAATCTTTCGAGCTACCGGCAATTCATTTTCATGTATGGTGTGAGATCGGAATCAAATTTAAATTTCTACCATATAAATAATGTTATAACATAGTACCATAATAACATTATTATTATTATTTTTTTAATAATGTTATTATGGTACTATGTTATATATAAGCCACCTTTACTGAAATGCGGTGCCACCTCGGACATAACACAAATTCTCCACATACGTATGTGCGCTTTTCCTGGGCTCTCTATTCTGTTGCATGGGATGGGAGGAGTGGAAATGTCATACTGTGCAGGAGCATCGTTAAAGATAGGGGAGGATTTGTTTTGGTCATCTTTGTAAAGAAAGTACCACAAGTTAATTGAAGGCTTTTTCTCAATCAGTTTTCCCTTCTACTATTATGGAAATTATATTCTCTATTTTTATTCTTTTAATGCATACCTTTGATATTTTAACATAAGTGTTTAACAAAGTCGAAGGTCACTATTCTTACCTCCCTCCAAACAATACATGTCCTTAAAAAGCTTTAACTCTAACTTCACCCACATATACAGTGAAACCTATGAGAGCTAGAACTCAATGGGACTGCCTTGTTTCTCTGAGTCTCACAAATTTTCTACCTTTTACAGGGTGCAGCAGCCTTACCGCTTTTCTATCGTTCTCTATTAAGAATCCTACCTCATAAACACCAGAAAGTTGTTCTTTTTTTATTTTATAGGACTGAAAAAGAAACTAAACCATTTTTTATGATTTTTATGTTTATTCAAAGTATGTACAGATATGTGTATATACTATTCAAACAAAGATGGGTAAAATGCACTTTTTAATAAAAACCTCTAATATCAACTAGTTTGTTTTGGTTTTTTGATGAAGTTGTGGAAACAATTTTCTAAGTCTATAGCCTTATCAAAAAAACTTTTGGTCTCCTTTAATTTTTCCAAATTCCTTCAAAAGCCTTTATAGAATAGAAAACTTGTATTTGACTTAAAGGCTTAGACTCTTCTAATGGTAGGTCTTCATCATTGCTGTCTTTAGATCTCAGATCTGCACTTTCTTGCAGGTTATGTTGTCCATTTCTGTGGCAATTTCTTTGTCAATATCAGTGTAGGAAGGAGCACTGACCCTATTTTCTGAAACACCACCATAAATATCCTTTATTACATCCTGAAGCTGCATGTTATCTGAGCTTGATAACTGTTTCAGTTTGTATACTTTCTCCACTGCCAAGTGAGAAACTACGTTTTCTTAGCTTCTTCCTTAGTCATTTTGATTGCACTTCAGAAATGAAATCGCATCAAGAACATTGATTCCCCCCCAACCCCCCAAATCTCTGATGACATCTTGCACATCTCAGTGTTGGCAATTACTTTTTGAGGCAATAGCTTCCTGTGATTTATTTTCATATTTTGGATAATTATCCAGCACTTTCAGGACTAATGTCATGGATGGTGGGGAAAAAAATTTTAGATTGGACAGGGGCAGTAACTGATGATAAGTAGCAATTTCAGCAAACAAAAGAATGCTTCAAATTTGTTTTTTCATGCTGTTGTTGAGTTTTTTTAAAAACTCTTTGTAAATTGGAAACCCTGGTGGAGTAGTGGTTAAGTGCTATGGCTGCTAACCAAAAGGTCAGCAGTTCAGATCCACCAGGCTCTCCTTGGAGACTCTATGGCACAGTTCTGCCCTGTCCTGTAGGGTCACAATAAGTTAGAATCGACTGAACAACAACAGGTTTTTTTTGGGTTTTGGAAATTACTCCTGTCATCCAAGCTTTTTTACTCTATTTCCATTCTACTGAAAACTGATTAATTTTGATATTTTTGAAGCACTCTGGTTTATCACTCTTTCCAGGTACCCATGGTTTCTCCAGTATTCCATTCGCAAATGTGGTCAAGAGGACTGTAAGCCACTTTTTCAAAAACCGACCCCATGAGCATTTTCCACCTTCACATTCAGGGTCCTAAGTGGCATTGCCCTGTAAAACACGGAACCCTGGTGGCATAGTGGTTAAGAGTTACGACTGCTAACCGAAAAGGTCAGCAGTACAAATCCATCACCCACCCCTTGGAAACCCTCTGGGGCAGTTCTACTCTGTCCTGTAGGGTCGCTCTGAGTCAAAATCAACCGAACAGCAACAGGTTTGGTTAGGTTAATAAGCATTGCCCTATAAAATAGAGCAGTCCCAACCATGTTCATTGTCTTTAGGATCCTATCCTCTTATGACCACTTTTAATTTTGTGAACCACTTTTCAACAGTCTTTGTCAACCTTGTTTGACTCTCCACAAGCTACATTGCAAGTGATTCCAAGGTTTTTTTTTGCAACTCTGGAGCCATCCATTAGATGCTGAGAATCCATCAACTTTTAAAAGTTCTGCTGTTTCACAACTTGTACAAGGCATGGTCACCAAAGCTCCATAGACACATCCAAACTCTGGGACTGAATTGCTGGGCTAAGGGCTGTGGGGTTCATGGTCTCAGGGAACATTTAGCTCAACTGGCATAGCATAGTTTATAAAGAAAATGTTTTACATTCTACTTTGGAGAGTAGCATCTGGAGCCTTCAAAGCCTGTGAGCAGCCATCTAAGGTACTCCACTGGCCTTACCCCTTTGGAAGCAAGGGAGAATGAAGAAAACTGAAGATACAAGGGAAAGATTAGTCCAAAGGACTAATAGACAACAACTACCACGGCCTGTACCAGACTGAGTCCAGTACAACTAGATGGTGTCCTGCTATGACCACTGACTGCTCTGACAGTGATCACAATAGAGGGTCCCAGACAGAGCTGGAGAAAAATGTAAAACAAAACTCTAACTCACGAAAAAAAGATCAGACTTACTGGCCTGACGAGACTGGAGAAACCCCAGGAATATGGCCTCTGGACACCCTTTTAGCTCAGTAATGAAGTCACTCCCAAGGTTTACCCTCCAGCCAAAGATTAGCCAGGCCTTTTTTTTTTTTTTTTTGATAAAACAAAACAAGACTAAAGGGGCACGCCAGCCGAGGGACAAGGATTAGAAGGCAGGAGGGGACAAGAAAGCTGGTAATAGAGAACTCAAGGTCAAGAAGGGAGAGTGTTGACATGTCATGGGGTTGTTAACCAATGTCATAAAACAATATGTGTATGAACTCTTTAATGAAAAGCTAGTTTGTTCTGTAAACCTTCATCTAAAGTACAATAAAAAAAAAAAAAAAAAAATTCTGCTGTTCCCTTTGCCTTTGCTTGCAGGATAGGTCCTGACTGTGAGCATTTTTGGCGGAGGCTTGAAGAAGCCACTCAAAAACAGATGTGTTGAGTTCTGCATAATTTCTATCTCTTCCTTTCTTGACATTTACGTTGGTGCTGCTTATGTATTTTTCATTTGTTTTATCCTTTTCTTTCATAATTGCGTAAATTTGCATTTTGCCACACTTGAACTTAATTAGAGCTTTATCAAAGGTCTTTTTCTCGCCAGTTATCATTTTGACATCAGACTTTTCTTTCAGAGATAAATTTCTCACACTTCTTCCATGGCTGTGAAGGAATAAACTCTTTTTAAAACAGGAAATAAGTTTTTGTAAAAATTAAGGAATTTATGATCTTATCTTCTTGAAAACATGAATATCTCAAACAAAAAGGAAACTATCAGCATGATCATATGATAAAGCTAGTACACTTCAGTAAAACATTTAAGGGGAAAAAAAGTAAGAAGAGTGTTTATGCTTTTATACACTGAATGTGTTGCATGAGGAAATGTTTCCCTATTTTTTGGGCAAAATGAAATTTTGAAGGAAAGAATTTCAAGGAGATGAAGGTGTGGATTTTGAAAATTTTAATAATACGTATCAACACCACCAATAGCCAAAGCAAAAACTAAAAATTAAAGAAAAGGAAAAGAGTAAAACCTCTCAAGACAAGGAAAAAAGGCATGCTTTGCTAGATTTTAATGAAAATTAAAGGAATTTATTAGTATCTCTTAAACCTTCTTCCAAAATTATGAAAAATTATGGATGTTGTTCTTTGCTGGAAAAAAAATTTACAGGCAAAAAAAAAAACAAGCAAAAATATAAAGAATAGACATACTCAGAGGACACCAGCAATGCACAGTACGCGCTCCCAGTAACAATGCAAAAGGAAGTGGAAGACAGCCTTCCTCTCTGACTCTTGTGCTTCTTGGAGCTATTTCCGGCTTTTGCATCTGTATTTCCTTGTATTCGGGTTGCAATACCACTGGCTTTCTGATTCCGTCCATGTCTCACAGGTTCTGGCTTTCACAGACTATTTACTAGGCTGAAGTCATCATTTTACTAGAAAATATTTACATTTCCCTTCTCTGACAAGTTTCTGCCTTACACAGGTTCCAGCTTTCGCAGGTTTAACAGTACTTATATACTGTTGTTTTTCAGTATTTTAGTTCTATCTTATAAAATCTTATTGTTTCATGTATTCTTTTCTTTTTAAGTTTACAGTTTATGATTTTCTTTGCTCACTGTTCCTTCTTACCAGGCCTTCTTTCTGAGACCGTTTTCCTACTCTGAAGTGCACACTTTAAAACTTACTTTAGTGTCAGAGTCTAGATTCTAAACTCTCTGCATGGAAATATCTTTATATCGTGCTTGTTTTTGAGAGATGTGCTAATTATAAAATCCTGGGTTGAAAGAAAATTCCTTTCAGCAGTCTGAAGGCCTCTGCCTCCCTTGGTGCATTGACTACTCTGCTGTTGGTCCAATTTTTGTTTCTTTGTTTATAATCTAAATTTTCTCTCAGGCTCTTTAATGTTTTTCTATTTCTCTTTATATTTGTTTTGGCTAATCATCTGGGGCACTACCAACCAAGAACTATTTTAAAATAAATTCTTGCATTGCATTTTAGGATCACACATTGCGGATTGGGGTCCAGCGCAGTTTGTGCCTATTTGGGATTATGGATTCTTATGTGAAAGCATCCCCCTTTCACCCAGAGCTATGGGTGAGATGGACACATTTCCTCAGTGTCTGCTTCACTGGGTCGTGCTTTACACTTACCTCTCTGACTAAGGAGTATCTCTTTGCCTGCCTTGGGTGGATTCTAGGCCTGTTTAAATTTTTCCTGAATAGCCTTTGAAACCAAAACTCTAGGTTGCTGGGTTTACTAATGCCCCCCAGGGCAATGCTGACTTATATCTCCTTGGATTCCTCCTCCTGTTTGTTTTGATACCCTCAGAGAATTTTCCTTATTTTCCAGCCAATTCAGCCACGCATTAAATTTTATTTTAATCTAGGATTTTTGTGCCCTTTGTTGTGAAATTTTTTAGACATCCAGTTCCATAGTATTGCGGAAAATAGAGGTGTATCTAGCTCCCCACCAATTAAAATATCTTTATGATGATTTCATGTTAAACTCGACCAGTTGCTGTCAAGTCAGTTTTGAGTCATGGCAACTGCATGCATGTCATAGTAGAACTGCGCTACATGAAGTTTTCAATGGCTGATTTTTTCAGAACTAAATTTTCCGGCCTTTCTTCTAAGGCACCTCTAGGTGAACTTGAACCTCTAACCTTTCAGTTAGCAGCTGAGCACATTAATCATTTGCACCACTCAGGGACTCCCAATTTCATATTAGTACATTCTTTTTAATGACTTTGTACTATTCCATTTATTTTCTCATTTCTCTATTTATAAACCTTTTAATTTACAGCATTATTTTTTTAAAAAAATTGTAATGAATAAATGTATACAACTCTCGCAATGCATATTTGTACAATAAATTCCTAAATGTTTACCTACTGGATCAAAACCAATATCAGACTTATTCGTGATGCCCCCTCTTCCCCTTTGCTCCTCATCTAATCAATACTAAGTTTTGAGGGTTTCCTCAAATGTGTCCCATTGAATCCCATTCCACTGGCTAAACTCCAGCCTGCAATAATCTCTTGCTTTTATTATAATACCCCCTAACAAATTTGATTCCTCCTTGTCCATCTTACCCTGTTACAGTACACTTGCCAAGCCAATGAACCTCATTCCTAATGACCTGTAGTCTTCAGGAAAAGATTGGATCATGTTCAATATCATGATTATTAACTAATGTGAAGGTTCCATATATTTTAAAAGATTTAAAATTTTTAAATGTATCTAATATTTTAAAATATGTCAATATCTAAAATATATTTGAACAATATTCTGTATTTCTTCTCCATATTAGATGAGGCAGTATTAACTGCATATTTTTCATGATTAAGCCAAAGCTCTCCTTCTTAGGTCTCAGACATTTAAATTCTTCCATGAAGATGAATGCTGACCAAATTGTTATTCTCTTACAGCAGAATACTAAAGATAGCCTTTAATGGCTGATATGACACTTTCTAGTTTTTCAAAGAAATACCAGCTTATAAAGTGAGATTATGATTAACACTTCTAAAATTAAATTTTTTTAATGCAGTTCCGATAAAATGAAACCAAAGGGTCCTTTTATTTTTTTTTAAATAATTTTTATTATGCTTTAAGTGAAAGTTTACAAATCAAGTCAGTCTCTCACACAAAAACCCATATACACCTTGCTACACACTCCCAATTACTCTCCCCCTAATGAAACAGCCTGCTCTCTCCCTCCACTCTCTCTTTTCATGTCCTTTTTGCCAGCTTCTAACCCCCTCCACCCTCTCATCTCCCCTCCAGGCGGGAGATACCAACATAGTCTCAAGTGTCCACCTGATCCAAGAAGCTCACTCCTCACCAGCATCCCTCTCCAACACATTGTCCAGTCCAATCCCTGTCTGAAGAGTTGGCTTTGGGAATGGTTCCTGTCCTGGGGCAACAGAAGATCTGGGGGCCATGACCACCAGGGTCCTTCTAGTCTCAGTCAGACCATTAAGTCTGGTCTTATGAGAATTTGGGGTCTGCATCCCACTGCTCTCCTGCTCCCTCGGAGTTTTCTGTTGTGTTCCCTGTCAGGGCAGTCATTGGTTGTAGCCAGGCACCATCTAATTCTTCTGGTATCAGTATGATGTAGTCGCTGGTTCATGTGGCCTTTTCTGTCTCTTGGGATCGTAATCACCTTGTGTCCTTGGTGTTCTTCATTCTCCTTTGATCCAGGTGGGTTGAGACCAATTGATGCATCTTAGATGGCTGCTTGCTAGCGTTTAAGACCCCAGACACCACTCTTCAAAGCGGGATGCAGAATGTTTTCTTAATAGATTTTATTACGCCAATTGACTTAGATGTCCCCTGAAACCATGGTCCCCAGACCCCTGCCCCTGCTACACTGGCCTTCAAAGCATTCAGTTTATTCAGGAAACTCTTTGCTTTTGGTTTAGTCCATTTGTGCTGACCTCCCCTGTATTGTGTGCTGTCTTTCCCTTCACCTAAAGTAGTTCTTATCTACCATCTAATTAATGAAATACTCTTCTCCCACCCTCCCTCCCTCCCCCCTCTCGTAACCACAAAAGAATGTTTTCTTCTCAGTTGAAACTATTTCTCAAGTTCTTATAATAGTGGTGTTATACAATATTTGTCTTTTTGCAACTAATTTCACTCAGCATAATGCCTTCCAGGTTCCTCCATGTTATGAAATGTTTCACAGATTCCTCACTGTTCTTTATCGATACGTAGTATTCCATTGTGTGAATATACCATGATTTATTTATCCATTCATCCATTGATGGGCACCTTGGTTGCTTCCATCTTTTTGCTATTGTAAACAGTGCTGCGATAAACATGCGTGTGCATATGTCTGTTTGTGTAAAGGCTCTTATTTCTCTAGGATATATTCCAAGAAGTGGGATAGCTGGATCATATGGTAGTTCTATTTCTAACTTTTTAAAAAAGTGCCAAATCACTTTCCAAAGTGGTTCTACTATTTGACATTCCCACCAGCAGTGTAGAAGTGTTCCAATCTCTCCACAGCCTCTCCAACATTTATTATTTTGTGTTTTTTGGATTAATGCCAGCCTTGTTGGAGTGAGATGAAATCTCATTGTAGTTTTAATCTGCGTTTCTCTAGTGGCTAATGATCGCGAAACATTTCCTCATGTATCTGTTAGCTACCTGAATGTCTTCTTTAGTGAAGTGTCTATTCATATCTTTTGCCCATTTTTTAATTGGGTTATTTGTCTTTTTGTAGTTGAGTTTTTGCAGTATCACGTAGATTTTAGAGATCAGGTGCTGATCAGAAATGTCCTAGCTAAAAACTTTTTCCCAGTCTGTAGGTAGTCTTTTTACTCTTTTGGTGAAGTCTTTGGATGAGCATAAGTGTTTGATTTTTAGGAGCTCCCAGTTATCTAGTTTTTCTTCTACATTCTTTTTAATGCTTTCTATACTGTTTATGCCATGTATTAGGGCTGGGTTTTTTTTAAATGTTGTCCCTATTTTTTCTTCCATGACCTTTATCATTTTAGATTTTATATTTAGGTCTTTGATCCATTTTGAGTTAGTTTTTGTGCATGGAGTGAGGTATGGGTCTTGTTTCATTTTTTTGCAGATGAATATCCAGTTATGCCAGCACCATTTGTTAAAAAGACTGTCTTTTCCCCCTTTAACTGTTTTGGGGCCTTTGTTGAGTATCAACTGCTCATATGTGGATGGATTTATGTCTGGATTCTCGATTCTGTTCCATTGGTCCATGTATCTGTTGTTGTACCAGTACCAGGCTGTTTTGACTACTGTGGCGGTATAATAGGTTCTAAAATCAAGTAAAGTAAGGCCTCCCACTTTGTTCTTCTTTTTCAGTAATACCTTATTTATCCGGGGCCTCTTTCAAAGGGTCCTTTTTTTTTATAGGTAGTTAGGAAATACTAACATGTTGATTCAGAGGGAAATACTCATGACAATATATTTACTCAGAATTACGAAGATATCTGGTTACTGTCTAAAATCTGTCAGTCTATTGCTCTTTGCTTGACATGTTTTGACCAGGTGTTACTTGGGCATTTGGACCATTAGGGATTAGAATTGAGGGAGTGTGTCCATGTAGGATGTCTCTGATTACCTGTTTCTACTTTGAAGATAAGCAACACTTCTTAGGCATAAATCCAGGTCACAGAGGAGAGCATTGGTCTAACTATCCCTTTCTCTGTTGTAAATGAATAAAATCTTAGTGAGATTTTCATGAAGCATGTTACCTGTGAGAGAATTATCAATCCCAGATGGCAAATGGATCTCATCTCATGTACTAAACTAATAGATTGATAGTGGCTTCTTGGTCCCCTATTTTGAGGATACTTTTGGGGCATTACCCAGACTCTTGAGTTTTAAAGAGCACTGTATGTTATACATAAGGTCACTATGAGTTGGAGCCAACTCAGTGGCACCTAACCACAACAACATGAGTCATTATTGATGGCTGCCATGAGAAAAGGAGGCCTGGTGGCACAGTGTTGGTGGTATGAACCCACCAGCCACTCCACAGGAGACAGATGTGGCAGTCTGCTTCCATAAAGATTTATAGTCTTGGAAACCCTACAGGGTTGCTATGAGTTGGAATCAACTTGACAGCAGTGGGTTTGGTTTGATTTGGCCATGAGATAGGTAGAGTGGAGTGGTATCATATGTTTTTCCTCCAATATTTCTGATTTTTTATGACAAATAATTGTTGGCGTGTTTTTAGAATTTTATACATACATATGGTAAATATATATGACATTCATAGAGTTTTATTATTGTATATTCAAGGAAAGCCTACCTAAATAATATTATGGGAAGTTTTTAGTTTGTTTTTAGGTGGCTTTGAAAGCTTCAATAATGAAATGTTTTAGGAGAGCCAAAGAGGAAGGTTATAATACACACCAAAGGTTTTAATACATACCAAACAGCTCTGAGAAAATTTTCAAAAATGTTTTTGTTTAATTAAACAAAGATTTACGCTTATTTGGTGCTTCAAACATCAAGCAAAGTTCCTGCTTTCTTTGACTTTGCTATTCCCACCCATTTCCCAAGTTGAAATTTAGTAGACACTCTTGACTTTCTAGTTCCTTTGATTCTTTTCTCTATATCATCTCTTGCATCTACCTTCCTACTTTGATCTATGTCCATATCCCCCTCTGCTGTTATCATAATAATGCCTCCAGCCTCTACTCTCTCTTATTCATCTTCTAGCTACAAGAGATATCTTTCAGGTGTTGAGGGCTTTGTGTAAAAGTCTCCATTGGCTTCATAGCGTTGTTTAAGTCTTCTATGTTTTTACTGATATTCTGTCAGTTACTGAAAGAATGTTGAAATCTCTAGCTATAATTGTTTGTCTTCTTTTTCTTATTGTTTTGTCTATTTTTCTTTTCGGTTTTGTCACTTTTTGCTTTATGTTTTTTGAGGCTCTGTTTTGGGTGCTCGTATAGTTAGAACTGTCATGTCTTCTTGTTGAACTGATTCTTTTATCATTATGTAGTATGTCTTTTTTTTTCCTGGTATTATTGTTTGTTCTAAAGTCTAATTTTCTTGCCACTTAAGCTTTATTGTGATTAGTGTTTGCATGATGTATCTTTTTTCATCCTTTTGTTTGTATTTTAAGTAGGTTTTTTCTAGAGTGTCTTGCATTTTTATCTAGACTGATAATCCCTGCCTTTAATTGGAGTGTTTAGACCATTTACATTTCATGTAATGATCAATATGATCGGATGTAATTCACCATCTTGATAATTTGTTTTTTAATTTTCCTGTCTATTTTTTCTCCCCTTTTTTCTTCTTACCTACCTTCTCAAAGATTATTTGAGTATTTTTGAGTATGCTATTTCATTTCCACCCCTGACTTATGAGCTATACCTCATTTTTTTTTTTATGATTGTTCTAGGGTTTACATTGTACCTCTTTAATTTATCACAGCCTATCTTTAAAAATATATTTAAATAATTTCTTTTATTTAAGTAATTCACACATAATGTCAGTACTTTGTAACAGTATGCTTCCATTCTCTTTCCTGGTGTCTTCTGTGCTATGGTTGTCATATATTTCACTTCTAAATATATTATAACAAACACAACAATAATTTTGCTTTAAACAGTCAATTCTAGGGGTCAAAAATCCAAAATGGGTCTCTCTGGGATAATATTAAGGTGTCAGTAGGGCTGCATTCCTTCTGGAGGCTTCAGGAGAGAATCTGTTTCCTTGCCTTTACCAGACTGTAAATGCCTCCCCTAATCCTTGGCTCATGGTTTCCTTCCATCTTCAAAGCCAACAGTGGGTGGTCAAGTTTTTCTTATGCTGCATCACTCTGACACTGACTCACCTGCCTCTTTCACTACTACGAACTCTTGTGATTACATTGGGCCTACCCAGATAATCTAGGATGATCGTCTCATCCCAAAGTTAGGCTATTAACAACTTTTTTTTTTTTTCTAAATTTTATTCATTTTATTATTGTTGTTGAGAATATATATGTAATCAATCTCACTGAATTGTCCATGTAGAAACTATTGACTTGGTATATGTGTCAAGTTGTGCAGCCATTCTCACCCTCCTTTTCTGAGTTGTTCCTCGTTAACATAAACTCACTGCCACCGAAGGTTCCTATCTAATCTTTCAAGTTGCTATTGTCAGTTTGATCCCGTATAGGTAATTCTTAAAAAAAAACATAATGCTCAAGGCAGACCTTTTTTGTTAGTTAAGCTATCGTTTAGTTTTAAGATGACTTCAGGGGTTACTTTTGGTTTAAGATTTAAAAATTATCTCAAGGCAATAGTTTCAGGGGTTCATCTACCCTCAATGGCTCCAGAAAGCCTAGAGGCTATGAAAATTTGAAATTCTGTTCAGCATTTTCCCCTTTTTGATCAGGATTCTTCTATGGAATCTTTGATCAAAATGTTCAGTAATGCTAGCCGGTTACCATCCAGTTCTTCTGGTCTCATGACAAAGGAGGCGTTTTTTCATAGAGGCAATTAGCCACACATTCCATACCTTCCCCCTATTCCTGACTCTCCTTCTTCCTCTGTTGGTCCAGGTGAATAGAGACGATTGTTGTGCCTTGGATGGCTGCTTGCAAGCTTTTAAGACTGCAGCCACTATGCCGTGAAGTGAGAGGTAGAACAGAAACACTAAACACATTATTAAGCTGGTTAACTGGAATGTCCCATAAAACCATGACCCTAAATCATCAAACCAAGGAATCAGTTTCTTGGTGTTTGGTTGTACATAAGCAGCCTAAGCAGCTATTCTTTTTGTGTGTGTGTGTGTAAATATTATCTATTATACAACTTTTGCCAGTTTAACTTTCTACAGGTGCACAGCTTATTGACAGCAATTAAAATAATCGGATGTACAACCATACCCTTAATGAATGTGATTTTTCCCTCACTGTTAGCCTCCCATTCCCCCCCCTCCAGTCCCGGGTAACCACTAATAAATTTTGGTCTATACATTTGCCTTTTCTTGTCTTTTTATATAAGTGAGGTCATATAGTATTTGTCCATTAGTGGTTGGCTTATTTTGCTCAGCATAATATCTTCAGCTCCACCCATACTGTAGCAGGTATCAAGACTTCATTTTTCCTGCTGGCTGAGTAGTATTCCATTGTATGTATGTACAACATTTTGTTTATCTGTTCATCTTGATGGACATTTAGGTTGTTTCCACCTTTTGGCTGTTATGAATAGTGCTGCAGTGGACATTGATATACAAGTGTCTTTTTGAATCTCTGCTTTCAAGTCTTTTAGGTATATACCTAGGAGTAGGATTGCTAGGTCGTATGGTAGTTCTATATTAAGAGCTTTAATTCTATCTGATACCTTAATTTCACCTTCCATGTGACATAACATATTCACAGGTTCTGGAGATCCAGAAGTGGACATCTTTGGAGGGCCAGTATTCTGCCTACCACAAAGCCTGTGGTAATTCTTATTTTTGTACCTCTGTAAAAAATGTGCTTTTGTCCCTTTTTTCCTTTCCTCTCTCTTGCTTTTAAAATCTTTTTCTTTTTCACTAGTTTTTAGAAATGTAATTATGCTGCACATTGTGTATATGTATGCATGTTTATCCTGTTTGGGGTTATTTGATCTCTTGGATCTCCAAGTTTATAGTTTTTATCAAATTTGTGATTACAGCAGGGGGGTATGTTTAGGCCTCGTTAATCAAGTCCGGAAGTAGAAGCCTCTTTTCATTGGTTTAGAGTGAATGCTGTTGAATCTCCTTTGCTTTGCTTGTTGTAGTATCACACCGTAAGAGACTGGACCTGCCTGTGCGCACAGCTTTCTTGTCAGATATTTTCCATTGTATTTCCCATCTTGTCTCTTTTATATTCTTCCCTCTTGACACTGTCTGGGTGGCACAAACTTGACTGCTATCCAAATGATTGATGATTCAAACCCACTTAGAGGCTTCTCAGAAGAAAGGCCTGGCAATCTCCTTCCACAAAAATTACAGCTAAGAAAACCCTATGAAGCAATTCTACTCTGTAACACATGGGGTCGCCATGACTCTGCAACAGGTTTGGTTTGGCTTTCTGGGCACTCTGGACCACAGAATGAGTTCAAACTTTTGCACCTTTGTTCCTGCTTTTTGTTGTTTAAATGCTGTCCTCAGTCTCCACCTCTTTTTTTTGTACCTGACAAAGACTTATTCATCATTTTAATCCCAGCAAAAAATATATTGCCTTTGTGTTTTCCTTATTGACTTCTCTCTCCATAGGTAGATGAATGTTTCATTTACCTGTGCTCATAACTGACTTGCAAGTGTGGCTTTGGAGACAGACTGCATGAGTGTGAATCTTGTCTGTTTCACTTAATTGTTCTGATATTTT
This sequence comes from Loxodonta africana, assembly GCF_030014295.1. Lineage (NCBI taxonomy): Eukaryota > Metazoa > Chordata > Mammalia > Proboscidea > Elephantidae > Loxodonta > Loxodonta africana. Next base: position 42,070,625 of record NC_087366.1, read on the forward strand.
AGGCAAGTTATTTAACTGCTAATTTCATCATTATAAGATAGAAATAACAATAATATCTTTCTTACAGTGTTTTATTATTTTACTATTATTTATTATTTTATTATTGTGAGTTAATGTATCTAAATAATCAGAATGGCGGTATAAGTCCTATCTATATTAACATTCCCATTAGGAATATCTCTATAACATTTACATTGCTGCATGATTATTTATGTGTCTGTCTCTTTCAATCTTGCGTATTACTCTTGAAGGGAAAGACTATATTATATTTATCTACACGTGAACCCCAACAAAGTATCTGAAGCTTACTAGCGGAACACACAAATGTTGGTCGAAGTATCGTAACATTAAATTATGTGGCTTTTATTTCTCAGATTGGGATACCCTAACTATTTTCCTGTATTTCAAGCATTGTATTGGCATGTGAAATTACAGAAGAAAAACAGATCAGGAGAGATTTTTGGTTTCATATTTTTATTCTAAGCCATTTTGGGTTTTGATATTTTGAATCCACATGATGAAATTGATTTGTATCTCATTTAATATTGAGATTTCTGTCTTAAAACATGCATTTACAGATTTTTAGTTAAAGATTCATTGAGATTTCTATATTATTTGAAGATTCCTGATTTAAGTTCATCTTGGAATTGCCAAGTGGGTATAGTTCATTCAAGGAGTCCTGGTGGTGCAGTGGTTAAGCACTCGGTTGCTAAATGAAAGGTCGATGGCTCAAACTTACCAGCTGCTCCATGGGAAAAAGAAAGATGTGGCAGTCAACTTCCATAAAGATTAAATCCTTTGCTGTTGGGTCAGTTCCGTCTTATAGCAACCCTATAGGACAGAGAAGAACTGCCCCATAGAGTTTCCAAAGAGTGGCTGGCTGGTCGATTCGAACTGCCAGCCTTTTTGGTTAGCAGCCAAGCTATTAACCACTATTCCACCAGGTCTTGGAAGCCCTACGGGTAGTTCTACTCTGTCCCATAAAATCTCTAGGAGCCAGAATTAATTCAACAGCAGTAGGTTTGATTTTTGTTTTGTTTTGTTTTATACTTGACTTATCTTCTTCAATAGATAGTCATTACTTGGGAAAGAAAAGGGAAAGGAATTGGCCCTAGGTATACCTTTATTTTCATGCTATATTAGTGAAAATCCATGAAAGATTTGCTGACTCTACAACTGGAGTTTTATATAGCCTGTGGGTATGATTTAATATAAGAACGTGGGTGGAAAAAACAATCTTGCAATTGGAAATCAACAGGTTTTTTACACTGTTGTTGTTAGTTCCCATCAAGTCGGCTCCAGCTCATGTCATATAACAGAATGAAATTGTCCATTCCTGCACCATATTCATCATCATTGGTATATTTGAGTCGATTATTGTGGCTGTTGTATCATTCCATCTTACAGAGGGTTTTCCTCATTTTCACTGCCACTTTACTTTACCAGACATGATGGCCTTTTCCTGATGCCATGTCCCGAGTAAGGGAGGACCACGTATGGACTGTGAAACTCATGTATGTGCATCCTGTGTCTACATATAATTTCCACCTGGGTTTAAAAATAATTTAAAAAAATAAATAAATAACTGAGGGTCACTTCAGTGAGCACATCAGGGTGGGTGGTTATAGCTCATGTCTTCCTTGTATTTTAGGTTTGTCTAGAAACCATGTGTATCAAACTTTTGAAGTATGCATCATTTACTATTGTGTGTGTGTTGCTTGAGTTTAATAGCAAGCACATATATGTTATGTAATATGCACATATATTTCTAGGAACGCAAATGCAAATTTACGCACAAATTTCAAGTAGCCATCAGTATGAATGAAAAGGTGGCTGTGAATTATTGCAGAGGTTCAGTTGTAATTTTATACTCCATAGGTAGTGGCTTTCTTGCTCCCAAGAGCCTGCCACAGCATTTGTTTTATTGGCGCTAAGAACATTTGCAGCATCAAGGAGGGAATGTGCTAGGGCTTAGCTACTTCTTTTGCTATCTAGGGAAAGAAATTCTGAGACTCGTGCCTTGTCTAACATGTATAAACCAGCTAAACTTGCTTGACCTTTCAGTTCATTGTCAAAAGGAGCAGTGTCTCAAAGACCTCAAAACTAAAGCAGTATATCTGCAATTAAATGACAACTTTAAATGACTCAGAAGAAAGGCACTACATCTGTCTGAAAAATAACCCGTACTGGCTGCACTTAAAAGCAACTGAAATGCACATTCATGGCTAATTATAAACAAAAACTAGTTAACACTTTAAATAAAAGGGAAAAATAGCAAAAAGATTTAGAGCCTAGACAAGCAGATGAAAGGGTTCTAAGTTGCTTTCCATCTGATATTACTCAAATGCAACTCTGTCTCCAATTACCTGGGAATATGTGGTATTCCCTTATGAAAGCTCAAGATCAGAAAGGGCGTCCGTTCCATGCCTCTGCTTACTCACAGTCATTTGGAACACGTTCAGCAGAAATATTTCACATTGCAAAAGAGTCTGGAGCCAGACAGCGACTACAGCCACTAATCACTGGGTCAAAATACTAACTTAGTAGGACAACAACCCCCAGAAAATATTTGCGGAGGCAAAGATTTGTGGGAGGAAATATTAATGCTATTGGAGAAGACATCACCGAAAGCCAAAGTGCTAAAAAAAAAAAAAACTTAAAATACCAATCCAGTGGTATGTGCGATAGAATCAAACCTGAAAAGTAATGTTATATCCCAGCCCTGAAATAAACAGATGAAAAGTAATGGAGGGAGGGAGGCAGAGAAGGAGGAAGGACCCTCCTAAGAAGGTCAGTACTCTTTTATCATATGGTTTCAACCACAGGCTTTCAATGCTTCAAATTCCAAATCACTAGCACTTGAGATGGTGGGGGTGCAGGGGCATTACTGTAATAACAGTTGCGGTATTCTGATCCATATCTAAGGCCCAGTTTGCCCCAGAGATTCAGCAACTTCTGTTTCCAGTGTGTTCAATCTCAGAACATTTTCTTGGCAGTGGGTCTCAAACATCTAGATATGAATGGGTTACCCATAGACATTTGGAATTAGTATGTTTATAGAGGAACTTTGCAAATTTTGGATTTCAGTAGGCTCTCCCTAAACTTACCAAAGGCATTCCCTTCTTCAGCAATTTCATTTATAGCTCAAAAAAGGCTCCCCTCCCCAAATGGGGCAGGGAGGGAGACTAAGAAGCCACTAGCCTGCTTATGTTACGGGCATTGAGAGCTCTCCATTACAGCCTATTAAAACTACTAAAATTTAATAAATTTAAAATTTAAAAAACTACACAAATTTAGTAGAAAAAATATGTATATATTAGAGTTATTTCCTGATTTTTTTAAGATCTTTTGATTCTACCATGGTATCTCTTGGCCAATAATTTCTCTGTAGTTGATAAAAAGAGGCACCCTTATTTTAAGAATGTGTACATTTAATTCTCCTTCTGGATTCTATCTATAGAGGAATTAAAAGGAAGATATGTGGTACCTGTAGAATGGAAAACTTAAAAAAAAAAAAAGATCTTATTTGGTTTATTTAATAGACTAAACCCCTCTAGATATCTGGGTGAACAGAATTTTGGATTGAGCCACGATGCTAGACAGCCGTGGGTCCTCACCCAATTCCCCATAGGAACTAGCTCACAGACTACAGTGGAGGACTTGGCATTTTAGAAGCAATGCCTTCCCATCCTTTTTTGTGGTAATGATGATGTGGCCTGGGCAGGAAGGACAGAAGGGTACTACCATGTACCAGGTGGTTTATACGATACCATTTTAATCATCAAACAACTTGAATGAGAGGAAAACATTGCTTAGTTTTAATGATGAAGAAACTGAAGTTCAAAGTTATTAAAATCTAGCGTAACTTAGTGGCAAAGGTAGACTTCAAACCCCAGCCTACTTAACCCTAAAACTCATAAATAAGAGATGAAGTTGTCAGAACACCTTGCAAAGGAAATGTAGCTTTTATGGGTGAGGTGTGGGAGAGGCACTTGTGCCCAGAGATCTGAGTTGGGAGGTCCTCGGGCAGCGGTGTAGATCGGAGTCATACAAACACTTCTGTAAGAGGTGGTCAAGGCTTCTTGAGAGACTGTAGTGGAGGGACCTCAAGTGATCTGATGACGGTCACTACAAACTAACCTTTTGCTTGTTTGTCTATTTTAAATGCTTTCTAGACTTTCTATGGTTATCTTTATTGTGAATGATTAGAAGGGTGCCATTATTATTTTAAAAAAGAAATGAACTATGTGTTTCACAGAATGGAAAATTAGTCATACTTGAAGGAGAACAGTTTTAACTTAGCGTACATTATTTTAAAGTCCATTGTAGGGAACCGCTACTAAAAGTAACACAAAACCACCTATGCCATTAGAAATTCACTGAAAATCATTTTTATATTTCTGAAAAAGAGGCCAGGGAATACAATGCTAACAATAAGGTGTTGATGTTAAGTAGGAAATTATTTTATTTTCTGTCACCTTCAGCAAAACGATACATGAAAGTCCATGCATTGAACACTAGTGGCACTCAGTCTATCACGATTGTTACTCAAACTGAAGAAACACAGTTGGCCTTAGAATCTGGTCATGGCATGGGATAGCTTGGGTGCTCCCTAAATGAACGGTCAAGTTCTTATTTTATTCTTCAAAGTTATCTGAATTTTCACGAATTAAATTTTCATTTTATTTTGGTAGACTTTTCCTAACAAAAGCAGCTTTTAAATCAGAGTTTTAGTGAAAGTAACTAAATTCTGCATTTGTCACTAGGTTAGTGTCAAAACTTTGTTTAAAAGAATTGTGACCACAAAAAGGTGACGGTGCATGTATAAAAGCAACATGCTGGGAAGTGGTGTCTCAGCATCCCCGGTAAATGGAACTGCGCCCCAACTTTTCAGAAGGTTTCCTCTAAGACCGCCTCACAAAGGGAAAATCTGTTCAGTTCGTTGAATTGTTGACTCTACATTAAGAATTGAAATGTGTACTTTAATGCGGCCTCTTTGATCTCTCATTTAACTGTTTATCAAGGCTGATTATAGTTTGAATACACAAACCCCCTTAGCTTCAAAATCATGAAATAATAATGGATAATATAGCATATTTATAATATCCTCTGCTACCCCAGTTTGGTTTTTTGATTGTAATATGGCTACTAGGCTTGGTCAGAAGGTCTGTTTTTATGTCTTCTTGCTTTATAAGAACGATTCTGCTACCACAGTGTTTTAAAGTGTTTTATCAAACTTGCTCATGTAATAAAGCAAGACCTCTGATGGTGCACACCAAAAGGAATCATTATAAGCAAGTGAAATTCACTTTATTCTGCTCATGACATTTTAGGGGCTTTGCTTTCCCCAAAACTGTAACTGTGTCCTTTCTTACCTGTATATATTGTTGAAACAATAAAATGGCAGTTGACTTGTTCAATTAAACTTACAATTAGGAATTCTATAACCCTAAAATTTTCAAGAGCTTCAAGTCCAACATTTTCAAAGGATAATAACAGTTATCTTTGTTGTTGTTAAGCCCTTGGTGTCAAGTCAATTCTTATGGCAACCCTATGTATACAGAGTAGAACTGCACTCAGTAGGGTTTTCAAGGCTGTGGCCTTTCAGAGGCAGATCACAGCCCGATCTTCTAAGGTGCCTCTGGGTGCGTTCCAACCTCCAACCTTTCAGCTAGTGGTTGAGGGCCTAACCATTAGTGCCACCCAGGGATTACAATATTTATCTGGGGCTGCTAACTGTTAGTATTACTAAGTATGAAGTATTAGTAGGTAAGAATACTAAGTATTTTGTATGTGTTAACGTGTACAAAATGTCAGAAATAGAACCCAGATCTCCGACACCTCAATCTAGTGTGTTTTAAATTTCTTAAATCATTTATGTGATTCTTCTAAAACAGTCTAGAAATTCTTCTTCAAATCTCAGTCTGAATCTCTGTATTTTTCAGAAAAAAAAAAAAAAAAAGCCATGTGAGAGCAATTATAAGAATGTCCTTACTGAAAATGGTATGCATTATAGTGCTTTTTTGTTTTCGCTTAAACAAACTTTATGTGTTTCTACAATTGCTTCTGGAAGTAAATCACTTTTATGCTAGGCAGCCCAGAGCAAATTTTTATAAGACAATATGTTCATGCTGGATCCCTTTCAAAGAAAACTCATGGAACATTTATCCTGTCTTTTAGTATGGCAAACAATTGACCTGTAAGTTTATGTAAACAATCTAAAGTACAAAAAAAGGAAAGGAGGAAAAAAAAAGCCCTCCCTCTCTGCCAGCTCATATGATTCTGTTAAATTCTGGCAATCCTGGCAAAAAGTGGCAGCATGACATTCAGTTATGACTTTGAGGATACTGTACAGACCCTTGAAAAACACTGTCTTGAGGTTGTAAAACTGTAACCAGCCCAAGATGTATTATTGTGTTTTAAGTAGTGATAGAGACACTTTGACAATTCCCAAGGGACAATGGGTTTTATTTTGTGCATAGTTCTAGTTTTTTGTAATCAGTTTTCCCAGCTCCACTCTGTCTTCTAGTTTCTCCAAATGGCCACAAGTGTGACCCAAAGGGAAAAGATTATAAAAAGTCAACTTTTTTTTCTTTCACTAGTTCCCAAATTTTCTTAATTAATTTTTTTCTCTTTTTTGGTCCTGTAACTCAGTGGTTTTCAAACTGTGGATCACAAACTATTATTGAGGCATGAAATCAGTTTAGTGGTTCACAACTAACATTTTTTAAAAATCTAAGAGAATAGGCTAAATATATTAGAGACACTGTACAAAGTAAGAGTGTTTGGAGTGATACACAAAGTACTAAGATGCTTACTGGTCAAAAAAGTTTGAAAGTCACACCATATTTATGTTTTGTGATGAAATTCCTATGTTATTTTTTAAAAGTGTGAAAAAGTTAATATAATCCCCTTTCCAGATTTTGCCGTTTAGTTTATGTCAAGTTACTTTTCCTTATGTTTAGACAGAGCGTAGCAAATAAATGGATACACTCTCACCTCCCCTTTCAATTAGTAGGAAATGTTGGTATTTGATCTTATACCGCTGTTGAAATAACCTCTGGATCTACTCTCTGGTAGTATGGCACAGAGAGAGAGAGCATTGTTGAAGAGTTCAAAATTCTGACCATAGCTGAAGAAGGCCACGTACTATTTCTGGCTAACGTTTTGACTGGGTTTTTGTACTTGTAATTGAGTGAATTATTTTCAGCTATTCAATTGTGAGAATTTCTTTAATTCCTTGACACATTCTATGTAAATATAAAATTTGCTAGTGTTTTGGGTTTTTTTTTTCAGGTTAATGTGAATGATTTAAAGAAATTATTTAGAATCTGAAAATTTTAGTTGGTTATGTAATATAGTTTATCTGTGTCAATATAGAGGTATTAATAAAATTTAAATATAGTTTTGTCAATGATATATTTATAACATTTGTAGATATAAAATGTACTTCTGGCTAGAGTACACTAGAATTATTGGTTGTATGCAAATGCTTAAGGATAGCTCAATATTGAGTTTCTCCATATGCCTTAAAATCAATAATGAATATTTAAAAATTTTATTATTTGGATTATATTTTACTTGAAGTAGTATAACTATTTGACATCTATCTCATATAGCCTTCTATTTTCTTGTATTTTCAGCTAAAATTGACCAAGAGTTAGAGGAGAATTCACTGACAGAGACTCATAAATGGTGAGAAAATACTTTAATATACTATTTCTTTTCAAAATAGACTTATAAAGTGCTTGGTATACTTCATCTCAAGGAACCAATTGTTAACTCAATATTTACTTTGAAGCATAAAAGAAAAATAATTCTAATATAATGATGTGCTTTAATTCCATAATGAATTTCTGAATTTTATTTTTATTACTCTGGATGGAGTATCAGTCTCTTAAGTACCAGATTTTTGTGAATAGTTGGCATCTTCTCTTTGGAATAGGATTTAGGACTGCAGAAACAAAATAAAAAGATAGTCAGAAAACTGTTTCTAAAAAAAAGGATAAAATATTTGGTTACAGGAAACTATTGAGTTTCCCCATACAAAAGTAAAGTGCACATAGGAAGCCATGAGCCCCTTGGATGTGCCTTTAGTTCCCGAACGGAGGTGTGCAATCATGGGCAAGCATAGAAAAGTATCTCAGTTATCTCCCTGCTTTTCTGCGTCAGCTTTCTCTTCCTCTCCTTTCTCTCTAAAGGCTAATCTGATTACTCCTGAGGGAAAATTTTGATTAAAGAAGTTTTTTGCTATTTACTTTATGAGGAAATATCCTTTATATTTCTGGACAGGTATCACATATTTTGTATTGATTGGTTTGATATAAAATATTATCCTAGGAAAATTGGTACGATAAAGTTGGGCATTTTCTCTGAAAAGCAAACAATGAGGTCGAGACCATAAATTATAGCAAATAGAATTTCAGTTGCATGAAAAAAATACTGCCTCGTGACAAAATTGTTAGTGAAAGAATCATCTTTTATAATTAAACGGTTAACCATGAAATTCAAAATAAAAAATGCAAGTAATGGGTGATATGAGATGTTTCCCCAATGAAATAACTCTCTACCACTTTCTCAGCAATCCTACATAACCTGGGCAACAATAGGTGGTAGCTCTGCAATTGGTGTAACCCTGGCCCCATGAAATTCTTTTTTTCCCTTTTACTCCATTCATTCCTTCATTCATTTCCACATCCTTCAAGAGCTTTTTCGTTCTAAATCAACCACCAGCCATTATAAATTCTGTCCATTATCAGTCCATATAAAATTCCAGGATTGTTAGTTTCTCTTCCCTGATCCATCCTATACAATCCCAAGATTGATTCCCCAAAACAGTACTTTGTTTATATCAGTTTCACTGGCACTCTGGCCCCATGAATTTTTGAGTCTGAATCCTGCTTGTCGTGTGATGATAGCTCTGTGACCTTGGGCCAGTACCTTAATCTTGCTGGCCCCAGGATAAGAATACTTGCTTTGCAGGTGGGAATTAAGTGAGATGATGCTTGCCAGATGCTTAGCATTTAATACATGATCAATAAATATTAATTACTTTTTTATTTTGACATTGTTATCATAATTGGAGCCCTGGCGGCACAGTAATTGAGAGCTTGGCTGGTAACCAAAAGGTCGGCAGTTGGAATCCACCAGCTGCTCCTTGGAAACTCCATGGGGCAGTTCTACTCTGTCCTGTATGGCCATTATAAGTTAGAATTGACTCGACGGCAATGAGTTTGGTTTTGGGAGGGTTTTTTTTTTTTAAATCATAATTAGAGATTACAGAAAGGTTGTCAATAGAAGTAGAAACCAAAGTTGGACTTGCGCTTTGTTAAAATGATATTTAATATCTTTAGATAAGCTTTGAAATAAGTTAAATGTCATAGAGATTACCAGTTCTTTGAAGTCTGACTAGACCTTATTAGTAAAAATAATCAAAATGGTTCAACATCTTTTTAAAGGGATAACATTTTCCGCTCGTCCTATGTTACTTTATCTGTTTAGAATTTGTCATTTTAAACATTTATGTGTTTCATGAATATCATTCATATATTTAGATTTTTAAAATCCATTAACAATTTGCATATAATATGATTTAACAACTTTGTTCTCTTTATTTCTGACTAATCCCAACTGATTTCTACTCTTGTATGTATATATTTTAAAATTCATATTTGAAGGAAGTAGAATTTATCTTATGCTTATCAACTTAATTCACTAATTTCTTAGTTTTCTTTAATTTCTCATTACCCTTTTTGTTTTTGTTCTTTATCAATGTGACTATGTAATTTATTTGTAGTGTTTCTTGTTAGATTAATCTTTCAAAGCTATACCTTAGCAACGTTATTAGATATATTTACCTGAAAATCTTTGTCCCTCAGGTTTTTTCCTAGTTTTTTGCTTTGTTTTGTTTTGTTTTCTTTGGGTGTCCTTTTTATACCACTGTGAGAGTCATAATCTTTAAATTATTTAATCAATATACGTTTACTGACATACCGATATTTTTAGTGTTACACCTGGTAGCATTGGTAGCCTATTTATTATTTCTTTTTTCCATTTTCTGTTTCTTCCTAATTAATCACATACCCCCTGCCACCCTGTGTATGTTTATCTTCTAGTCTGGTGACATTACTATTTTGAGCAAAATTACTTAAAATGATATTTTCCTTGTAATAAGTCAAAATTAAATAAATTTTCTGATTTGGTAATCATTTGCTCAGTGTTCATTCTTGAGTAGTTTCTTGTATGTCTAAAATACTGGTATGTCTGGAAAAATATCTATGAGTGCTTTCTTGGTGCAGGTATGGGGGTTAGGAACACAGACTTTTTCAGAAGTCTCTAAACATTTCATTTCTCCCTTAACACATAGTGCTTACAGGTTAGAAGTCTGATGCCGGTCTGATTCTCTTTCCTTTGTAGGTATTCTATATTCTCTCTAAGGAAGCCTAGTAATAATTTTATGGTTTTCATTCTCATGATACAGAAATTTTTCTAGGATATGTCTAGGTATGTGTCTGTCTTTGTGTTTAAGAGTTTTAATTTTTAGAAATAGCTAAAGGTTATTTACAGATGCTTGTGATAGCTAAATTGGATTATTAGATGGCTTAAGGATCAAAGAGGAAGGTCATAAAATGATGGAACAGTCTTTTCTATAGGAAAAAAGAAGTTTCCAAAAGGACTTGAGGCAATTTAGCATTCCATAGCTAACCAGAATGCTCCTTAGAAGCGAGGTGGCAAGATTGCTACTTACATACTTTAGACATGTTGTCACAGGGATCAGTCCCTGGAGAAGGACATCATGCTTCATATACTACAGGGTCAGCGGAAAAGAGGAAGACCCTCAATGAGATGGATTGATACAGTGGCTATAACAATGGGTTCAAGCATAACAACAATTGTGAGGATGGCACAGGACTGGGTGGTGTTTCGTTCTGTGGTACATAGGGTTGCTATGAGTTGGAACCAACTCGACAGCACATAACAACAACAAGAAGCTATGATGCTGAACAAGTTTCAGAAGCGCTTTCAGACTAAGACAGACTAGAAAGAATGGCCTGGCAATCTACTTCCAAATCTTAGCCAGTGAAAAAGCCCATGGATCACTGCAGTCTGATCCATAGTCATGGGAACAGCATCTGACTAAGAGTTTTATTCCATTGTACATGAAGTCGCCATGAGCTGGGGCCAAGTCAATGGCATCTAACCACAGCAAACAACATGTATGCTCACCAAGGTTGCTATGAAAGAAGGCAAGATGGAGTGGTAAAATGGGCAAGGACAATTTCCTCTTGTCCCGCTTCTGCCACTCCAGAATTGCAATTGGATAAACCACAAAAAGGAGTCCCTTGGGTGGCACAAAAAGGTTAAGTGCTCAACTACTCGCCAAAAGATTGGCAGTTTGAGCCCACCCAGGGATGCCTCAAAAGGCAGGCCTGGTGATCTGCTTCCAAAAGGTCACAGCCTTGAAAACCATACAGAGCAGTTCTACTCTGCACAATGCGGTTGCCATAAGTCAGAATCAACTGAACAGCAGCCAGCAACAACAAAACCACATAAACTGCCTGGGCCTCAGCTCTCTCTTTTGTAAAGAAGATAGAACCTTGGCCTGCCTTCTGTCCTCTAGAGTTGTGGTGGGAACTGACTAATAACTACATTCCCTTGTTCTTTGTGGAAACCCTGGTGGCGTAGTGGTTAAGTGCTATGGCTGCTAACAAAAGGGTCGGCAGTTCAAATCCGCCAGGCACTCCTTGGAAACTCTATGGGGCAGTTCTACTCTGTCCTATAGGGTCACTGTGAGTCAGAATCGACTTGAAGGCACTGGGTTTGGTTTTGGTTTTGGTTTATTCTTTGTAATATGCAAAGTTTCTTCAAGTATGGCTGGTAAAGAAGCCTTACTAGAAAAACCATTTCATGTGAAAATGTTTTGTGAGGGGTATTACTGTCAAACGTAAGTTATCAGCTGGCTTTGAAAGGAATTAGACTCATTTGTCCCTATACTCAGGTACCTTTCATTAAAAAAAAGAGTTTTGGTTCTTAGTTCATTTAAAATGGATAGGCCAAACTTTTATCAAGAAAATAATTAGAATTCTTTCCTGGAGTAGAATATTGTTTTTCATATCATTTTATGATTTCATAGTTAATTCTAAAAAATCAAAAGAAGCAACGGTTACTATTTTTTGAAGTAAACCAGATCTTTTTCCATATTCCATGTGTTGGCATAACAGCTTTGCATACTAGTTCTATCTGTATCTTCATGCATTTTTGCGATTAATCCGAGAAGTGGGATTTTGAGCTTCTATTTGACATGAACAAAAGTATATAGCATTTGAATAAATAGTTTGCCTGAACACTAATTCTCCCAGAAAGTAAGGCTGCTGAGCAGATGAGTCTTGAACCAAACCCCAAGCCCAAATACAAATGGGATGAATACAGTGTCATTTGCAGATGATTTCCATCGGTAAGCCAAACTATCATACTGTATTACAAAACGGATTTCAGCAGAATGCTGATAAGCTTGGCCATATCCCCACTGTATGTGTTTATTTTAGCTTCTGCTTTTATTTTATTGTTAATTAACATACACAGCTTTCTTCAATTACGGAAAAGTATCACCAGACCAAATATGATTGCTTTTATTTTCCCAGTGTCCATGTCAGCTCACAAGCAGAGGATCTAGAAGTTCTGGGCTTGTCTAATAAATGGCCATCCCTTTATATTTAAATTTGAAGTAAAGAACAATAAGACTGAGTGTTATAAAATTGACTTACACCGTCACACTCCTAAATCATTATTTATAAATAAATAATGGATAACTTCAAATTTTTCTTTGGATTTCTTTTTCCGTGTCTTAAAATTGCACAGGTAAAAATCATATTTTAGGATGAAACTGACTGGTGAGATAAAGAACAGATTTTAGAAACAACATTGGTTTCAACTATTAGTCCCTTTAGCTTCATTAAATTTAATCCTTGAAACAAATAAGGCAGATAGAAATGTCTAAAAGTAAAATTTGAATTATATTACAGCTATTGCATTTAGATAACCTACTCATAACAGTTAATTTAGGTGACTTCCAGGAGAAAGGAAGCCAGGCTGAGAAAGGTATACTACTTGATAAATGCTGTGAGTAATGGAAGATAATTTTGTAGGTACTGCCCTACCATTTTAGGGACTGTCTCATTTTTCTTGAAAGTTTGTGACTTTTCCTAGAGATGAAAACATTTGTTTCAAAGATGCTTTTATTTTTCAACAGGACATAATATGCTACCAAAATCTTCTAATCACAAGTAACACAATAATGAATTTGTTGAATAGAGTACCTATTAATACAATCATACTTACAAAATTAATAAATTGATATGCTTTATTTTGCCATTATGATGTGATGGAGAATTGAGTGTATAATTTTTAAATATACCAAATATACCTTGTATTTCCATTTTTTTTCTGTAAAGAGAATACACTTTTTTAGCCTCTCCTTGTTTTCCTCCTATTTCGCTTTAAATAACAGCAAAGGCAATGGAAACAGTCAGTAATAAAAGGCAAGAAATAGTGGAAGAAAGCACATTGGTGAAAGAACTTCATATCACACATATTAAAAAATAAATACTATTTCTTCATGTTAAAATCGCTTGAGTGTATTTTACCAAAGCCAAGATTGCATAACAAATGAGTTGAAATGGAAAATTAATCTTTCATGCAAAATAAAGACAAAAAAAAAAAAAGGAATGAAAGAAAAGGAATGTTGATTCCAATCAGTTCATATAGTATGTAATTGTTCATTTGTCATGGGAGAGAAACTATTTAATCAGTTCTGAACTGATGCACGCATACTTTATCATGTTTAGTGACTTTTAGAGTGTCAGTTTGTAAAGTGTTTATCCAAGGAATGGACTTCTGGCACATGGATAAAATGAAAAGTGAAATGTTTAGTTCATAATAGGCATATTTTCCAGAATCTTTCTGAGTAACTATCCTGAGCTGAAGAGAAAGACTACAGGTCTGTGTTTATCTGGTGTATGCTGGCAGACAAGGCAGGCTCCAGCCTGGTATTAAAACTGAAGTGACATGGAATGTCTTTGCAAAACCCCCAAACAATTACATCATGCCTTTAACAATATTGATAAAGTAAAACGTTGGAGTTTATTTTCCAATTCGGACTTCTTAGTTAACTACTTCAGGTCCTGCCAGAAGATTTACAGATTCAAGGCCCACAGGAGTGAGGCTTCGTGGGATCATAGGTAGAAAGCTGGATTTCATATCTTTTACTTTCAGGCAATCTGGCAAATTTTAGGTGGAACACATTTCTTTGCTCAGATGGATTTTTTTTTTTGTCCGTGATGGATTTTTTTTTTTGTCCGTGATGGATTTTTTTTTGTCCGTGGCTGCATTATCTAAATTCTTATAAAACCCATTGACTTTCAACAATGGGATATCCTATGACTCCTTTTGCAGATTAGCTGGTCTTCTTTGTCAGTTACAAGAAGAATGTTCTGAGGTGGTGGTCTCTCCTGAAATTTGTTTGTTAGCTTTTGCGTATTCTGAATAAAAGGACTCCAGGGCTTTCTACTTCAGAGAACTTTGGTGTTCCCTTCTAGTTTTGGTTGATAATTACAAGGCAAAAGAAATTTGTAACAGAATTTTCATCCCTTAAATTTTTTTTTTTTTAATGAAACCTTTCTCCTTCTGTAAGGTTGACAAGACCTTCACCCCAATTTTTTAAAATAGATTTGGGTCTAGTGTAGACCATATTTTTCCAGAAGCTAACAGTTCTTCTCCAGCTTCATAGAGGTTAGAATTTCTAAACTTTTATCCTCTAAAACCAAGAAGAGTCATGAAACCACGACATTTTTTATTGGAAATCTAATACCTGATTTCTTAAAAGGCTTGTGATACAGGAGGTAGGGAAGACTGGGTTAATAACTGCATTCTTAAAAGGCTTGTGATACAGGAGGTAGGGAAGATGAATATAACACAAGAAAGAAAGGATTTGCTAATTTGTTCATTTTTGTATTTTTACAAAATGGAAACTAGAAAGCATTAACTGTTAATAATTAAAATTAGCAGATGTATGTAACCTTATATAAATATGTAACCTTAGTAACATAATTCAAATTCAGTATGGTTGTATGGTTTGAGAAATTATGTTTCTAGCACAGTAGATATTCTAGAAAAACCATTTGAATAATAAAAAAAAAAGCAGTCTGTTTTCAGAGAAAGGAAAAGAGTTTTCTGGGTAGAATGAAAATTTGAGAAAGTGACATAATTATAGGTGATTTTATCTGTACACAAATTTCATAAGGCAAATTGGAATGATTACCACTTGAAGAGCTCATTTGGTTTCAAGTTACAGAGAACCATGTTAAACTAAGTTACACCTCAAAAGGGATTTTTTTTTAATAAGCTTCCAAAATCCAAAATAAAGGTAAACGGCCTTGGGGGTCTCTGAAGCCAGGCAGGGCTGAGAGCGTAGGGTCCTGACGTCCTGAGGTGTATAGTGATGTGTTTGAGATCCCAGCTCTGGGGAATCAATGCTCAGATTCAAATCCTGGTTTCAGCTTTTTTTTTTTTTTTGAGTTGTCTGACCTTGAGAAAGTTATGGAAACTCTCTGTGCCTCCATCTCCTCATTTGTAAAATGAGAATAATGATAGATTAGTCCCTGGCACAGAGTAAGCACAGTGCACTTCCTTGATCTCATTCGTAGTTCTTGGTGTTCTTTATAATGACATGTCACTAATGACACCAGTTTGATTTTCTTCCCTGGCTATGATTACGGATTCTCAGTAAATCTGACAGACTCCCAGGCAGGGGACATGGGCTTGTGAAATAACAGAAGCTACCCCAGCCTGGGTTCTGGGTGAGGCTGTCTTCTAGAGTGTGATGAAGAGATTATGGCATCTATGGTACAGTGGTACTATTTTTCTGTTTAATAATGAATGTGGAGCATCTCATACGTTTCAAAAGCATTTTTTTGGCAACCCTGTGACTAAAGTAGGCAATAATTTCCTAGATTAAAAAAAATAAATAGGTTAAACTACTTGTCTAAATTTAACTATTCAGGGTTCATGTTATGATTCTGGCACTTAACAAGCTGTACAACCTTGAGGACAGTTGCTGGTTTTATCTACTGTAAATGGGGATGATAGTAATAGTAATTTCTGGTCAGAGTATTGTTAGTATTGCTTGAGATGCTGCTTGTAAACTGCTTTATGCAGTATCCAACATACAATAAATGGTGTCACTGCATTATTATAATTTTTATTGTTGACAGAAGCAGTAGATAACATTGTTTTTGCTACTAACACCCTTATTATTGAGATAAAATTGGAAAATGGCAAAAACATAGCTATATTAGACTTAAGATATTTTAGATACTAAATCTTCAACAGCCTGGAAAGGAGATTGCAAATGTTTTTGTTAGTTAAATTTGAACATGATACGAAGAGATAGATGTGGAGTACATATCGGGATTTTGTAAACACAACTCAATGTCTATTTTATTTTTACTTGGAAACTCTGAATTTAGGTAGAGGTATAAGCCAAAAGAGTTATCATTTACTAATTTGTTGAGCTTCATTGCATATATTTTGTACACTTTTTTTCCCTCTAAGTAGAACAAGAAGGCTACAGATCGAGCCATCTGGAAAAGAGATAATTTGGTGAATAGTGAATGACGTTTAGTAGGCTGAATGTTTTTCATTGTGAGAACTTGTACACCATCGTTGTGATTAGAGGCCGCCGAGTTAGTTCCAACTCATAGCGATCCTATGACAGAACAAAATTGTTCTGATTTTACATCATGGAACTTTTAAGTCATCTCAGTCTGTGTTGTCTACTATCACATATGAGATGGGTAACCTTATAGAAAAGGTAGTGTGAAGAACTTTTTTAACTGATTTGCTCACTGTTAGTACTGAAAGGCAGCGTAGTTATGAACCCAGACCAGTACAAATTACAGCCGCATTTACTTTGTAAAATTTTAATCAAAGATAGAGAAGGGAAATAACCACATAAGTCCCAGCACCATTGAAGTCATATACTTGCAGCAAGCGTCAAAGAGGAAGGTGGTGACTATCTCTGGGTCCATTGTGTCGTTGTTGTTGCTATGGAGCTGACTCCAACTCATGGCAGCCTTATGTATAACAGAATGAAACATTGCCCAGTCCTACACTGTCTTCATAATCATTAGTATGTTTGTGTCTTCCAGCACTGTATCAAACAACAGTCTGTTGTGATACATAAGGTTTTCATTGGCTAATTTTCCAAAAGTAGATTGCCAGGCCTTTCTTCTTAATCTGTCTTAGCCTGGAACCTCTGCTAAAACCTGTCCACCATGGGTGGACCCTGCTGGTATTTGAAATACTGGTAGCAGAGCTTCCAGCATCACAGCAACATACAAGCCACCACTGATGGACAGGTGATAGTTTCTAAGCCTTTAGCAGGTTAATTACTCTTGCTGATCTTGGTTTTTGCCATATGTTGTGAGAATTCAGTGCGATAATATAAATAATCTATCTAACACAGGAGATATGCAACAAATGCGGCTTTCCCGCCTAAAAAGTATGCATTTTTTTCTACTTTGCAAACAGTCATTTCTTTCAAAAGTGCAAGGTTTTCCACAACTCTGCCCCTGCCTCCTTTTCCCCCAAACAACATCAGCCCATCTGGGTGAGACCAAGGTCACACTCCCTACTTCTAGTCACAGTGTCTCCTAAAGAGAAACATTAGCATATTTGCAATGAAAATATGTTTTAATCCCTCTGGTAATAATGTGGCATGGAAATTTGCATCTATACTGATTTTTGAAAGAGAAGGGTTATTACTGGCACATGAAACCCTAGATTAGAGTGAATAGATGTAGATTTTTCATGCTACTTCCAGAAGATTGCCAAACCCTATTGTATATTATTTAACCCACTAAACAGTTCCCAAAGTGATGAACACATATTTTTAAATGTTATGAAAATATGTCCTTACGAAATAATTCATAATGTTTTTTTGTTTTTGTTTGTAGTCTTTACATTGTTAGCAATCAAGTCATGGTATTTCTGGGAAAAAATTCATGAATTGATCAAAATTGTTTTATCTGAGGATATCAAAATCAAAGGGATTTGGGAATATTAGACATGGCTGTCAAAATCTGTCTCAGAAATGTATGAGAAATTTACTTAAAGTCAAGGATCTGCCAGAAAGACAGCGTAGAATGGAAAAGTACTAAGAAAAACAGAGGCGGGAAAAATTTTTCATTAAATAAAAAAAGAGGAAAAATTAGAAGGAGGGCATGATAAAGACATTGCAATAGCTCTTTTGTTTTTCTTCTTTTATTCTAGTGTACTGTAAGTAAACGTCCGGTAAAAGCAAACCAGTAGCTGTCTAGCTGCTTTTGACTCATGGCGATCTCATGTGCGTCAGAGTAAACTGCTCCATAAGGTTTTCAATGGCTGTGATCTTTCAGAAGTAAATCACCCGGCCTTTCTTCTGAGATGCCTCTGAGTGGATTTGAACCTCCAGCCTGTTTGTTAGTAGTGGAGCACTTACCTGTTTGCACTACCCAGGGACTCCTGAATATCTAGTAGAGAGTATTATATCCCAAGTTCTTCTTTTCCTTTGTGGCCTGAAGCTTAGACTTCACTCCTTTAAAGTTGATTTTCAAGCATTCAGTGATAGTTGAAAGAATGGTTGTATATTGGTACATACTTTGTAACTATTTAGAGAAATTAAAAATTGTTTTCGTTGTTAGGTGTCGTTGAGTTGGTTCCAACACATGGCGACCCCATGTACAACAGAATGAAACACTGCCAGGTCCTGCGCCATCCTCATGATCATTGTTATGCTTGAGCCCATTGTTGCAGCCACTGTGTCAGTCCATCTCAATAAGGGTCTTCCTCTTTTTCACAGACCCTCTACTTTACCAAGCATGATGTCCTTCTCCAGGGACTGATTCCTCCTGATAACATGTCCAAAGTATGTGGGACATGGTCTCCATCACTCTTTCTTCTAAGCAGTGTTCTGGCTGTACTTTTTCCAAGACAGATTTGTTCGTTCTTTTGGCAGTCCATGGTATATTCAATATTCTTTGCCAATGCCATAATTCAAAGGCATCAATTCTTCTTTGGTCTTCATTAGTCATTGCCCAGCTTTCATATGCGTATGGGGAGATAGAAAACACCATTGCTTGGGTCAGGTACACCTTAGTCCTTAAAGTGACATCTTTGCTTTTTAACACTCCCAAGAGGTCTTTCGCAGCAGATTTGCCTAATGCAATGTGTCATTGATTTCTTGACTGCTGTTTTCATGGGCGTTGTTTGTGGATCCAAGTAAAATGAAATCCTTGACAACATCAGTCTTTTCTCTGTTTATCATGATGTTGCTTATTGGTCCAGTTATGAGGATTTTGGTTTTCTTTATTATGAGGTGTAATCCATGCTGAAGGCTATAGTCTTTGATCTTCATCAGTAAGTGCTTCAAGCCCTCTTCAGTTTCAGCAAGGAACGTTCTGTCATCTGCGTATCGTAGGTCATTAATGAGCCTTCCTCCAGTCCTGATGCCCGCTTCTTCATGTAGTTCAGCTTCTTGGATTATTTACTCAGCATATAGATTGAATAAGTATGGTGAAAGGATATAACACTAACACAGATTTTCCTGTCTTTAAACCACACGGTATTCCCTCGTTCTGTTTGAATGACAGCCTCTCGATCTATGTACAGATTCCTTATGAGCGCAATTAAGTGTTCTGGAATTCCCATTCTTTGCAATGTTGTCTCTAATTTGTTATGATCCACACAATCAAATACCTTCATATAGTCAGGTAAATTAAAAGTAAGAAGCAGAATTTTTTTTTTTTTTTTTTAATGCTCAGCCTGTGAATCATGGTACTGGCATAACAAAAGGAACAAATAAAATCAAAATCCTATTTTACATCCAATTCCACTTTCTAAAACTGAGCTTCTTCCACTTCTCCTGAAGCCCGCTGGGAGGCTCTCACATCCTACAGTGATATCTTATGAAGGAAACAGTGTCTGGAAAGTAGACATACTTATTTTTAAAATCCCTGCTAAGGACTTTTGATTTCTGTGCTTATTTATGGACATAAAATATAGGCCTTGGTTTTTTCAATATTCATGCAACTTTTCTTTTTCCCTTTCGTTACATCTGACATGGTCCTAGTTGCTTAGGAATAAATTAAGACAGTATTCCAAACTTCTCAACTTTATTTGAAATATGTGTTTTTATCAATTCTGCTATTTAAGTGGCTAAGCCATGTTCTCAAATGTTGGCATACAGAATTTTAACCTTATTTTAAAAGCAGCCTCTAAGGTTAGGATATATATTTGCATAAGACATTTTACATTTTCATTCTGTGAAAAGTGTTTTTTTAGGCAGAGTACCTATAGGAAGTTTGAAATTTTATTTTAATGTGTTACAAAATTTAAATTCCTAATACAAATAGTTGGGGAAAGGTATCTCCCTTGCCCTCCCCAAGCACGTGTTATTCAGTTATTCAGCAGTTGTAATATTTGTGTAAACTGTATAAATTATCTTGCATTGTAGTGTTTTAATAGAAATGCCTAAATAATTTTTTTTAAAGTAGCAAGGTGTTTAATAGTGACAAAAGTTTCTATTGGTTTGCTAAACCTGCAGTCATTAAATATTATGTTGGTTTAAGACAATGGTGTTTTTTATATCCTATTATATAGTTCAGAGTCAAAATGTTCTAGCAACATGAGGAAATCCATATCCTCTAACTAATCTGTTATGTTAAAATATTCAAAAAAATCACTAACCACAGATAATTACCCAGTACTGTTTTGGCAGAAACTAATTTTAAAAGAAAGTAAGAATTCAAAACTTGAAAGCCTATTTCAAGTATAGTGTTTATCATTTAATGCAGCATAAATTCAGGAGTATTAATGATAAGATTAAGGAACCCTGGTGCTCAGTGTTTAAGTGCTCAGCTGCTAACTGAAAAGTTGGCTGTTCAAACCCACTACCTCGCAGCAGAAGAAAAGACATGGTGATCTACCCCCGTAACGATTCCCACTGCTGTGGAGTCGATGCTGACTCAGCAACCGTATGGGACAGAGCAGAACTGCCCTACAGGGTATCCAAGGCTGTAAACCTTTCCAGAAGCAGACTGCCACATCTTTCTCCTGCCCATAAAGATTACAGCCTAGGAAACCCTATGGGGCATTTCTACCCTGTCCTATAGGGTTGCTGTGAATGACTGGATGGTAACAACAATAAGATTCACAGCACAATGCGTGAAGCCCAGGATGTCATGTCTCCTGGATCACAGTACATCAATCAGAAAAATAAATTTGAGGCTGGCTGGTATAAAAACGTATAGAAAGATACTGATAATTTCTTAATCCGTCCTAAAAACAAACTTATTCAGATCCCAGCTCAAATATAAAACACTACAGTTTTCTCATAGCAGATTCTCACTAGGGAAATCTAACAATCAGCAAAATTAACAGTCGGTCACAGCCAGTGACAGAGAAGCAAAATTAAGCCATTTTGAAATACTTGAAGCAAGATTTTAGAAGTCAGAATGGGAACCTTAAGATGACGAAGTTCTGTTATAAACATCTCGATTTATACCTCAGATCAACGAAATAAATTCTAAAAAGATTTAAAAAGCACACCTTAAAAATGAAACTGTAAATAACTAGATGAAAATATCGGGAAGTATTTATGGGGTTTAGAATGAGAAGAAACTTTGTAAGCATCATAGCCATAAAACAATGTTTATTTCTATTTTTGTTACTTACTTTTAAGTGATTCATTACTACTCTTCCAGTAAGTGACAAATTGCAAAAGGTACATAGTCGTCAAGTTAATTTAGGAAAAGTTTTTGAAGCCTGTTGCTATCCTCACATTTTTCCACACCCACATAATACCTCTTTAGTTTATTTCACTTTTTATGAAATTTTAGTTCTTTTGAAGTTGTAAGTGTAAACACAGTTGAAAAGTCAATGAGTGCTGTAAGGTTTATAAAAAAAACTTCAGCTTCCTTCCTGCCCTACCCATCCCTAATCCCACTTACTTTCTCTTAGTTCTTTCCTCTGGTATTTTCTGTCATATTTCTCAATAATGTACTTGTGTTGGTGTTTCATTGTTTATCAGTTCAGCCATTTTCTTTTGTGGATATGGTACATGTGGTTTTAGCTCACTTGTAGATTCTTCTAACATACAAGGGTAAGTCAGGAAGTACTGCAGCTAGGATTCCAGCTCATACATACACAGGTTTATTCCAAACAAAACGTGTTGAAACGTGTCCCTGCGATTAGTGGGTGGCTGCAGGTAAGTTCTCGCAGTATACTCTTGTCTTAGCCTCTTTAGAGCTCCTTCAAAAAAAAAGGATACTTTTTGTGACATGGTAAAAAATAATAATAATTTTGAGGGCAGGGCTAATATCAAATTTTTAACAAAACTCAAGTGGACATCTTCCCAAATCATTGAAGCTATGCAGCAAGTTTATGGTCGTGCTGCCCCACATAAAACAACAGTTTTTACATGCATCAAGCATTTTGAGGAAGGTCGGGAAAACCTCTAAGATGAGCCAAGAAAGGGAAGACTGCTCAGAAGGTTATGGTGACTAGTTTTGGGGATTCCCAAGGGGTAATCTTGGTAGATTTTCTCGAAGGACACAGGACAATCATGGGAGCTTGTCATGAAGAAGTTTTAAGAAGGCCGAAAGCTGCATTAGTGAGAAAAAAGCTAGGAAAGTTATGCTGAGGAATTTTTTTTTTCTGTCACAACAATACACCTGCTCATTCTTCAAGGATAGCAAGGGCTGTCCTGTGAGAATTTCAGTGGGAAGCCTTACCCCATCCACCCTACAGCCCCGATCTTGCCCCCTTGGACTTCTTTTTGTTCCCAAAATTCACAGAACATTTTAAAGGAATGCGATCTGAGTCTCTCTAGGATGCCAAAACTGCCATTTGACGTGATATAAATTGAAGAGCACAGAATTCTTTGGGGGAAGGGTTAGAGAGATGGAAACACCACCTTCAGAAGTATATAGACCTAAATGGAGGATGTGTTGAGAAACAATACCTTCACATTTTGATATTTTTATTTAATAAAAGTTTCTGTGATTTTATACCAATACTTGTTTACTTACCCTCATATTTATAATGCAATTTTTACTTAAATGCTAAATGTTGGCCTTAATATAACCTTATCAGTATTGTTCACAGCTCTTCCAGATTATGTGGTAGGCTGTTTCTTATATAGTTTTTAAAAGTTTTCTTTAAGCTTAGAATTGTTTTATTTTTTCATTTGTTTAGTTTTTGTGAGCCTATTTTAATTCTACCCAAATACTCAGCCACATCCTAAAAACTCTTCTCAATACTATTTTCCACATGGTCAAAAATACCCAATAGTTTATTACATTCCTATTTATTTTCATGTCTGAGCACTCCAAATTTTTGCTCCAATCCACCTGGGATTCTCTGGGCCCCTTTCTCAGACACCATCCTGGGGCTGCACTCGGTTCCTCTCCTGTGTTCGATATCTCTTACCTAGGTTCTGCGTGTTCCTTTCTCTTGGGTATCCCCCACTTTTCAAAAGAGGGAGTGCATCCTTCAGTAACTTTTTAGAAAAGGTTGCCTGAGAGAGTATTTTCAGACATGGAAGTTCTCAAAAAATATATTCTTCCTTCATTTTTAAACTTTTGTCATTTTGTCTAGATATAGGGCACTAATTTGCAAGTCATTTTCCCTCAGAAAATTTAGGGTATTACTTCATTGTCTTCTTGTCTTCAGACTTGAAGAAGTCTGGCAACATTCTTATTGGCAGTTCTTTGTATTCGACCTGTTTTTTTCTCTTAAAAGCACTTAGTGTTCCGTAGGTTCCTGGGCTGTGGTGTGTGTCTTTTGATTAACTCTGCTGAGAAGTTGGTGAGCTTTTTCTGTTTAAATCTCATGTCTTTCTCTCTGGGCTTGGTTCAGGATGATATTTAAATTTCCGATGTGGGAGACTAAGATGATGTTTCTAAAATTGAGACATGGATAAGATGAGAAGTTTGAGGTGCGTATAAGCCAACCAGGTAGGAATGTACTGTATTGTATTCAAAGTTTGAGTCTGAAGTGCAGGAGTTTGGTTTAGCAGGAGATTGTCATCAGAACAAACAGGAAGAAGCAGAAACCATGAGAGTGGATGAGAGCACCTAAGGAGATGGTGTCATGAGGTGATCGATGGCATGAGATTCAAACCATGAAAAAGTCCGCATTTGATGTACCTCTAGTGAAAAAGGAGCACTCAGTGGAGAGAGAAATAAATTTAAAACATTAAGAGAAAAAATGGGAAAGTGTTGTCTTAGAATTCTGGGTACACCAATAGCAGCAGAAAAGCCCAAGAATAATTATGACATGCAGGTAAAGGCAAAATTTTCATTTGTTTTAGTAATGGGAAGATAATTGGTGCTCTTATAAAAAAAAATAGTTTCATTTGAGTAATTGTGTCAGAAGCTGTATTGCAATGGGCTAAAGAAAATAAGGAAATGGAAATTCTGAAGGTAGACTACTTTTGTCAGAAGTTTAGAGAAGGAGAGAGATCGGATAGAACATAGAGGTGGATGTGTGGTCATTTTATATATGTATATTTTATATATATGTTGTTGTTAGGTGCCATCAAGTCAGTTCCAACTCATAGCCGCACTATGTACAACAGAATGAAACACTGCCTGGTCGTTTGCCATCCTCACAGTTGTTATGCTTGAGCTCATTGTGCAGCCACTGTGTCAATCCATCTCATTGAGGGTCTTCCTCTTTTTCACTGACCCTCTACTTTACCAAGCATGATGTCCTTCTCCAGGGACTGATCGCTCCTGATAATGTGTCCAAAGTATGTGAGACGTAGTCTCACCATCCTTGCTTCTAAGGAGCATTCTGGCTGTACTTTTTCCAAGACAGATTCGTTCATTCTTTTGGCAGTCCATGGTATATTCAATATTCTTTGTCAACACCACAATTCAAAGGTGTCAATTCTTCTTCTGTCTTTATTCATCATCCAGCTTTTGCATGCATATGAAGCAATTGAAAACACCATGGCTTGGATCACGCACACCTCAGTCTTCATGGTGACATCTTTGCTTTTCAACACTTTAAAGAGACCTCTTGCAGCACATTTGTCCAGTGCAGTGCGTCTTTTGATTTCTTGACTGCCGCTTCCATGGGTGTTGATTGTGGATCCAAGTAAAATGAAATCCTTGAGAGCTTTAAACTTTTCTCCGTTTATCATGATGTTGCTTATTGATCCAGTTGGGTGTGTGTATGTGTGTGTATACATATGTGTGTGTATATAGATAATATACACCCATTGCCGTCAAGCCAATTTTGACTCATAGTGATCCTTTAGGACCAAGTAGAACTGCCCCATAGGGTTTCCAAGGAGCAGCTGGTGGATTCAAACTGCCGACCTTTTGGTTAGCAGCCAAACTTTTAACCACTTTGCCACCAGGGCTCCATATATATAGATATAGATGTAGTGTATGTGTGTGTGTGTGTGTGTTTTTAGTTGCCCTACCTCAGAGCTGGATATACAAAAAAAGACCATAATTAGAGCGATAACTTGCATTTTAACATAGACAATTATAATAGTCCCAAAGCAGAAGAAAACTATGATCTAATTATTGATGGCATTGAGGAAGTTAGAATCATGGAAGAAGGTGACTAAGCATGAGTGATGTCATGAACTTCAAAAACTTCAAAAAAGGTGTGCCTCTGGTGATGACTGCACAACATTGTGACTGTAATTAATCTCACTGAATCATATACTTAAATATAGTTAAAATGGCAAATTTATGATATATATTTTTTACCACAATAAAAAATTCAGTAAAAACAAATGTGGCTCAGTCATGATGAAACAGTGTTCAGGAAGAACACGGGAGGACAGGAAACAGGGAAACTCATTTCTTGACTCCCTGATTTCAGGAGGAAATTTTTAAAAATTTAAAGCAGACAAGAAAATTTAAGGCTTCCACTGAAGACAATTGTGGGTGAAATGATGTCATCTAGTGAAACTGTATGTGTATTTGGAAAAAAGTAGCAACTAAACATATTGAAGAAGAAAGGTACATGAATATAAAGATTCTTTCCCCTCCAAATAAGCAGAAATCCATAGGACTTCGGAAGGGAGCTGATAGATCCAGTCATTAATGGGTGTTATAGAATTCCAATCCTTGGAATACAGGAAGGGGAGAGAAAGGGTAGTTGGGCTTGGAGGGGTGTACTTAGGAGGACAAGCACACCTATTAGTAAGCAAGAGTGGACTGCAGACTCATCACGTTGGCACAGGAACTGGAAAGCTGCTTGGGCAGAATTATTTTGATGGCCAGTGCCAGTGGGTTGACCCACTCATCATGGAATGTTATAGCTAAGCCTCTGCAACTTGGCTTCTTGGATATGTTGGACTGGCCTGGCCTAGGAATTACTGATAGAGATTCTTTTTCCCTGGATGAAAAGGAAGGGAGAACAGATCATTGAAGAAATACAGGATTATCTTCAGTCAGAACAAAAGAAAATAGGAGGGCTATCAGAGTTATCCAGTGGCTTATATTCCCTTATAATGCTGTTTCTTTGCTGACATCTCTTTTGTATGTTCAGAAGTCATAGGAGGTAGGCCATATAGATAAATAGAAATGGAATAATTTTCCTTCATGTTACAAACTGCACTAGTGTCTTCAGAAATGATAGGATGCCAAAGAATCTAATTAACTTGCAAATACTTCTGTGGTGGTGCTTGTTTTCCACCTCAACAATTGCCATCAGGCTCCTTGCTTACTCTTATAAAAGAGGTATTCCACTCAGTGGGCAATGCTACGCAGTTTTCGACATGCCAGGAATATCTTACAAATATTATTGGACTAGTAAAGCAGAGATTTATCCAAGTACTAAAAGAACATTTCTAAAATGCCAAATGTTATTTGATTATCATTATTTTCTTTCTCCAGCCTCAGACCTCTACATTTACCTCAGGGTGAAGTTTAGGTCTTCGTTGGCTTGGTTTTGATGAGTCACTCCTACCTGTAAAGGGAGCTTTGAATATTTCTAATAGTTAATGTTACAGAAGCCAGGATAGTACTGTGTGTGTTTATTGTATCTTTATCTAAGGCAAGGGATGGAAGGTCTGGAGGGACCTTCTCACATATCCTTACAAGGAAGAGTAGAGTCATTCATAGTTTCCATTTTGCAGATGAGGAAACAGTGAGTTTTATTTCCATTAAATTGCTTTTTTCTAATATCAGGGTGGGCACACAGAGCCAAAAATGGAATTCAGTCTCCTGAAAAGTTGAATTTTATGAGAGTGACAGTCTACTATGTAATCCTAGGGTTCAGTTATGAAAATGTTAAAGCCAAAATGAATGAAATACTAATGTTCATATGGATACTGTGCTTTTTAAATCTGCTAAATAACAATCTGTTTCTTGTCCTGTTTCTGTCATTTTTACTAGCCAATGACTGTGTAAAGATAAAACTAGCACTATATGTTAAAATACTTTGTAAATAGCATGGTTACATATAAATATGAGCTATTTATACTGATATTATTTACAAGTATATGTGTTGTTGTTGCCTTGAATTATGTCAGTGAAAATTCTTGCCAATAAACAGACAAAAATAACAAGGCAGTAATTGTCAACTCATGAAGGTCTATTATTTTGACTAAGGGTTGGGAGGGCATTCCATCTAAAATTAGGGCCTACCTGTAGTAGTGGTCGCTATGAGTCGGAATCAACTCTACGGCACTGGGTTGGTTTTGTAGTGGTATAAAGACTTCTAAGACTTGTTTTGTTTGCAACCATTTTACTATTGGTTTACAGTATGATTTTTTTATGGTAGTTAAGTGCCATCAAGGCGATTTTGATTCATCACGACCCCACGTGACAGAATAGAACTGCCCCGTAGGGTTTTTCTTGTCTCTAATTTTTACGGAAGCTGATTGGGTTTGAACCACCAACCTTTCGATTAGCAGCCACACTCCGTCATTGACTGGGAGCAACCTTTGACCTCTTTGCAAGCAAAGTGGTTGATTCCAGACACAGCAGCCAAGACACAGCAGCTTGTTCAATTATGTTCTTTGCCATTAGAAATCTAGGACATCTGCCACAGAAGTGATGGTTTTGTTTCTGATATTTTTAACGGTTACCCTTAAATTAACATGTATCAGTACTTTACCCCTCTTCCAGATATTATATCTTTAAATCGTTTAACTTTGTGGTTGGCCAGCATTTTAAGTCTGTCATTTTTGTGTGTGTGTGTGAAAAGTGTAAGATCTGTATTTAGATTCATTTTTCCCCATATGGATACCCAGTCGTTCCAGCATCATTTGTTGAAAAAGTACCCATTCTCCACTGAATTGCCTTTGATACTTGGTCAAAAATCTATTGATTATATTTGTTTAGGAGCCCTGGTGGTGCAGTGGTCAAGAGATAGTCTGCTAACCAAAAGATCGGCAGCTCCAATCCACTATCTGCTCCTTGGAAACCCTATGGAGCAGTTCTGCTCTGTCCTGTAGGTTGTTATGAATTGGAATCAACTCAACAGCGAGTTTGGTTTGGTCTTTTTATATTTGTTTGGGTCTACTTCTGGGTACTCTATTTTATTTCATTCATCTATTCTTTCTCCAATACCATACTGTCTTGATTACTGCGGCTTTATAATAGTAGTGTGAGTCCTTCTACTTTATTCTAGATATTTTGTCTTTTCATGTAAACTTTAGAATCAGTTATGGATGTCTTCAAAAATAGATTGCTGGAATTTTGATTGGAAGTACATGGAACTATAGAACAAGTTATGGATAATTGATATCTTATTGAGTCTTCCAGTCCATGAACGTGGAATATCTTTGCATTTATTTACCTCTTCTTTGATTTCTTTCATCACTGTTTTGTAGTTTTTTGCATACTGCTCCTATACATGTTTTGTTAGATTTATACCTATGTATTTCATTTTTTGTGCTATTGCAAATAATATTGTTTTCCCTTTTTAATTTCAAATTTCAGTTGTTCTTTGTTGATATATAGGAAAGCAATTGACTTTTGTATATTGACCTCTATCCTGCAACCTTGATATACTTGCTTATTAGCTCAGGAGTTTTTTGTAGCTTCTTTGATATTTTCTTCAGAAACAGTCATGTCCTCTGCAGATAAAGGCAGTTACATTTATTCCTTTCCAATACATATACCTTTTATATCCTTTTCTTCTCTTATTGCATAGCTAGAACTTCCAGCACAGTGCTGATAAGAGAGGACAGACATCCTTGCCTTGTTCCCAGTCTTAGGAGAAAAGCATTCAGTCATTTACCATTAAGTAAGATTTTTTTTTAAAAAAAAAAAAAAAAACTTTTTAGTTTTTTTTTAAGATGTTAGCTGTAGGTTTTTTGTAGCTGTTTTTATCAAGTGGCGGAAGTGCTACTCTCTTCCTAGTTTGCTGAGAGCTTTTATCATGAATCAGCATTGGATTTTGTCATATGCTTTTCTGCATCAATTGATATATGGTATTTCTTCTTTAGCTTGTTGATCTGGTAGATTACATCAATTGATTTTTTTCAATGTTGAACCAGTCTTGCATAGCTGGAATAAATACCTATTGGTCATGGTTTATAGTTATTTTAAGACATTTCTGATTTGGATTTTATTGAGGACTTTTAAAACATCTATGTTTAAGAATGATATTTGTAGTTTTCCTATTTTGTAATGCCCTTATCTTGTTTTGGTACTAGAGTAATGCTGGCCTCATAGAATGAGTTAACAAGTTCTTTTGATGGGAATTGACATGTCGTACTTTAAAGAAACCCTCAAAATTCCATAGTGGTTTCAGTAGGGCCATGCTTTATTATACGGTGCATTCCTTTAGCAGGCCAGTTTTCCAGTGCCCTTTTACCTGACCCTATAGCCAGGCCATTGTTCACTGTCCATGAGTCAGTAAAAACCCAAACATAGGGGCTAACAGCATCCATTTCAGCCCACCAAGCTGATTTGTTTTTACCTTCTATCAGAGCGGTGGCTTTCTAAACAGGATGATACCCACTTACCTTGTAACTGCTGTCCATAAACAAAGCAGCTCTTGGTAAACGGAGAGCTGTTTATAGGCCCCTGCCCAAGCGACAATAGGGTCTGGCAGCTCCTCAAATGGTTCCAAAGTTGGCCCTAGCAGAAAACAAAGTCCTTGCTCGTGAGTGCCTCCTTGCATTTCCCTGGTAGAATGTTCCTGTATAAACCATTTCCATTTTATTATGGAGCTCTTTTGGGCATTGCGCTTCCTATCAGAGCATTTCTCCAACAACACCAAAGATATTATGGATATTTCAGCTGTCAAGATTCTTATATGTCCCTCAGTTATAGTGGCAGTCTTATTCAAAGTTTGACATCTAGGTAGTAATTGTGTCTCAGATGGAAATTGGCTGGTCCAAAACCCCAGCTTTCACCATAGTCCCCAGTCTACATTCCACACAGGACTGTAGTACAGAGAATTTGTTCACACCAACACTCCAATCTCTATTTTATACTGTTTGAAATTAATAATATCTGAGCTTAGACAATGTTATTAGTTCCCATGTAGCATGTCCAATTAATATTGACTGAAGACAGGATTTATATGCCTTCTGTTTTTTAATACTAGGTAAGAGAAACTTTCCCCAGTCAGGTAAAATATCCATTCCCACAGTACATTCGGGTAAAGGCTTAACCCCATCAACTGTTGCATTCCTATATTCTCCCAATCTAATTGTAGCAACCATTAGGACTTTACCAACAGGGTTTGGTTTTACAATACTAGGTAGGGGGAGTGTTCCCCAGTCACACATAATATCCATTCCCATTAAGCATTCAGGTAAAAGAGGTGCAACCACTTCACATAAAGCCCGTTTAAACATTCCAGTTTTCATCAGAACTTTCACTTTAATTCCATCAATCCTTGCACTCCTGTATTCTCTCAGTGTGATCGTATCCCCCATTAGGTCTTTACCAATGGGTTTTTGTAACCACTATAAACGGGGCTTTCCTATCAGGGAGTCTCAGAGACTTTTCCATCTCCTGACCATTTTATCCACTCATGTGTATAAGGCCTCGAGTCCCAGTGGGGGTTGAACCAAGGGATTCTGGTCTCTCTGTCAATCTTTATCTTGATTAATCTGCCAGACCGTTGCCCTCTGTGATTCCAGGTCTGGCTTCTCATTGAAATGGATAAATGGCAGTTTGTGTGTGTGTGTGTGTATTCTACCACAAAAATGAAAGGCAAAAAAAAAAAAAAAATGTCAATATGTCAGCCTCTTAGGGAACATAAGCCAGCACAAGCATAGGGTGACCGAATTTACCCCTTCCTCCTCACTCCTCTATGCAGCTGATCTCGCTTCATTCAGAATAAAGTGTGCAATAGCTCCACCAAGAGAATCCCTTTCACTCTCATGGTACCAATGTTATTTTCTTAACTTTGAGAAATGTGCCATAGTTATGTAAGATGCTGGTATTGGCGGGAGCTTGCTGATGGGTATGTGGAAACTGTACTATCTTTTCAACTTTTCTGTAAATCAAAAATTAATCAAAAGTAATGCCATGAGGTAGGTGAACCAAAGTTTTCATAATTTAGTTTTGTAAAGGGGAAAATAATATCTTTATATTATATTTGCATAAATTTAATATAAAGAGTCAAAAAATCTCTGTTAATGATAATTTATTTTCAAATTCAAGTAATGGTTTCATTATTAAAGGACTTCTATGGCTAAAAGTTGGAATCCAGGTAGTGCAGGGATCAAGAGCTTAGCTGCTAACCAAAAGGTCAGCAGTCCGAATCCACCAGCTGCTCCTTGGAAACCCTGTGCGGCAGCTGTGCTCTGTCCTATAGGGTTGCTATGAGTCCAAACCAACTCAGTGGCAATGGGTATTGCTAAAAGTGAGAGGATTTGATTGTTTTTTGGGACTGCTGAGAGAGAAATATTAATGGAAAGGTGGCCTGTGAAGCCAGATTACAAAATGAGTGAGGAAGTAGAAGCACTGAATTATAAAACAATTGTATATACTATCTTTCAATGAGTTTGCATTGTTGAGGGAAATATTTTGGATGAAGAAATATGTACAATGTTTTCAGAATTAAAGGAAGAATCCAATAGAGAGGGAGCAATTTTAGATACTAGAAATAGGAGACAATTGATTTGAAACTATTCTGAAGAAAGTAGCTGTGCATAGGATACAGACCACACAGGTTGAGAACTTAGTCTTGATTGAGAGATGTCTTAGTCATCTAGTGCTGCTACAACAGAAATACCACAAGTGGATGGCTTTAACAAAGAAATTTATTCTCTCACAGTTTAGAAGGCTAGAAGTCCAAATTCAGGGTTCCAACTCTAGGGAAAGACTTTTATCTCTCTGTCAGTATTGGAGGAAGGTCTTTGTCATCAATCTTCTGCTGGTCTAGGAGCTTCTCAGCACAAGGACCCCAGATCCAAAGGCCATACTCACCTACTGGTTCTTGCTTGGTGGTAATGAGATCCCTTTGTTTCTCTGCTACTTCTCTCTTTTATATCTGAAAAGAGATTGACTCAAGATACAACTTAATCTTGTAGATTGAGTCCTGTCTCATTAACATAACTGCCTCTAATCCTGCCTCATTAACATGATAGAGATAGGATTTACAACACATAGGAAGAATCACATCAGATGACAAAATGGTGGATACAATAGTGGGAATCATGGCCTAGCCAAGTTGACATACATTTTGGGGGAACACAATTTAATTCATAACAAGTGGTATACTTTTTTTTTTTTCCCCTTGGAGGTGAAAGTGAAACTATAAAGTGATATACAGGTAGTCCCCAACTTACAACGTATTCGAGTTATGACGAACCACACTTAGGACCGTCTGCTTTTTTTTTTTTTTTGGTACATCTTATCATTAGTAATATGTATTGCATACAGTGTCGCAGCGTATAATTTGCTGATGTCATCATTCTCGGTTGTTCACTCCCAGGTGTTCAAAGATCTGATTTATAAAGACTGATAATAAAAGGCCATAATAGTGAAGACTAAAAAAAAAGTTTTTCAACTTACATCAAAACTGACTTATGATAGAGTCATTAGAATAAAACCTTGTGATAAATCAGGGACTACCTGTATAGAGAAAGTAGTTTTAGAATAGTGAGAAATTATGTAAATTAGTAAAGTAAGGTTTTTTTGAGAGGGCAGATTACACAACCTAAAAAGAATAGAGGTTAATTTAGAAAAAATTCTGGAGTATGTATAAGCTACAAGAGATAGGAGAAAAAGAGTCATCTTTAACATTGTTGACCGTGGTTGTTTGGTTTCTAGTATCAGGAACTTCTTAGTGGCTTGGTCTTTGGGATCAGCATGGGTATCCCTATCGCTTGTCCCCTGAGGGGCAACCAGTGCCTGAAAATGTGTCACTTGAATTTTCAGGCACCTCTTCCATCTTTTGAATCAGCTGATAATTTGCTCTTACGTTGAATTACCTTCTAAGAGTAATTGGCTCCTTTGAGATGACAAGTACCCTGAAGGTTCAAATACCACAGTTCTTCATTTTAAGAGAAAAGAAAACCAGTTTGTTCTCTTACCGTTGCGAATTCTTCTAGTTTTCCATTGTCTGGAGCAAAATGTTTGACAGAAGAATATTCTTTGTGCTTTTTAGAAAACAAGGAAAACCCCTCAAAGGCCTTTTAATAATGAGTGAAAAGGGATTTATTCTTCCTTATTGGAATAATAAAATTTGCTGCACTTCATGTAAGTTCCTGTTGGGGTAGAGGAAGGAGATGGAAATGAAGATGATGATTTAAGATTCCAAAAATTGCAGTTACTTGTGGAAGGCTTTAACTGAAAATAGATCTTTTCTCTTGAGATTTTAGTTAGTTCTGAAGAATAATATTACAAAATCCAACATTGCACAATAAAAAAGGCAAAAGCAAGGGAAGATTTATGATGATGATCCTTGGCAGTTCATTTAAACCGGTATGCTCTCTTGGCCTTGTATTTAATGCTGAGATGTTTTATGTTCTTGTTTCTATAGGAACTAAATTAAGTTATATGTGTACCTTTCTCAACCTGTATACAAATTCTCATTTAGTGCCCGGGCTTTTGGCTATATTCCAAAAGGCAATGATTATGAGAGAAAAAAGGAAAAGAGAAGGTCAAAAAACAAACAGAGAAGAAAGAAGACAGACCCCTAAACCCATTTAGATAGTGCAGGACTAAACTGCTGACTAGCTGAAAGGCCCATCCAGTCATAGATATATGCATAAGAAATGACCTCATTAGACCCTTAACTCCCAGGGCTCCATCCAGTACAAACACAACAATGTCTCAAAATAGCCTGAACTGCCAAGTTGGCAGCTGAGCTGGAGAGGGAGGACTTTAGTCCCAAAGCTTGTTGGCATTAGGATTAGAGGGAGAGGAAATTAATAAATGACCTGTTCCTGTGTGTGCAGAGCTTGGAGACCTAACAATATAAGAACAACTCAGATCAAAATTGTGATATTAGCCTTATTTACAGCTACAGCTATATTTGTGGTTGGAGGAAAGGGAGGTTGAATTAAGTGGATTAATTCTTTCAGCAGACCTCTTTGCTTACCTGTTGACCGTAACATGTTTGTTAACTGAGTGCCAGGAAACTACTTGCATGAGCACCCTTGTGTGTACATGCATGTGTACAACTGCGTTATATAGAGTCAGGACTCTATTTCTTATTGTTCTTTGCTTATATGATAAAAGGATATGTTTTTCTCTTCTCATAAGTGAAGTGAGAGGGATTCTCTTGGCAGGAGCTACTGCAAACTCTCTTCTGAGTGAAATGGGATAAACTGCATAGATGAGCGAAGAGAAAGGGATAAGGATAGTTCCCTATGCTGATGTTACCCCCCAGGAGATTGACATTGATATCAGTTTTGATTTATATAAATGTCCTGTGAAGTCTCATAATTATTAGGGTATGCAAAAAGGAAAAGAGTTGCCCTTCGTAACTTCCCTATATGAAGTATAAGTTCTAGGTCTTGTCCTTTCATGCCATCTGCTGCAGTGATAATAGCCCCATCACTTAGGTAGATCCTACTGTGTACCTGCAGCTCCGTGAAGCATTTTACATACCTGATCTCATTTCATCCTCACAAGAATATTATTAAGTAGGAAGTGTTGTCATTATCGTTTTATAAATGAGGTAACAAAGCTCAGAGAAGTCAATTAAGTTGACAAACGTTCACACAGGGCGCTGGTGTTAGTTGTTGTTGTTAGCTGCTGTCCAGTCAGCCCTGACTCATGGTGACCTTCTGTATAACAGAATGAAACGTCACCTGGCCCTGTGCCATCTTCGTGATCGTTGGTATGTTTGAGTTCATCCCTGCAGCTGTTGTGTCAGTCCATCTCATTGAGGGTTTCTCATGTTTTCGGTGACCCTCTTCTTTACCAACCATGATGTCCTTTTGTAGTAACTGGCCGTTCCTGATGATGTGTCCAAAGTAAGAGAGCCGAAGTCTCACCGCCCTTGTTTCTATGAAACATTCTAGTTTATATTTCTTCTAAGACTTATTTGTTCATTCTTCTGGCAGCCCACAGCATATTCAGTATTCTTTGTCCATGGGGGTGGAACAGAACTAAGTCTTGGTTAGTCAGATTCAAAGCCTGGCATTGTAACCTCTAAGCTATAAAAGACATGGCCTAACAGATTTATTTCACTACTAAGTTCCTAAAAATCAGATTTTTTTTTTTTTCCAAAAGTGTCTGGGCCAGTTATTCAGCAGAGAATTGTTCTTTAAGCAAATAATTATCGAACTACTACCGTGTGCTAGGCCCTGTTCAGGAACTGGGAATAAAAAAGTGAACCTAAAGGATCATAATCTCTTACAGAGGTTAAATCCTGGTACAAGAAGACCGTCAGTAAACAAATATACAAAATATCTCACACATCGGATGGCTGTGAGTACTACGGAGAAAAATTAAGCAAGGATATTAGAGCGGTCCAAGTATTGAACTTTTACATTGGCGGTTCCTGGAAGATCTTACTTTGGCAGTAACGTTCGAGCAAAGATCTGAAAGAGGGGAGGGAGGCAGCCATGTGGATAGCTGGGTGGAGACCATTCCAGATAGATGAAGGGAGAACGAGTGTAGAATCAGAAC
The DNA here is from genome assembly GCF_030014295.1 of Loxodonta africana. Lineage (NCBI taxonomy): Eukaryota > Metazoa > Chordata > Mammalia > Proboscidea > Elephantidae > Loxodonta > Loxodonta africana. Next base: position 42,106,744 of record NC_087366.1, read on the forward strand.
GTCATGCCTGTGAAGCCAGATTGGCAGAAGCACAAAACTGCTGGGTAAAGACCATATGAGACTATTAATCTAATTTCACCACTCATCTGTTAGTTTGTCCTCCTTTGGTAGCTTGCGTGTTTCTCTGATGCTGGAATCTATGCTACCAGGTACTTCAAATACAGCAGGCTCACCTGTGGTAGACAGGTTTCAGCTGAGTTTCCAGAATAAGGCAGACTAGGAAGAAAGGCCTGGCAATCTACTTCTGAAAATGAGCCAATGAAAACCTTATGGATCACAACAGGACATTGTCCGACTTGCTTGCTTTGGACATGGCATCAGGAGGGATGGATTGTTGGAGGACGACATCATCCTTGGTGAGAGGATTGGCACAATAGCTACAGTGATGGATTTGAACTAGCCAGTAATCATGAGGATGACGGAGAACATTTCGTTCTGTTGTATGGATGTCACCATGAGCGAGCGGAATCAACTCGATGGCAGCTAATGAGAACGTTATTCTAATTGGAGTGGAAAAGCTCTGAAATCAGTTAATAAAAAGTAAAACTGCTGATGACTCCAGAGATCGGACCATCTTTAGATTACAAAAAAAAAAAACAAAAACAAACCTGTTGCTGTCAAGTCGATTCCAACTCACTGCGACCCTATAGGATGGAGTAGAAGTGCCCCATAGGGTTTCCAAGAAGCAGCTGGTGGATTTGAACTACTGACCTTTTAGTTAGCAGCCAAACAGATTACTCACCCCAAATTTCTCTTTTCTAAAACTGGAGTCATTCCTGAAGCGCTCTATCAAACATCAAAAGTTCTCTCTTACATTGTTTTGTATATGCCTCAATTGTTGAAGAATAAATATCCGAAGGTGCTTATTATTTTCTGAAGATGGTCACAAACGCGTGAAGCTAATATTTGGCAGTAGAGAAGCTGTTTAGAGGGCATTCACAGTCTAGGAGTACCAGGAGATGTCTGAGAGCCGGTAAGTATGAGGCACACCATGGCCCATTGCTTTTGTTCAGTATCTTGACTCTTGTTTGTTAACCTAATACAATGTTCTTCAAGTAAGAAAATGAATAAAGATTACCTTTTTCCTTCGCCCCGCCATTCATAGTGCCTGGCACATAGTTAGTACCTACTCACTGATGAATTAAATGAAGTCTGTAGTGTTCTCTTCTAGGACTTGAACAGAAAATGTGCCGCCAAAATGTTTGGGCTTAAATTCAAGGTTTTATATATACTTGACCAGGGTTAAAACCTGTTCATAGATGGGAATTACCTGATAGTAGAAAAAAGACAATATAATATTTAAATAATTGTTCATTTGCTTCTCCATGTAGATCATAACTTGTGGTGAGAAAATGTCATTTTAGAATAATTACCAACACCTCTTTTGGTAGTAATAAAAACCAAGTTTGAGTCATTATGTGCGGAGTTCCCAAACAGAGAATTGCCTTAAAAACAGATGAGAAGTTTAAAAGAATATAATTCTCAGTTTGTGATGTGGCCCCTTTTCAAATAAGGACATCAAAAGCTATCTATTTTTATCTATGGAACATAACTCACAGTCCAAAGCAATATCCAGTAGAGGTCTTTAAAGCAATGTTCTAGCTTTTAAAAAATATTTCTAGAATATCCTTTTAAAAGATCTTTGCAGCCATTGTACTAACTTGTGAGGATATGTGCCTTTGTGCTTTTTAAAAAAATGTGTATTGTGGAAAAGTTAAAACATGTTCAGAGATACACAGAGGAGTATAATGAACCTATCACCCCATGAACCAATCACCCAGCTTCAACAATTACCAATTTGTAGTAAGTTTGGTTTCCTCTATACCTGTCCTCACTTGCCGCCTCCCATATTATTTTTGAAAGAACTCCCCAACAGAAATAACTTCATCCATGTGTATTTTAGTGTGTATCTCTAAAGGATAATTTTTTTTTCTTTTTTACTGTGGTAATATATAACAAAGTGTTTGCCATTTTAACATTTTTTACATGTAGGACTCAGTGCCATTAATTATGTTCATTGTGTTGTGTGACCATCACTGCTGTCCACTTGTAACTTTTTCCATCGCCCTTAACAGCAGCTCAGTGCCTGCTAAGCAGTGACACCCCCGTTCCTCCGCCCTGTTGCCCCGGTAACCAGTGATAACTTTGGTCTCTGTGCATTTGCCTATTCTAGAATATTCCTTTTAAAAAATATAACCAAAACCAATCTCACTCCTAAAAATAATAGTAATGCATTAATATCATCAAATACTCACTGTTCACAATTCCAATTAGTTTATTTATATTTAGTGCTTTTATTTTTGTTACTGTGTATTTGAAACAGCGTATTTGAAAAATATCAATTCCAACCATTGTAATTAGATGAACTCCCTTAAGGTCTCTTTAATAGGTTCCCCTCCAACACTTTTTCCCCCCTTGAAATTGAATTCTTGGAGAAAAGAAATCATTTGTCCTGTAGGGTTTCTTCACAGTCTAGATTTTCCTGATTGTATCCCAGTGTGGGGAAGCCTGGTGGCATAGTGGTTAAGAGCTACGGCTGCTAACCAAAAGGTCAGCAGTTTGAATCCACCAGGCACTCCTTGGAAACCCTATGGGGCAGTTCCACTCTATCCTATAGGGTGGCTATGAGTCGGAATCGAATCCACAGCAAGGGGTTTGGTTTTATCCCAGTGGTGTAGTGGAACATGGTCCTCCGTCCTGTATTTCCTGCAGACTGGTAGTTAGCTGGGGGTGCTTGATCACCTTTGAGTTTGATTATCTTGGCAGAATCACTTCACAGGTGATACTGTGTTTTACCAAGAGGAAGCACATAATGTTTAGCTGCTGCTTTTCGTGACGTTACCAGCTCTTGACAGTCAGTGCCTAGCTAGATACGTTATTCTTTAGGAATTACAAAGTGGTGATGTTTTCATAATTTTTTCAATTATTAAGTGAAATACATTTTCTTAGTTATTCAGTGATATGGCTCGTATAGAAAATGCATAATTAGTATGCGATTCGTGATTCTTTCCCTTAGTTTTTCAGCTTTCAAAATAGTGAGGTGGTTCTCTAGTGTCCTCCAAGAGTAACCAAATCTTTTTTTTTTCTTTAGTATTATAATGAGCTTGTGGATTTAAACATACTTTTATGTGTCGCAGTCTTTTATAGTTATTATTCTTACTGACATGCAAAATGTCCCATCTTTAAGTTCACTCCTGAGTTCTTTTGACATGACCTTCCATGTTGACTTCTGTGGTCAGACACTCCATGTTCTTGGATTGAGCCATATCTCCGGGCACCACTGGGCCCTTTATTTGGAATGGCCTTTGGAGATCACAATCTGGGTTCCAGTATTGATTCTTGCTATTGAGTTAGTATTGTGTCTAGACTTCTCAGTGGATAGAATTAGAATTAAAATATATTGTTAGTTCATACTAGTAATTCCAATTCAAATTTAAGGCAGAGTTTAGACTGTAAAGTCCACATTCTATATCCTTTTTCTCATGTCAAGAATCCTGATTTGCCAATCCTTATGTGTTTTTTTGTTTGTTTTTGTTAGTGACTCTTCTGCCATCTTGATTTTCTGAAGCTCGCTCATTCTTTAGTAGATTTTGCAGCAGTTCATCCTAGGGATATAATTTTTTGAGTTATTTTTCCTGAAAATAGTTTATCTGTGGCTTTTATACTTGAAAGTCGGTTTAGTTGGCTCACGTTTTCTCTCTTTAGTATCTTGAATATGTTACTCCGTTGTCTTCTGACATAAAGTATTGCGGTCTAAACATCTGATAATAGTAAGATTCTTTCCTTTATAAGGAACTTGGTCTTTTTGCATGGATGACCAAATTTTTTTTTTCTTTTTGCTTACATATATTTATTTTTAATATAGTAGTTTTACTAGAATATGTGTCAGTGTTGGTCATTGGCATATCTTTTCAATGTGTATTTTTTAATCTTTTTTATGTACTTATTTCAGAAAAAATATTCTTCATTTTTTAATATGTGTTCTGTTCCATTGCTCTGATTTTTTTCTGTGGGGACCTGTATATACACATGTTGGAATTCCTTTTTTGTCTCCTATACGCTGACTCAACAGCAGTGATTTTGGTTTTTTGATATACTTGTTAACTTTCATATCTTTTTTTTTCTCTGATTTTTAATTTTTTTCTTTTATTTCATCTTATATTTCCATTAAGATATTATCGGTTGTACTTATTAAGTCTTGTGTTACTTTTAGTTCATGTGTGAAATGAGCATTTAAAATTTCAGTTTCTTTACTAAGTTCTATCACCTCATTTCTGAGTTTATTTGATTTGAATTCATGTTGTTTTCTTTTCATACCCAAAAAACCCAGTGCCTCTATCATTTGCTTAATTTCTTTTAGCATTTTAAAAAATATGCCACTGTTTTATTAATCTGTTTTAGAGACATGTCTTTCCGGCATGTTCTCATTGGTCTTTAACCCCATTGCCAATGAATTGATTGCTACTCATAGAGACCCTGTAAGATAGAGCAGAACTGCCCCATAGGGTTTCCAAGGCTGTAATCTTTATGGAAGCAGGCTGCCACATCTTCCCCTGTGGAGTGGCTGGTGGGTTCAAACTGTTGACCTTTCAGTTAGCAGCCAAGTGCTTTAACCATTGCACTACCAGAGCCCCTTCATTGGTCTTTAAGGCTGTTATTTTGCTCCTTGGTTTTTGTTTTTGTTTTTTCTTCCCATAACTTTTTTTAGGACTCAATAGGAATCCCCTTTCCTGTTATTTTACTTTCCTTTCCTTTCCCTTCTTTGTTTTACTTTCATTCTTCCTTTCTTTATTAACTGAGACCTAATTTATACACAATAAAAATGCACAACGCTAAAGTGTTGAGTTCGGTGAATAACTGCCATTTAAAACATTTTTTGTTGCCCCAATATGTTTATCCCACAAATCGACAAAGTGGCAATCATTACTCTGTTTTCTGTCAGCATAGATTATGCATATACTTGGACTTCATGTAAATGAAATCATATAGCGTGTATACTTTTGAGTCTGGTTTCTTCTACTTATATTATTTTTGAGATTCATCCATGTTGCTGATGTATTAATAGTTCCTTTTTATTGCTAAATAGTATTCCGTTGTACTTGTGCATCATAGTCTACTTATCCATTCTTCTGTTGATAGACATTTGGATTTCCAGTTTTGGGGTATTATCAACAAGGCTGCTGTGAACATTCCTGTGGTACATTTACATGTGTTTTCAATTCTCCTGAAATTAATTCCTGGGGAGTAGGTTTGTCGGGTCTTGTGGTTAGGTGTGTTTAACTTTATAAGAAACTGTCAAACACTTCTCTAAAGTGGCTTACCATTTTACACTCTCAAAAGCAATGTATGGGAATTCTAATTGTTCCATATCGTCACCTACATTGGTTACTATCAGTCTTTTTGATAAAAGCAAACGCCTGTGGATGCGAAATTGCATGTCATTGTGATCTTAATTTATATTTCTTTGATGAGTAATGATGTTGAGCACATGTTCATGGGTTTACCATGTTTAAATGTTTGCCCAAGTTTTATTTGGTGGTTTGTCTTTTATAGTATGAGTTTTGAGAGTTCTTTATATATTCTAAGTGTGTCCTTTGTCAGATACATGTATTGAAAGCATTTCTCCTGAAATAGTTTTTCCTGTGGTGTGCCTGCTCATTTCCTTAATGGTGTCTTTAGAAGAGCAAAATTCTTTTTATTTTACTGAAGTCCAGTATATCAACTTTTTTCTTTTATGGTTGGTGCTTTTTGTGTCTGAAATAGGAAATCTTTGCCTGGCCCAAGAAAGTAAAGATTTCCTCTGGTTTTCTTTTAGAAATTTTATGTTTCTGTCTTTTACTTGAATATTTTTATTTTTTTGTATTGGGTGAGGATAATTTTTTTTCCATACAGAAATCCAGTTATTCCAACAACATTTCATAAAAGATTTCTTCTTCCATTGAATTGACTTGGCATTTCGTCAAAAATTAAATAACCTTCTATGTGTCTGTTTTTGGATTCTTATTCTAATACCATATTGTATTGATTACTGTAGCTTTATAGTAATTCTTAAAATCAGCTAGCTCTTCTTAAGTATTTTTGGCTGTTTTAGATGATTTGCAGTTCCACATAAAATTTAGAATCAATATGCTTATTTCTTCAAAAAACCTTTAGACTGGGATTGCTGAGACTCCATAGAACAATTTTGGGCAAATTGATCTTAACGGTATTGACTTTTCCACCCCAGGAACACATTTTATCTTACCAATGATTTAGGCTTTTTAAAATTTCTCTCAGCAGTATTTTATAGTATTCATGCATTCTTTGTTAAAATTATTTTTAGATATTTGAGGTCTTGTAATAGTGATGCAAATTATACCAAAACCAAACCAAACCCACTGCCGTCGAGTTGATTCTGACTCATAGCGACCTTATAGGACAGAGTAGAACTGCCCCATAGAGTTTCCAAGGAGCGCCTCGTGGATTTGAACTGCCGACCTTTTGGTTAGCAGCTGTAGCACTTAACCACAATGCCACCAGGGTTTCCATGCAAATTATATTACTTTAAAATTCATTTTTCAGTGGTCTCTGAATACTATATAGATGCACAATTAACTTTTTAATTTTTATCTTGTATTTGATAACCTTACTAAATTAACTTTTTAGTTTTAGTAAGTTTTGTTTTATTTTACTGTGTTTATTTTTTTTTTTAATATAGATTCTATAGGGTTTTCTATGTATACAACCATGTGATAGCAATAGTTTTTCCCCCCGATCTTTATCCTTTCTTTAAAAAAAAAAAAGTTACCTTATTAACTGGCTAGGAATTTCACTACCGTTGAAAAGAATAGAGAAGAGCCAACATCCTTGCTGTGTTCCTGACTTTTTTTATGACTCAGGCCCTGGTCTGTGTTGGTGAATATTTCATGTGCTCTCATATGTTCTTGAAATGCTGGTGGCGTGATGTTTAACTGCTACAGGTGCTAACCAAAAGGTCGGCAGTTTGAATCCACCAGGCACTCCTTGGAAGCTCTATGGGGCAGTTCTACTCTGTCCTATAGGATCACTATGAGTCAGAATCAACTCGACGGCAATGGGTTTGGTTTTTTTGGTATGTTTTGCCATTGTGATGATAAAAAAGAGTGCTCTATTAATGCCAACTAGATCAATTTGTTGAAAATATTATTCAAACCTTCTGTATCTTTGGTGATTTTTTTTGTTTAGTTTTTACAATTACTGAGAAAGTAGTATGAAAAATAATAATGACAATTTTTTTTCCTTCTTCTACGCCTTTGATTCATGTATTTGAAATTAATTCTTTTATTAGGTTCGCACATATTTAGGATTGTTATGTCTTTCTGACGGTTTCATATTTTTATCATTGTGAAATGATGCTCTGTTAATAATTCTTTGTCTTGGAGTTTACTTTGATCATAAATAGAGCCACATCAACTTTAGCATGCTTAGTGTTTGAATGGCATACCCTTTTCCACTGCAGTATTTTTGTTTTGCACATTTTTTGCATAAAATTATATTTTTATATAATTTGTCTTTTTTTATTGTGATTTAAGTGAAAGTCTACAGAGCAAATTAGTTTCTCATTAAAGTTAACACACAAATAGTTTTGCGATATTGGTTGCCAACCTGTGATGTGGCAACACTCTCCCCTCTACACTACAGGTCCCCTGTTTCCATTCGTCCAGTTTTCCTGTCCCTTCCTGCCTTCTTGTCTTTGTTTTTGGGCTGATATGCCCACTAGTCTTGTGTACATGGTTGAATTATGAAGCATGTCCCTCACGTATATTATCGTTGGCCCTGTAGGCCTGTCCAGTGCTCTGCCAGGAATCACAATAGAGGGTCCTGAACAGAGTGGGAGAGAAATGTAGAACAAAATTCACATTCACAGAAAAAAAAAAGGCGGGGGGTGGGGGTGTGTAGCTAGGCTTGCTGGTCTGACAGAGACTGGAGAACCCCAAGAGTATGACCACCGGACACCCTTTTAACTCAGTACTGAAGTCACTCCCTGAGTTTCACCCTTCAGCCAAAGATTAGACATGAAATTAATTTTACTGAACTTTTATAAAGAAGCGATGTGTCAGGATAACTTTTCTAGCTTCACTGCTCTAGCACTTCTTCTTTTGTTGCTTTTGTACCATGATTTAAAAAATGGCCTCTCCACTTTATGACTTTCTCCCCTCCATTTTATCTGCATTTTCAATTTCCTTTGTTCCTGAGTTTATCCTGCAAAATTTGCATTCTACTTCCAGCATTTTCTCTTAATGCAGAGCTTTGTACTAGAAGAAAGTTTCTGTTAATACTGAGAGTTGATATAGCCCAGCCCTCAAAACTTACTATAGATCCTTTCTTCTCTTCCATGTATCAGCTTCAGCTCACAAATTGGCCCTTACACTTTGCAGGAATGCTTGTTCTTGATTTAGGGGTTTTTGATTTTAGGGGAATTCCCCTGTCGTTTCTCTGTGTTTCATCCTATACTGATGTGGTACCACATGGTTTTTGTAGCTGTCAGTGGTTTGTCCCCACCTGGTTGCGTTTTGGGGTTTTAGGGATATTGGACGCCTAGTGTTTTTGTAGATGTTTTACCATGAGCTTTGTTTTTGATATCTTAGTTGTTCTTTCTGGTTTTGTATGGGGATTCAGGGAAATTCCAAAGCACTTCTGCTGCTTGGCCATCTTTTTGAAACTCTATGGCTACTCTTCATTCCATTATAGAGCAGTCTGTTTGTATTGTCTGATCTTTGTACCATATGGAGTGCAATGTTGGTCTTTTTCCAGAAAGGGCTACATCAGGTCACTTCCACAGAGAAACTTCTGTAGAATTCAGGAATTCAGATCAAAGGGCTCTTGGTTTTTTAATCACCTCTGGAGTTGTCGCTTACTGTGATTTCTGCATTTTCTTAGTGTTATACCTGCATTTCTTTTCATTACAGGCTCTTGATGTGCTAGGGCCATTTTGAAAGAGGCTCACGGAACAGCCTGTATAGTGAGGAAAGTCGCAGATAAGACTTCTGTCCCCTTCAGCAATTCTGTATTGCTGTATGGCAGCGGAAGGACCCTCCTGGCTTTGCATTTAGATAAAGCAGAGAATTCAGAAGGGATAGGACAAAACTCTACCACCCACCACCCAAATGGGTGTCTTTTGTGCCATATAAGTTTGGACAAGCTGGAGGCTGCCTATGCTGGACAGTATTCCATAACTAAAAATGGCTTTGGTATGCAAGGTGCCTTGATAATGTCTAGAAATTATTGCCATTTTATTTGTTTAGTTTTTTGAAAAGATTTTATTCTTTATTCTGTGGAGTTGGGTGGCTGGAGAGCAGTTGAGACAGCACTCATAATCCTCAGATAATTCTTCTACACCACAGCCACTCAAAAAGAGATACCTATGAGCATGAGGTTCTCTTCATTGAGACTCATGTTATTAATCAGTTTCACATACTGATGTTAAGTCAATTATTGGATAGTAATTTATCTTAGAAATTCATAAAGTTTTGCACAGACAGCATGTTTGCTTCCTGTAAAGTTAATACTTATATTTCTATGTTACTTTATAATTCAAGGTACTTTTCACTTAATCTTCATGACAGTCTTGAAAATCAGGCATTTTATCTACTTTACACGTGAAGAACCTGAAACTCAGAGGTTACCTGCTCAAGGCAGAGTCCAGAGGAAATTGTTGAATAATGAGAATAATTATTATCAATATTGGAAGCCTCTATGCTTGCCCATAACTCAAAAATAGCTATGGGAAACAGTCATATGAGTCCCTATTAATAAATCAGCCACAATTGAATTAGTTATAATTTAGAGAGAATTTTTGGGAAATAAGTATCTTTAATACCCAATGTAGTAGTCTTCAATATCCAGTGTAAATATATGTAATCAAAAATAGTATGAAATATAAATTTATCTTACACTCAAAAACTTAACAGATTGTTTACAGTGATCTGTGTTTTACAGATGAAAGCTAAGGCACAATGATGTTAAATGGTTTGCCTCTATAGCTAGTCACAGAGACAGGATCCAGTTTCTTCCTGTATCTTCTCATTCTAAATCCTGTGTTCTTTCCTTCATACCATGCTGCTTCATGACTGAACTTTCAAAATGTTGTTGCATGACTGAGCGGGTGAACCAGCTATATAATTTAGTTATGTCTACGCCAAACAGACTGGCTTGGTCTGTAATAATCAACTTTATGAAGCATAAAACAAGAAAAATGATGAAAAAGAATAAATGAATCGTCAAAGGATTTGAGACCTGATTTCAGCCCAGTGAGTCATAAATACCCTTTAGGCATATAAGGAGAATGGCCAGTTTTCCCAGGAGGGAAGTTACATGTGTACTTTAACAGTTTTACTAAAATATGACCCAGATATGTCCTAGGCGGTTTATGCTTTCTGACATCTACTCTCCTGGCAGTCCTCACACCATCAGCGCATTCTGCAGACACATTCTAGTGTCATCACCATAGCTCATGGTGGACAAATTCTCACATACCATGTCCACTTCCCAGGCTGGTTCTTTTTTTGGATTAATTGGCTGTATTGCATCATTTTTCTTAGTAGGATAGCTAGGCAGGAATATCTTTTTCCTGAGATTCACACATTTGATCAAATCAGTGTTGTCATTTTTTCTCCAGAACCTCCCAGCCAATGTCCCTGGGAATCTTGCTGCTCAGAGACCCCATAGCCAAGTTTAGAAACAGAGCACACTGGTCACACATTGGTTACCACAGTCAGGGGTGGCTGTGAATTTTCTTTTTTGTGTGTGATGCTGAGTCCCCTTTATATTCTGAGCAAATTCACCTTACAGACTTCATGATGTTCAGTTCTATGAGATTTTTTTTTTATATTAGGGATTTGAAACCAGCTATATGACCAACTGAATGCAGACACACGTGTGTATATGTATGTGTATACATATTTTTAATCAAACATCACAACAGGGACAATCAAGGTGGCTTAGAAATTTTTACTTCAGGGTCGATCAGACTCTAGCTTTATGCAGCAGTACTGTTGACCCTAGACCAAACCAGTTGGGGGGGCAAGGATTATTTGAATGACATGCCTTTTTGCCACTCTCTGACCGGCTGCCCAGGTTCTCTCACTATGGTGTCATCATCCTTATTGGCCTGTGTCCTTTTCAGGGCATTGTCCATGGAGCCAGAAGACTTGTTAAGTCATAAGGTACCATTTACTAGTTGTGTGTTCTTTGTCAAGCACCTTTTTGAACTTCTTCTGAGTTGTATGTGGCTGTACTATAAGGAGTCTCTGTCTCCCCAGTGTCACCTTCTCGCATCAAGCTGGCACTGATCATTCTAGCACCCCTATGCTGGCTGCCATACTGGTGTCCACTCAATGATATGACCGTGATCTCTAATGGGGGATTTTGTCCACATCTCCTGAGACTCTTGCTTTTTATTTCCCCCAGCAATGTAGGAAGCCAAATTGCATATAAGCAATATAATATAATGTGAATATGGAATACATATCAACTTTTATGCAAATGACTGTTATTTGTTTTGAGTTTAGAAAGGAAGAATAGGACCACCACTTCCAATATTTCCCAATTGACTATAGGTTTATTTCTGAAATATGTCATGAAATTTATGGTTAGTTTTGAAAATGGAATTGGACCAGGGGTAGTTATTAGCCCCTTGGTGGTGCAAACAGTTAAGTTACTTGGCTGCTAACCGAAAGGTTGTAGGTTTAAGTCTACCCAGAGGTACCTTGGAAGAAAGACCTGGTGATCTATACCGGAAAACTCAGCTATTGAAACACAGTTCTGCTGGCACACATGGGGTCACCATGAGTCAAAATTAACTGATTTTTTTCTGGTTTAGTGATAAGTAAATGGAGGATTTGTGTCATCTACTATCCGTATCTAAAACTCTTACATTAAACCGTAAGAGAACTACTGTTGGTGCCTAAAGAGCTTGAGTCCCGTTGGTAATAATACCTATGCATGAATGAAATCAGCATCTGGATAGAGAATATCCCATATTGGAAAGTAATCATAGCTTTTATGCTCTTGTGTGTGTGTGTGTGTGCTTTGACAGCTTTTTGGAGACTACAGCCTATTTCTTCATGAAACCAAAGCTTGGCGAGAAGGAGGTGTCCCCAAATGTTTTCTTCAGTATCTGGCATGAATTCAGCTCTGATTTTAAAGACTTTTGGAAGAAAGAGAACAAACTTATTCTACAAGAGAGGTAGGTATTTTTATCTGCACAATGGCATTTTAAAACTTGTGTTTTATTAGGTGTGATACCACTAGGGTAGCCAACTTTTATAGCCTCAATGAAAAATTAGATGGCCCTCACCTGAGGTAGCAAGCCTAAAAGGGTACTGAGATTTGGCAAAATAAGCAGTTTGAGTAGGAAGAGTTGGCATAGAGGCTGGGACGCTACAGAAAATAGCTGGGGTGTGGCTTGCCAGGACCACTGTCTGGTAAAACAACTTCTGTGGTGAGGAAACCACATAAAGCAGACCATGTAAGAAGGTTTGGAAAACCCTACTGGGGTGATAAACCCACTCACCTCAAAAAACCTATAGCAAAGACCGTAAAGGTATGATGAACTTTTTTCCTTTTGCTTATCATGTGATATTATCAGAAGTTTACCGTTCATATCATTAAAATTTTACCATTCATTTTACCCCGAATACCATCAAAAAACACAGAAGATCAATTTTTTTTAAAAGATCTTTCAAGATTCTTGTAGAATTACATCACATTTCCCAAAGTAAATCTTTTCAGGAATGAAGGAACATTTTCCCCTGTAAGTATGTGAAATAGTCTCTTTCACAGCAATTATGAAATCCCATAGAGACTTATTAAATATTAAGTCACAAAGAAAGCTAGCCCTCCCAGGGCAGCGTCTTCAAATAGCTGGGTCTAGTGGGAGGGTAAAAGGGAAATATAATCTATACTACAAACCAAAGCCTAACATCCAGCCAGTTAGTGTGCTCTCTAACATCCCTGCCCTAACTAACAATAACCCTAATTTAGATCTTCCAAAAACCTACATCCTGAGGGACTTTGCTCTTACTACCACAAAATTCCATAGTTTTCTGCTTATTTTTTTCATTTTTTATCTTGTTTACATATGAAACCATGATTGTCCACCTAGTTTTCATTTTGAAATAGATATTGATACTCCTTAAACCAAAAAACCAAACCTGTTGCCATCAAGTCAATTCCAGCGCATAGCGATCCTATAGGACAGAGTAGAACTGCCCCATAGAGTTTCCAAGGAGCAGCTGGTGAATTTGAACTGCCAACCTTTTGGTTAGCATCCATAGCTCTTAACCACTACGCCACCAGGTTTTCCACTGACACTCCGTAAGTGAAATTAATTGCTAACATTGAGCAATTAGACTATGCCAGACATGTGCTAACTCATGTCATTAATTGCCTAGATTTCATAGCTCTATCAGAGAAGAGGAGCCCTGGTGACACAGTGGTTAAGAGATTGGCTGCTAACCAAAAGGTTGGCAGTTCAAATCCACCAGCTGGAAACCCTATGGGGCAGTTCTTCTCTGTCCTATAGAGTTGCTATGAGTTGGAATCGACTTGATGGCAGTGTGTTTGGTTTTGGATCAGAGAAGAAACCTGTGACTCAGTGGATAGTAGATGAAAAAAGGAAACCACTTTGAACAGAAGGAAAACACTTTAAACATCCGTTCCAAAATCAATGAGCTTCTTCTACCTCCAAATGCATCAGTAGAGGTTTATATAAAAGATTAGATTTTAGTCAAAAGTCCAGGCAGGTGAGGTAAGAGAGACAGTTGCTTAAAAATATGTATATTTGACTCATTGTACATTTCCTCCAGACTTAGTCACATATCATGTGATTTTCACCCAGCAAGTCTTGCTCAGTTTGGAAAATTGTGAAGGGGGAAAATATTTCATCTTAGCACATCACATGTCATTTCCCTTTATGGGTGCCGACTGGTCCCCCACATGCCTCCTCTTAGCTCCAATCAAAACTTGTTCCCCTGGAAAAGAGCCTGAAACTCATTTACCCTATGGTACAAAACTGAAGTTGAGTGTTTCACCTTGCAAGATTATTTGCGTAATATATGGGATCCAAACCCTAATGAAAGCAGGAATAATGAGATTTAGGTATCATCGGGACAGGACTGATGAAGCTGTGGCTTGGGAGTAGCTGTTCTGATGGCCCATCAGGTGAGTGGACAGCAGCAGCAGGCTGGCCGTGTCCTGTGGTTGTATAGCCTGAGTAGGTGCTGGGACAAGAACAGGTGGACACACTCTCTGTGGCTCTCCTTTGTACTGTGCACCCCTACATAAGCTGCCTAAACGCCTGTCTTGGAGAAAATGTTGAGATGACTAGTTCAGATGCGAAGTTCCCTAGTCATACTCATAGTCCCCATCCAGTGGGTATTCCATGATGTAGGACTGTGTTCCTCAATTCCATTATCAATAAAGATCCCCTTTTTCGTGATGTTTTATGCATTTGACATGCCTAGAATTAGCTTTTCTTCACTCTCTGTCTTACAAAATCAGCCAGATTCTTTCTTTTTCACTTCATCCTGTGCTTGTCACATTCTAGAAATAGCAATGGGCTCTTTGATTCACACTTGGTGACTTTGCTTTCATTTTGGCAGTGTCTTGAATTGACAGATCACAGGTGCTCTTCTCAGCAGCCTTCTCCGTTTTCTAAATCATTTGCTTTAATAAAGGCCTAAGGGGGAATACATGACAGTTCAGAGAGGACTGCTTTGCTCTTTGACTTCCAAAATATATTAGAACTCAAGACTCTTGGTCTGAATTGTGTGTATGGCAACTCTGTCACTGCCCTTAGTGCAGGACCATCTACGTAATATGTGGGCCCCGTGCAAAGTGGAACCAGGGGGCTCCTTGTTCAAAAATTACTAAGAATTTCAAGACAGCAACAGCAAAGCATTAAGCAAGTGCTGGGCCCTTCTGAGAGCAGAGCAGTGTGTGATCGCACAGATGCACAGCCGTGAAGCTGCCCTGCCTTGGAGTAAGCTGTCTATTCTACTTTCAGTGGAAGGGTATTTCAGGAACGCTCTGAGCCCCCAGGCCATCCATAGTGAGATGAATTAAGGGTATTGTACTAACTTCTTCGGGCTGCCATAACAAAGTACCACAAACTGGGTGGCTTAAAACAACGGAAATTCATTCCCTTACAGTTCTGGAGGCTAGAAGTCCAAAATTAAGGTGTTGGCGAGACTCTACTTCCTCTGAAGCTTCTAGGCTTCCTTCCCTCTTCCAGCTTCTGGTAACCCCAGGCATTCCTTGGCTTGTGGAAGCGTAATTCCAATCTCTGCCCTCCACCTTCGCGTGGCCTTCTCTCTTCTGTGTCTGGTTCTGTCTCTCTTCTCTTCCTTGTATATGGTCACCACTCAGATTCAGGGCCCACCATACTCCAGTATGACCTCGTCTTAAATTGATTACATCTGCAAAGACCCTATTTCCAAATAAGATCCCATCTGTTCGTAGGTACCAGGGATTAGGACTTCCACTTATCTTGGAGCACAATTCAACCCACAACAGATATTAAACCTCTGATACAATCTACATCAATTTGAGTAGAACCTTAAGTAGAATTACAAATTCTTCAAATGAGATGTTATTCCTTGAAATGGCTAGTCCCTCCTCTGTACTCCTGTAGTATTTATTATCTGTGTATTTTGTTTAAAAATTCATCCTATACTGCCTGTCGGTTTTTATACTATAACTTTTTGAATGTTTGTATGTTTTTTATTTTCCAATGAGACTTAGTGTTCTCATTTCCGGTATAGCTCTCAATTGTTACTAAACTGCAGTACTTTTACCCTCTTAGTCTCTCAAATATTTGCAGATTTGAGTTGTGAACATCATTGTGTTTGAAATATGCAAGGAAATAAGAACCCAGTCTAGTAATAAACACGTTTTCTTACATAATTTAACTTTTCATTGTAGGAAATAAAAGCCCAACTCCAACACCTTAAGAAAAAGAAAGACTTCATTTGTTTAGGTAGTCAACCACTGAAAGCCAGGGATGGAATTTCCCTGAGGTATACCTGAGTTCTGAAATTCCAGCTGCAGTTGGTGGGAATTAGGCAGGTGTGTCTGTATCTCTATCTCCCTCTGTCTGTCTTTGTAAATGTTCTCTCAGTCTCTCTCTCCTCCTTCTCCTTCCTTCTCTTCACTCTCCTTCCCCTTCCTCCTGTGTAGATTAGCTTCATTTCCAAGCCAGGTTGTTCCTTCAGGGTAGATGCATGGCCACCAGCCACAGCCATGGCTTACATTCTCACAATCTAGGAGGAGAGATTACTCCACTGCACTTAGAAAAATCTCAGGGAAGAACTCTGAATGAGTCATGTCCATCTTTGGATCAGCCACAGTGGCCAGAGGCATGGGGTACCATGGTTAACTCAGAAGTTCACAAAGCCAACCCTTCATCCCGAGAGGAGGGTTACTGTGATTGACAGTCCCCTTCATAGCAATCTCATTGGAGTGAGGATAGAGCAGTTTCCCAAAAGAAAGAAATGTAACCTACTACCCAAATTGATTAAACCTTTAAAAACAACCCCTGTAATTAGCAGAATGTGTTAGCATGGTAGAAATATCCTGAAAGATGATATTAATGGTATGGTGCAAATTTTCTTTTCTGATGAAGTTTCTTTTGCTCTAATTTAGTATTTTATAGATTGAGTAATGTCTCTAAGGCTTTAAATCCTATATAAATTTTCCTTATCACATTATTTCTAATTGGTGTCTGACGATAGAAATGCTACTAACTGTATTTTCTGGCTTTATCCTAGTGTGCCATACCATTTAGTAGATGTATTTCTTGACCTTTCTATACTTCATGCTGAATAAATCTGCTGTCTTTCTTATCACTGTGATTTGGGAAACATGAGGGTTTTTAAGTTAGCTCTGCCACTTACTATTTCAATAATCATAGAAAGTTGTTTCTTATCAAGAGCCGTAGTTTTAGTCTAATACCTGTAGTGCAGTGTTAGGGTGTAGATTAAACGAGGTAATACATATAAAGTGTATAGCACAGTGTCTACATGCTAGTTGTTCAATGCCTGTTTCTTCATCATCATAATATCCTTTTTGTGACTGCCTATAAGGTGATGAACATTTTGATAAAACAAGTTAAGCACCATCAGAATGTAGATTATTGTGACTTAGTTACTTGTTAGGTAAAATTTCTTAGTTCTGAGTCTCAGGATGGACTTTTGTCTGAAAATGTGAATATAATCTATACCTCTATATTTATAATATCCTATAAAGTTGCTATGAGTCGGAATCAACTTGATGGCAATGGGTTTGGGTTTGTTTGCTTTATGTGAAGGAACTCCTATTCAGATGCTTTAAACAACTGACCCATTGTTTTTGACTCGAGAGTCCGGGGAAGAAGTGTTTTTTCATATGCTAGGGACTAGGCATGTATAAATTGTTAACAAGACTCAATCTTTTTCATAAAAAATGTAGAGTTAGTTAAGGGCTCCTTGGGTGACAAACAGTTAAACGCTTTCCTAACCAAAAGGGTAGTGGTTTGAACCCACCCAGAGGTGCCCTGGAAGACAGGCCTACCGATCTGCTTCTGAAAGGTCACAGCCTTGAAAACCCTATGGAACAGTTCTGCTCTGCACACGTGGAGCCACCGTGAGTCAGAATCGACTTGACAACAACTAACAACAACAGACTTGGTTAATGCTATCACTGAGCAACACACAACATATGTAAGATACGTGAGTTTTTTAATTTTTAGCTTGACTCTATCGAAAAGATGGGGGGCAAGGGAGATAACCTGTCATTTATTCTGCCAAGCATACCCCTAAAAGTCACACAGAACATGGTATGTGAAGAGATAGGTGAGCCTCATCTCCTGTTTTCCAGAAGGTCATTAGCATTAGTATACCCTGGCCACTAATGAAGTGCTATGGGGATAGGCCAAGCAGAGCTGTTAATCAGAAGAAAGAGGTGCAGAGTGATTGAGCATGCATGTGCTTTTTGTCCCTGATTGAGGGACTGTGGTGGTGGGTCCTGGGGAAGAGATCCGGTGCCCAGAATGGCTTCACGTCTCACTTCTGCTCTATTTCATGTTGAACTCAGTTTCAGTGCCCAGCCATAGAACTGTGAAGTTCTTTGTGATTATTCACTCATTTCATATTGAGTTTTTACTAAGCACTGGAGACGCTCAAGTCCATACAGTGAAGGTCCTGCCTTCCTTGAGCCAACAATCTAGCACTGGTGTGGGGCAAAGTGCGGTGGGAGAGGACAGGAGGGAGGGAGTAACGCTGCCCAGTGGACTATGACTTGGAACTTGGAGGGCATGTAGGACTTTCACAGGCAGTACAGGGAGGTAAAAGCCATTCTAGGCAAGAATATCTGGCTCTGGCAACTGGGCCCCAAAGCTCTTAGTACGTAGTGTGGCCTATCACGATTTCATTTTTAGTAGGCCACAACATTTTAATTTAATAAATTAGTTGTGACATCTGTAATGGTTATGTTTAAAGTGTTGTCTAATTTGATTTGCCAGTTTATTTTACTTTGAGACAGGTAGTCTTTGATGAATCAGGAGAAAGGATAGCTGCTCTTCTAATTGCACAAGCATGCGGCAATCAAGTCTGGATTCAGCCCAGCTGAAATCTGTCATTAGAGGAAAAGGATTTGAAGTTTTGGCTTTGGAAGGTTGCACATTAAATTGGAGAGTGCCTCTGCCATGTTAACATTCTTATTTCTGTAATTCATATTCAGTCATCTGCAGGTTCAGATTTTTTTCTCTAGCTGCCATCGAGTCGGCTCCAACTCATGGCAACCTCATGTGTGTCAGAGTAGAACTGTGCTCCATAGGGTTTTCAATAGCTGATTTTTCGGAAGCCAATCGTCAGGCCTTTCTTCCAAAAATACTTTTGGAAGGACTCAAGCCTCCAACCTTCAGGTTAGCAGTCAAGTCCATTAACCATTTGTACCACCCAGGAACTTCATGTTCAGATTTAAGTATGATGTTATCGGTGTAAGTTTAGCAAGGAAGCAGCCACTTTTTAAAAATCGAAAATACATCTCAAGAACAGAAATAAGAGGAAAGAAGATTTATTATTATGTACTAATGTATTTGTTGGATATCTAAGTAAGTTTTCCCTCTTGGGCTTCTATTTTACATTATTCCATTGTAGTAATAAATGAATTTGGCCAATCATTTGCCCCTTTCATTCAGGCATCAATTTCTAGAAAAAGGACCCATAAGGAAATCCTCTTCTCAGTGCAGATTTTCTATGGCTGAAGCTTTGGCAGGAAGATTGACAACCTAGTCAGAATAGTGGCTAATGGTGGCTGAGAATTTGGAGGAAATCTGATCTACATTCATTAAAAGGAGTGGTTAGTATACATTCCTGTGTGGTGCAAATGATGGGTACACTTGGCTGCCAGGCAAAAGGTTGATGCCTTGAGTCCTCCCAGAGATGCTTTGGAAGAAAGGCCTGGTGATCTACATCTGAAAAATCAGCCACTGAGAACCCTGTGGAACACAGTTCTACGCTGACACGCGTGGGGTTGCCATGAGTCAGAGTAGATTTGATGGCAGCTGGTTTTAAGACATACTAGGTTATTAATTTATTTATTCATTCATTTGTCAATTATTTATGTAGCCCTGATGGCACAATGGTTAAGAGCTTGGCTGCTAACCAGTTCAGCAGTTCAAACCCATCAGCTGCTTCTTGGAAACCCTATGGGGAAGTTCTCCTCTGTCCTGTAGGGCTACTATGAGTCAGAATCAACTGAATGACAATGGGTTTGGTTATGTGCCAGACAAAGTTCCTGGCCACGTGAGTCTTATCTGCTAGTGTGAGAGGCACACAATGAAAAGTAAATAAAAACATTTTTAAATCACAGGTTGAAATTAGTGCTATGAGGGAAAGAAGCAGCGAACCATTTTGCAGAATAAAAAGTGGAAGAGGCTAATTATGTAAGATGGTTAGAGATGCTTTCTGAGTAGGTGACATTCATATTAACAGATAAAGAATGAAAGGGAGCAGCCATGTGAAGGGATAGAGAGATGAGGAGCAATGTAGTACAAGTGTTCCAGGCAGAGGGGCGGAAAGTTCACGGCAACCTGGCAGGAAAGATTTAATGCACTCCAAGACAGACGAGGGGCCCGAGATGAATTTGATGAAGCAGGCAGGGGCTTGATCATTCAGTCCCTTGTATATAAATGGTAATAAGAATTTGGCTTTTATTGTGCATGCAATAGAAATTTATCAAAGGCTTTTTAAAAAGAGAATAATCTGGTATGATTCATATAATTAAAAGGTCACTGGCTACCAAGTAAAAAGCAAATTGGAGACAGAGGCTGGTGAAAGTGGTAGCGAGAACCAAGGTGGAAGACGTGATGCTCTGGACTGGGCAGAGGCAGTAGCGATGCTGGAAATGGAAATGGATGTATTTGAGGTATATTTCGGAAGAAGACCTACAAGCACTTGCTACTCCCAAGTTTCTGGATAGACCAGTCTTGGGGTCAGTCAGTGTTCCTATTGTAAATGTCAGCTCAGATACTGAGAAGCTAATATACATCAGGATGTTAGAGATCAAGAAGCAAGCATCCATTTTTTTTGCAACGTAAGCAAGTTTTCACCTTCTTTACAATGCTTTGCAAAAAGCTGAGGTTAGAAAAAGATCTAGAAATTCTCTTAAGTTTAGTTCTTCTAGGATGTTGTAAAATTCTGAGGAGAAAATTAAATGGGAAAGGTCTTTGCATTTGCTTCTCTATCTTGCCATATTCCAAGAGATGTTTTTTTAACCTTTGGGAGATCTTCCCCAAAAGCCTCTTGTTCAAAAAACAAAAGAATCTCACAGTTAGAGATACCAGTTAGAGCTCCCCAAGAGAGAATCCAGACCAAGAGCCAAGAAAATAGCTTGTTGAAAAGATATTTTTGCTTTGGTAAGGATTTAAACTCTGTAGCATCTGTTAGTGAGTTCATAGAAGCTTGTAGAATATCTGAGCAATTATTAATTTTCCTTCAGTATTTGTGAAAAAATGTTTTATAATGTCTGAGCAAAGCGTATAGCAAAACAATCTTGGGTCAAAATAAACTTCATGAATATTTAAAGGTATTTAAAATTCCCATTAAAAATAATGTCACCTAGTTTATATAGACCTGAAACAAGTACGTACACAAGGTAAAAGATGTTGTGTTAGTTATGTAGTGCTGCCGCCTTAAAAAACAGAAGTTTATTTTTTCACAGTTCTGAAGCCTAAAGTCCAAATCAGAGTCTCAGCCCTGTCAGTTCCTTCCTTGTCAGTAGCTCTGGGCATTCAGTGGTTTCACAGTGTCCCTTCTTCCACAATAGGTGTGACTCTCTGTCTATTCCGCTGTTCTTATAACTCAAAAGTGATTAGGTTTAGGATCCACCCTATAGTGGTATAAGCTCAACTGATGGATTCATTACACTACATTAGATTGCATTATTGAATGTGATCACAAGGTAATCTGCTAATCAAATAATTTCTTTTATAAGGATCAGCACAAAGCTGGTTCCCATGAGGTGGAGGTTAAAGATGTCCACAATGTCTAACTTCTCCAAGCTGCTGTACTACTCCATAATCTCTAATATCAACTAGTCTCTCTCACCCAGTACTCTCCCTCCTGTCTTTGGGTTCCCTAATTTGCTGCTTTGTGTCACAGAACTCATGAACCATATAAAGGAAATGGACCATGTGGTTGTAGAGGCTGGCAAGTCCCAAATTCATGGGTCAGGCATAGACTTCTCCCTGGCCCTCAGTCTCTGCCCAGAGACACCCAGCTTTCTCATTCCATGGGCCAGGAAGACCACTGCACTGTCTCCTTTGGGTGTCTGCTGCAGGTCTTCCCTTCTTTGGTGGCAGTGGGCTGTCCTCTCTGCTCTGGAATTGGCTCTCTTTTAAGGCAAAACTGACCAATCCCCTCCCACCCAATACGGTGGACCACAATTATCTTATTTGCTCAGCCCCACCCAGTCATCTGGGTGGGAGTCACAAGACCATGGCTAGAAAGGCCACACACAAAGTAATTAATTGTACCACGTCTGCTCTGCCCAAGGTCAGCTGATTTAATCACATGAAACTACTTTATGACAGCAACTAGACTAGTGTTTGGCCGAACCACAGTCTAGCCAATTGTCACCTAAAATTAACCACCACAGATATTATTTTTTTTTATTAACTTTTATTGAGCTTCAAGTGAACGTTTACAAATCAAGTCAGACTATCACATATAAGTTTATATACATTTTACTCCGTACACCCACTTGCTCACCACCTAATGAGTCAGCCCTTCCAGTCTCTCCTTTCGTGACAATTTTGCCAGCTTCCAACTCTCTCTATCCTCCCATCCCCCCTCCAGACAGGAGATGCCAACATAGTCTCAAGTGTCCACCTGATATAATTAGCTCACTCTTCATCAGCATCTCTGTCCTACCCACTGTCCAGTCCCTTTCATGTCTGATGAATTGTCTTTGGGAATGGTTCCTGTCCTGTGCCAACAGAAGGTTTGGGGACCATGACCGCCGGTGGGGACCATGACCGCCGGAAATTAACCACCACAGATATTATTTTAAGGGGTAATTTTAAATTTTTTTAATTTTATTTAGGATGTCTCCACATAATGTAATGATTATCAAATGCATAGGTTTGTGTCGTCTTCTGCTAGAGTCTGGATTTTTAAGAGAGTAAAAAATACAAGAAGCCAAAGGTTCCCCACAGTTCATGCCCACTGTGACATTCCCCATGCTGACCCTGGCCCCTTCATCAGAGGCGTTCACAAGCATTGAATTCCTTCTCCTGTTCTGCTTCAGGATTTCACTCTCAGGCACCACTCCTGCCCCCGTTAGTGAGAGTGAAGGAAGGTATAGAGAAATGGAAAATGTTTCTTCTACGCATAAAAATCTAGAGTCTTCGGGTAAATAATGGATATTCAGAGACTATTCATGAGAAATAAGGGTGGAAGAGCTTATTTCTACATTTCTACTGTTTTTTTTTTTTTTGTTTTTTTTTTTTTATATTGGCCTGTTCAACAGGTTTGAGAGTAATGACAGATGTTAGACCAAGACATGTTGGTAGTTATTTTATTTGACAAAGAGCAATTAGCTCACTTGGTTTTGCCTCCTGAAGTCTAGCTAAAATTTAGAAGCAACCGCAATAAGGCATCAAACTCAATTTTAAAAGGAATCATTTGTAAACCATGTGCGGAGAGTGTACGTGCAGTGGAGGGCTGTGGGTGGAACAAGAAAGGAGATTAATACTGATGCATTTTGAGAATGTATATTTCAATGTAGGACATAAAAAGAAGGTAAGATCTGTGTGGTGTGTCTTGGAGAGAGATGAAATAAAGTGTTTTTTAAAATAAAGTAACTAGAATGGCCAATTAAAAAAAAAAAAAGAAAGAACAGACCCATTACTATCAAGTCAATGCCAACTCACAGTGACCCTATAGGACAGAGTAGAACTGCCCCATAGGGTTTCCAAGGAGTAACTGGTGGATTCGAACTGCCGACCTTTTGGTTAGCAGCCAATCTCTTAATCACTGCACCACTAAGGCTGCAGTAAGCACATGAAAAGATAATTAAAGTCATTGGTCATGAAAACTCAAAAACCAAACCATTGCCATCAAGTCATAGCAACCCTATGGGACAAAGTAGAAGTGCCCCATAGCGCTTCCAAGGCTGTAATCTTTGGGGAAGCTGACTGGCACATCTTTCTTCTGCAAAGAGTCTGTTGACCTTTTGGTTAGCAGCCCAGTGCTTACCACTGTGCCACCGGGGCTCCTTCATTAGCCATCAGGGAAATATAAATCAAAACCACAATGAGATACCACTTCACATCCAGTAGGATGGCTATCACAAAGAGAAAAAAAAAAAAAAAAAGCAGACAATAAGAAATGTTGTCAAGGTTGTGGAGATACTGAATCTCTCATTTATCACTGGTGGGAATATAAAATGGTACGGCCACTTTGAAAAACAGTCTGGCAGTTCCTCTAAAGCTAAACATAGAGTTACCATATGATCCAGTAATTCCGCTGCTATGTAGATACTCAAGAGAAATGAAAACATATATCCATGCAAAAATGTGTACAGAAATGATCATAGCAGCCCAGCATGATTTATAATAACCAAAAGGGGGAAACAACCAAGGTATCCATCAGCAGATGAGTAGATAAATAAAATGTGTTATAGAAATGAAGTACTGATAGACACTATAACATGAATGAGCCTTGAGAACATTATGCTCGGTGAAAGAAGCCAGTCACAAGAGTATGTCATAGAATTCCTTTTATATGAAATGTCCAGAATAGGAAATCTATAGAGACAAAAATTAGATTAGTTGTTGCTAGGGGTTGGGGGTGGAGGAACAAGGATTGAGGAGTAACTGCTAATGAAGTTTCTTTCAGGGGAGATGAAAATATTTAAACTTAGGTTGTAATGATGATTGTACAACCCTAAGAATATTCTTTAAAAAAAAAAAGAATTAATGAGTGAATTAAGTGGTATGGGGATTATCCTCAATCAGGTGGTTTTTTTTAAAGAAGAAAAAGGTAAGTGGAACATTCACATTAGACTTCTAAGCATAAAAGTGGATCACAATTGTCCATAACCAAAACCTTCAGTGAGCGCCATGTGGATTGTTCACAGTTTGGAAATTCTGCATTGGTTCCTTCGTCTTCCTGTCTGACACACTCCTGTGCCCAGGTAGTTCTGTGTATGCTCAAGGAAAGCAAAGCTCCTAACTACTAATATATTAACCCAGTACCCAGTGCCTATTAGCCAAGTCAAAATCTTAGAAATCAATCTTCTGACACAAACAGTAAACCCCAAACCAAAAAATCTCCGTTGGTTTAGATAATTAGTAATTTACAGTAGCTTTGACTCCATAGAAATAAAATGAGCCAGTGTCTTCCCTCTGTGTAAATCCATTTCAGGAAATCTAAGTCATGTTTAAAAAAAAAGAAAATACACACAATAGGTATTACATGTGTGAGTATTGATTTTGAAATTATTCATCTGTTAGGAATAAACTTTTTTTTTCGAATCAAATCACCATGGGAAGAGTCACATTATGCAAATTTTCTTAACTTTTATTCCCTAACAGTTAGAACCTTTATGGAGAAGATATAATTATTAGGAAAAAAAAAAAAAAAGAATGGCTATAATTTTTAAATGGCTAATATAAGTAAAAATAGCATTTCAGTGTTTGCTCTAGGTAAAGTCTCGCATCATTCACTTTTGTTGATTAATCCTCTCCCCTTGGGCAGGAAGCCCTACTCACTGCCTGGTGCTGCCTGTTCCCTGCTTTTCCCCTGGCTTTCTGATTACCAGCACAGGACCTGACACCCCACTGACCTTTTAACAGTCACTGCTCTGGGTTTTTGCTTCTCCTTGTCATATGCATTCAGACTTAGAAACTTGAACCATGAGCAGCTGCTGGGTTGTAAGAACTTCGAGCCCATGGGAAGTAGACACTTTTTTGAGGCTGACAGTAATGGAGACAGGCCATTTATATGGCACGTACCAGCCAGTGGATCTCAGTGAAGATTAACAATGCTGACACTACAGAACTAGCTGTAGAATTATAATGTGCCCTTAGATATTGACATTTCTGGTCAATTCATGTCCAGCTGAACTACAATCATTGTGAGAAATTAATATATAATTTGGGTTCCTTGGTTTTTGTGGAAAGCTATTGTTTACAAATTTGTTCCACCTTAAAGGGATCTTTAGATCATCATCATCATTTATATTATATATATATACGTAACATTTATTATATGCATATTATAATTTCACAGAACACTAAACCAAGTACCATTTCTTCTCCTACTCAGTGGTATTACTCCCCTGGACTTCTAATTTAGAGACAAAGCTCATCTTTGGATTTGATTTTCTTATAAAAATCAAATTCTAATAATCTTGGTGTTTTAGAAGTTATAATTTTGCAATTTTTAAGAGTAATAATATTTCAGGGCCAAAAAAATGAAAATAACGTTACACCTGATATTCTTCCTAAAATGATGTAAGGCTTTTTTTTAGTTCAATATTTCTAACCATAATTATAATGTTATTAATACATGGATATACCAGATGTTTGCACAACATTTTTTAACGTTGTCTCATATGAAGCCTATGAGCATTTTGGGTTTGTTTCCTTTTATTTTTCCTAGATAAGATTTGTAGTAAAACACCTAGAATCCCTGATACCTTGAATGTCTTTTGCAATTTGAAAACTTTCTTAAATCAACTCCGTCTGTTATTTTATCTTGTGGAGTAATGTTAAAAAAACATTCTCTAAATAATCCATCAGCTTTGTCTCCAGCCTATCCCACGTGGCTCTGGCCATATTCCACCTCCAATTGATTAGAAATGCTGCCCCCTTCCTTTAGGAATAACACTTAAGCTGGCACCCGTGTGTCACACTCTGTATCTAGATGAAAGAAAGTGTTCTGGCCAATGTGTCTCCACAGCTCATTGATCTCTCTGGAAAAAAAAAAAAGACTGGTATGTCTCCTCACAGATTCCTTCCTTGAATGATTTAAAACTTGATGCTGTGCTATATAGAGTCTTCTTTGGATAACTGTGCCTTACAGAGTGAGGGACATCCTGAGAGGCCACCATTGCTGCGTTTGCAAAAAGTGCATGCCACCCTCTCCTACAGTCAGCCGCCTCCACCTTTGCATTGTATGGAATTAACTAGTGGTTCCATCCATCAAATTAAAAACCTAAGCCTCAGACAAGAACAAAGGTGCCCTTGGGCTAGCGCACCCTTGGGAAATACACCTACGCTATCCCTTGCAGACACAGGCAAGTTGAAGCTTTCTTTAAAGGATATTCTACAATGAATCTTAAAAATCCCAGCTGTGCTGGTTGAGTCTGCAGGTGTTCTGTTGTGAGCAGAATGAACCCAGGGCTAGTAGGTCACTACCATCTCTTCTTGAGCTTCACAGTATTTTTCTGCCCCAAAGTGGTTCTGGAGATGCACTGGGGATTGGAGTGTGCCCTGGAGGAAAAGCCAGCTGTTGCTCCCACAGAGAGGCTCCTGATCCCCTGAGTTCCTTTAACCCAAAGATGAACTTTGTCTCCACCAAAGCAGAAGTCCTGGGGAGTAATACCAATGAGGAGAAGAAGATAGGGTACTTGGTTTAGTATTCCGTAGGGGTAAGCCTGAGGTGATAGGCTTGTGTAGCAGCGCTCGGTACCAAGACATGATATAAGGGTGTTGTTAATTTTTTTAATCAACATGTGATATCTGTAGTGATACTAATAATTTAGTATTTTGATCTACATATTTAGGCTCTATTAATATTTCTCTGTTGCTTATAATATGGGCACCTAAGATGGACTGCATTTACCATCACTTTGAAAACAGGTTACAACTTAAAATTAGTTTAGATCATAAGACATTCACTCTTTTTCAAAAGAATGTATTGAATACTCATGCCATATAGGCATTTATTTAGAATTAAAAAGGCCAGAAGTGGAAGTTGGTAAGAATCCCCAGTCCTCTTAAATTTTAATATGTCAGATAATTTTTTTAGAGATTAGCCTCTCAAATTTATTGAGTGGGGGAGAGAAATGGAGGTAGAAGTACTACCACTTTAACCTTCCAATATTTTAATTATCATTGTACAGTTACTAGTAAAAAAGCAATTGTCAGGTCCAACTCATGTTAACCCCGTGTGTGTCAGAGTAGAACTGAACTCCACAGGGTTTTCAACGGCTGCTTTTTCAGAAGTAGGTCACCAGGCTTTTCTTACAAGTCACCTCTAGGTGGACTAGAACTTCCAGCCCTCTGGTTATTAGCCAAGTGCTTTAACCATGTACACCACCCAGGGACTCCATTGTGTATTTAGATACTACTTATTTTGCTAAAGTAAAGCATATCAGAAATAAAAACATGCTCATTACTAGGATCCTCATTTTATGACATGGAATTATTTTTAAAAATTAACCTCTGGACCTCAAATTCTTATGGCCTAGGGGGTGAACATTTTTGAAAGTTTGATAAAATTCCATTTGGCCACTTTAAAGTTTTCCAAGTGTGTGGGGGAAGTAAATAAGATGAGGAATCTTTGGAAGTAAGCATAGCTCATCAGTTAAGAGAATTTTTGATGCTCACGGATAACTCAAAAGCTTTCATTTCAAAAATCAGACATTTAAAAGTCATCTGTGGATATTAATGCATTCTTAAATTCATGTGTTGTTTTTGAAACAACAGCACTTACAATTCTGTACTGAATTTATATATGGGTTTATTTCCACCAGACTTTAATTTTCTTAATGTTTCCCTTTTACAAAGGCAGAGTAAGACTAAAAGGCTGAACTTGAGGCTTAAAAACTTGGATTTGATACCTGTCTCTGACAGCACTTATATAACCCTTGACAAGTTAATTTACCTTTCTGAGCCTCAGTTTCCCCATCTGTGAAATGAAGGTACTAATAGTGCCCACTCTCTGGAATGAATTAAGTGACAACATGTGTAAAGCACTTAGCACAGTCTCTCACATATAGAAACTGCTCAGTTAACATTAGCAGCTATCATTGTTATTTATATATTAATGTAGTTCTGAAAGTAATAAACCCCAGTATTAGATTTAACACTAAATAGATTCAGAGAAGCAAAACCCCACACAACTGTGTTCCATCAGCTTCCCTTCCTTAAATTTTTATCCCAAATCATTAATTGAGGTGTTACCATTTATAAAGTCATTGACCTTGGACAAGGTATTTAATCTTACTGAACTCCAGTTTTCTAATTTGTATAATTGAGATTAAAAAAAAAAACAAACAAACCCACTGCCATTGAGTCGATTCTGACTCATAGCGACCCCTATAGGACAGAGTAGAGCTGCCCCATAGAGTTCCCAAGGAGCGCCTGGTGGATTTGAACAGCCGACCTTTTGGTTAGCAGCCGTAGCACTTAACCACTGCACCACCAGAGTTTCCATAATTGAGATAACAATCTCTAAATTATATGGTATTGAAGCTATTAGTGAAGTGATCTAACCTGAAACCCTATTTTTCTCCAGTGTGAACCTATTATAATCATGTAGTTTCTTCTTTTTCTTCACCAAATCAGCTAAACCTTGCTGATCTTCATTGTTCATTAAGATACAGATTATAATCTGTTAGAGTATATGCTTTCTAGTCACATACATCTACACAAAATTGTATTGTGGTCAATTAAAGGAGTTGCATTGTGGTCATTCATTGTGGTCTTTTAAAGGACAATGTGCTTCTTTGGCTCTCTTTGTAAATCTTGACCTCAGTTGAGTGTTAAACACAGCTGTCAACAAACCTTGGAAATGCACAAGAGGGTTGGGATTGAGAAGAAGCTGGAACTATTTAAAATAGGAAGTCATTCAGACATAAGTAAAAGAACTAGAGCACAGAGGACTCAAGCATGAACTAAAGGCTAGATAGTATTGATGGCAAATTAGAGATACAGGTGGAAAAGCAATTGCTTTTTGGTATCATGGACCAACCAAGACTTAATTGGACGGACGGACGGACGGGCGCTGAAAATCGTTCAAGAGGGAATACAGATCCAAGCCAGTGAAAATGATGTTATTATGAGGAAAGCTTAAATTGCTCCTATTTTTAAATCTCTTTACTTAATCTGTTATTAATAAAGGAAAAAATTACTTACGACACAATTTATCATCGATTATTATATACTAGTGTGTCCCACTTATTCAGATGAGAACCCGTGACCACTTACAACCTCTTAGAAAGGCAAGAACATGACCATCAGGAAACTGGTGGAATATAATGAAAAGGGAAACAAATGTTGATTTCCGTAAAAAAGTATATTTTACCATCATGAAGTTGCATGATGATACTGATCTTAGAAAATTTAAGAATGAAGTGTTCACATTCAAATAATTATTGGTGGCCATTTTCCATTTTCTATCTGATGGTGTAGCAAATGCCGTAAGAGGAGTAAAAAGTTAACAAACTTTGAAGACAGTTTTTACAGTAGATTATGATTTTGTCCATAGTTTCATTATCCAGAGCCATAATCCTTAATCTACAATTTGGAGATCCAAAAACCTCTGAAACCAAAGGATTTTCATTAAATTTGTGGCAACTTATTTCCTAGCAAAACTCAACTGATTCTCTTTACTCTTCCCACTTAATGTGAGTATTCATATAGTTACTACAAAAATATTAATGAGTTTGATTACTCCACACTGGGTCAGACTTTTTTGAAAGTGTTATGTACCATATTCCACTGTAGCATACAGCTCTAATGTCCAGGAAGTGCCTCCTTACAATGAACTGAGACCTGGCAGACTGAACCATGTACTCATGTACTCACTGGCCATCATTCTACCCTTAAAAAAAAAATTGCTGTTGAATTGATTCAGACTCATGGCAACTCCATGTGTGTCAGTCAGTAGAACTACACTCACTCCATAGAGTTTTCAGTGGCTGATTTTTCAGAAGTAGATTACCAGGCCTTTCTTTCAGGTGCCTCTGCGTGAATTTGAACTGTCAACCTTTACATTAGTTGCCAAGCTCTTAACTTCTGTGCCACCCAGGGACTCTTTTTTTCTCTCTAGGGCTACACAAATAAATCCAATACCTTGTCCATGTAATGGGCCTTTAAATATTGAAATTACCTGTGAAGATGATTCCAGGTTTTCTCTTGCTCTGCATGATGTACCCAGTTCTTTCAAGTGTACTGCACTTTAATTGTTCTGTTTCTAACTTTTCTGATCTCATTTGGCTTCCCACTCAACCCATCAACTGTTATTTTAGCTGTGCCCTGACATGGGATGTGATTTACACAACAGATTATACTTCTTAACTTCTCACCACTTCACAATCCTGGGTGTCCCTACCTTGTGCCTTCGTTCTTCTTGCTGTGGGAGAAAATCTCCAAGCTTAAAAATCAGTGTTCTCAACACATACTTTTGTGGTTACGAGGGGGAAAGGGAGGGAGGGTGGGGGAGGGTTGTTTACTGATTAGTTAGTAGATAAGAACTGCTTTAGGTGAAGGGGAGGACAATACTCAATACATGGAAGGTCAGCTCAACTGGACTGGACCAAAAGCAAAGAAGCTTCCGGGATAAACTGAATGCTTCAAAGGTCAGCGGAGCAAGGGCGGGGGTTTGGGGGCCATGGTTTAAGGGGACTTCTAAGTCAATTGGCAAAATAATTCTATTATGAAAACATTCTGCATCCCACTTTGAAATGTGGCATCTGGGGTCTTAAATCCTATTAAGCGGCCATCTAAGATGCATCAGTTGGTCTCAACCCACCTGGATCAAAGGAGAATGAAGAACACCAAGGTCACACGATAACTAAGAGCCCAAGAGACAGAAAGGGCCACATGAACCAGAGACCTACATCATCCTGAGACCAGAAGAACTAGTTGGTGCCCGGCCACAACCGATGACTGCCCTGACAGGGAGCACACCGGAGAACCGCTGAGGGAGCAGGAGATCAGTGGGATGCAGACCCCAAATTCTCACAAAATGACCATACTTAATGGTCTGACTAAGACTAGAGGAATCCCGGCGGTCATGGTCTCCAAACCTTCTGTTGGCCCAGGACAGGAACCATTCCCGAAGACAACTCATCAGACATGGAAGGGACTGGACAGTGGGTAGGAAAGAGATGCTGATGAAGAGTGAGCTATTTGTATCAGGTGGACACTTGAGACTGTGTTGGCATCTCCTGTCTGGAGGGGGGATGGGAGGATAGAGAGAGTTGGAAGCTGGCAAAATTGTCACGAAAGGAAAGACTGAAAGGGCTGACTCATTAGGGGGAGAGCAAGTGGGAGTACCGAGTAAGGTGTGTATAAATTTATATGTGACGGTTTGACTTGATTTGTAAACGTTCACTTGAAGCTCAATAAAAGTTAATAAAAAAAAAAAAAAAAATCAATGTTCTCCAACCGCAGGTAGATTTTCTGAGAAATCCCAAGACAAATCTTGGGAAACAAGTTAGGAAGGGAGAGGGAAATTAGGAATATTTTTATCCAATTGTTAATTTTCCTTTATAATCACCCTCCTCCCCCTACAGTGCCCTCTTTCACTCACCTTCAGCCTTGAACCCCAGCTCTGCACACTTCACTCTGAACTATGACTGGGCCACATAATTTACGGAGATCATTCAGTACTTATTAAGAGTCTTTTTTTTTTTTTTTTTATGTGCCAGGCCCTGGAGTTATGAACAGAGCAAAATCCCTGCCCTCAGGGAGCTTTCTAGAAGGGGGGCATAGGTTATCAATAAGTATACTGGGTGCTAATAAGGGATCTGATGAAAAAGCAGGGCAAAGGAAAGGGAGTAATACTGGTGTTATTTTATATATGATAACCAGGAAAATAGCAGTTGAGCAGGGACTTGAAGGGAGTGAGGGAATAAACAAGTGGGTATCTGGAGAAAGAACATTCCAGACAGAGGGGGCAGCAAGGGCAAAGCCCAAGGAAGGAACATGGAGGAGTAAGGAGGCCAAAGTGCCTGGAACAGAATGAGCAAAGGGGGCGAGGTAGAAGATGAGTTCTGAGAGGGAGCAGCAGGGCCAGACTGAGTAGCCTTGTAGACCAAGTGAAGAAAGTGCTTCAAAAAGGAGGCATAACGAACCAAGTGAAATACTGCTTCCCATGTGTGAAATGTTGTTTCTAGTGTGAGGAAGATACGGACTGAGAATTGGCCTTCAAATTTGGGATCTTGGAGGAAATGGTGATAACCAGTGATTAGGCACAAAAGCCTGATTAAATGGCAGAAAACAGTAACTATCAGCAACTCTTTCAAAAAGTTTATATGTTGCTGTTATGTGCCATTGAGTCGATTCCAACTCACAGCGACCCTATATGACAGAGTAGAACTGCCCCATAGGGTTTCCTAGGCTGTAATCTTCATGGGAGGGAGATCTGGTGGCGGTGGCACAGTAGTTAAGTGCTCAGCTGCTAACTGAAAGGTCGGTGATTCAAACCCACCAGCTGCTCTGTGGGAGAAAAGACCAGACAATCTATTCCCATAAAGATTACAGCCTAGAAAACCCTATGGCACAGTTCTGCTCTGTCACATAGGATCGCCATGAACTGGAAATGACTCCAGCGGCACACAACAACAACAACAATCTTTACGGGAGCAGATCGCTGGATCTTTTCTCCTGAGGAGCCATTGGTAAGTTTGAACTGCTGATCTTTCGGTTATCAGCTGAGCGCTTAATCCTTGGGCCACCAGGGCTCTTTGTATGGGTAGAGAGAAAGCACGGGAGAGCACACTAGGTGTAGGGGAATGTGGACTAAGGACTTTTTTTTCTTTGATAGTGGGACAAATAGCATGTAGCCCGGTAGGAATAACCCAGTAGAGAGGAAAAATTGTGACCTTTGTCCCCCTCAGTATATGTTTCCTTGATCTCATTCCTTCCTTATATCTCCCAAAAAAAAAATATATATATATCTCCCACATCTTATTAATTAAGCTACTCTTCTCTTGCATAATTGTAAACCACTATATAATAGTTTTGTTGCACTATTTTATGAGTTTTACAGGGAGGAGATTTGATAAACTCTCTGTAAAGAATTCCTACGTCTAATAGCTCTTGAATCTCCCCCAGCCCCCCAAAATAGTCTTTCTAAAAGAGTAAGACACAAGCTAATACTAGAGAAGTATTAAAACAAAAACCACAGTGTAAATGCCAGCCAAGCTTAACTTTATATTTCACTAGCTATGTGAGTTTTGAGTGAGCTATAATCAAAAACTATTCTGAACTTTATGCCAAAAAAGAAAAACTCACTGAGATTAAGAAAAGGTCTTAACACAGGTGGAAATAGTAAAATTATGTTTGCATGAAAAATGTCAAATATAGTAAACAAAACTATTCTCCTATAATGAAAGATGAACTTTGCTGTCAAATATGATTTAATAATAGTTTTGACCAAGATGTAATGCAGAAATTTGTTTTATTTACTATTGTAAGTTTGTGGGACCTGGGACTGTCATTTTACCATTTTATTTAGAAAATCTATAGCATCCTCAGCGTGTATAGAAAGAAGACGGTCATTCTTTTCAGACTTAGATAAAGAGTCACCAACTTTGAGCTACTGTTGTAAATTCCATCTAAATCCAAGTCTAATATGGAATTAAAAAGTCTACAAGAGCCATAAGAAAAACAATCCTCCCTTTTTCCCAAACCAGACATTTAAACATATGAATGATGAAAAATATGTGATCAGAAGCTTAAAAATTCTAATATGTATATGAACACAAATATTCTGATTTTCAGTGACTGTTAAGCTTATCCTCTGAGAATTGAAAAGAAGGTCTAAATAATATCTCTTATATTCCTGAGTGTTTTCCAGTCCTTATTGAATTCTTTGTGGAGAACAGGAAAGAAGGATACTCTCGATCTGAAAGAATATAATACAGGCTCTTTATTTACGAAATAGAATGTGAGCCCTGCTGTAGACTCACCGGGTCCCTGAAGTATGTGTATTTTCCTTCATCAGTAACACAGAATATTGACATTTCAAGCATTTGCCTGGGATTCCTGCTACCCACTGACTACTCTTCAGTTGAAACCATCGCTATTTGAGATTACCAGGGATATCATCCTTTCTTCGAAAATTTTCAAAATTTTAATCCTGTATCAGATTAAAGAGACATACCTGAAGCGTGTGTTAGCTTACCTCTCCTCAGAAATGTCTCCAATGAGGTAAAGTTTATTCTCAGTTTATACTGAGAATTGTAAAAACAAGAGCCATTGAAAAAATAATTTGTATTTTCTGCATTTTTAGATTTGTATTGGCTCTAATTCATGTCCCTTATAAAGAGAACATGGCCTAGATTCCTCCTCGAAATTAGATTCATGAAAATGTAGTGATAGTTTTATTTTTTCCAGGTGATCACTACATGCTGTCATTTATCAAGGATGAGCACAATTACTACTTTTGTGTGAATGGAGTTAAAAATCTGTCCATTACACCATGAGTTGGAATCAACTTGATGGCAACTAACAACATAGAACAGATGCACCATTTTTCTCAATAGGTTCTCTTTTTTTTTTTTTATAATGTCATATTTTATATGTTCAGAGTTGTAAGAGATTAAAACTCTTTTAGGATCAGGTAGGGTATAAATAAATAGAGGAAAATATTAATGGTTGCATATTCATTAAGTGGAGCCCTGGTGTCGCAGTGGTTAAGAGCTCGGCTGTTAACCAAAAGGATGGCAGTTCGAATCCACCAGCCAATCCTTGGAAATCCTATGGGGAAGTTCTACTCTGTCCTATAGGTCGATGTGAGTTGGAATCAACTCAACTCAACTGCAATGGGTTTTTTGGTATTATTAAACAATGTATGCAGCTTTGTTTTGTTTTCATTGTCTTAGTTATCTAGTGCTGCTGTAACAGAAATACTACAAGTGGATGGCTTTAACAAAGAGAAGTTTATTTTCTCACAGTAAAGTAGGCTAAAAGTCCAAATTCAGACTGTCAGCTCCAGGGGAAGGTTTTCTCTCTCTGTTGGCCTTCTCATCAGTCCTACCCCAGACCAGGAGATTCTCTGCATGGAGACCCTGGGTCCAAAGGATGAGCCTTGCTCCCAGCACTGCTTTCTTGGTGGTATGAGGTCCACCTGTCTCTTTGCTCGCATCTCTCTTTTATGTCTCAAGAGATTGCCTCAGGACACAATCCAATCTTGTAGATTGAGTCCTGCCTCACTAACACAACTGCTGCCCACCCTCCCTTACTAACATCATAAAGGCAGGGTTTACAACATATAGAAAAATTACACAATACCAGGAATCATGGCCCAGCCAAATTGATAAACACATTTTGGCAGGGGGACATAATTCAATCCATGACATTATTTTCCTAGATAGCATGCTGTAGTTTTGGACAATGGTTCTCAAAATATAGTCCCTGGACCAGCAACATCAGCATTACGTGGGAACTTAGTAGTAGTACAAATTGGAGTCCCTGGAGTCCCTGGGCGGCTCAGATGATTAAGTGCTTGTCTACTAACCAAAAGATTGGCAGTTTGAATCCACTCAGAGGTACCTCAGAAGAAAAGCCTCGCAATTTACTTCCAAATAGTCACAGTCATTGAAAACGCTATGGAAGCACAGTTCTACCCTGACACACATGGCGTCGCCATGAGTCAGAATTGACCTAATGGCAACTGGTTTAGTTGTTGTTTTTTCACCCTGGACCTATTCTATCATCGGTGTAGGAACCAGCAATCTGTGTTTAACAAGCCCTTCACGTGATTCCTATGCACTCTTTTAAGAATCAATGCTTTAGATCTAGGATGATGAAAAATAAATGTAGCATAAAATGCAAGCTATATTTTTACCCGCATTCCTGTCTTCAGGTCTTGGTACTTTCCTTTCTGCATCTGTTTATTCTAGAAAAAGAGGCTTGGTGATCTACTTCCAAAAAATCGTCCATTGAAAATCCTGTGGAATATAGTTCTACTCTAACACACATGGAATGCCTGTGTGTCAGAACTGACTCATTAGCAGCCGGTTTAAGTGTTAACTGCTATTTTGATGAGCCAGGCACTGTGCTGGGAATGGGATACAGAGAGGAAAGACATGCTCTGCTTTCAGGGAGCTTGCGTTCTGGTGTCTTTCAAGATGTTCATTCTGTGAAAGCTCTCTAAAGACGAAGGGATACTGAACTTGGGAAGAGTTCTGAGATAATCTCTTCCAATCTACTTTCCATTACAGGAATATAACATTTTTATAGGACTTAATAGCTAGACATTAAGCCCATGGTTTTGTACCCTTTTTAATGGTGGTGATATGGAAAGAGCTCAGATTCTGCAGTCAACTAGATCTGGATTCTCTTCTTCCTCTATTGGGTGACCTCAAGAGCCTTTCTGAGCCCCAGGTGCCTCATCTCTAAAATCTGATAATGGCGTCTCTCATGCTCAGTTGCCATGATGGTTCAATGAGATGGTGTGCATGAAGTGCCCAGCATGTCTGGCCCACAGTTGGCTCTCTGAAAAGGTTAACCCACCCAGTGCCATCGAGTCGTCTTCAAATGCAAAGTAACCCAGTCCTTTTTTTGTATATCTGTGATTGCTAGGAAAGTTTTCTCTGTTCTCAGATTAAAACAATCTCTACATAAACTTTACCAGTCGATTATGCTTTGGCCCTCTTTAACATGACACTTCGAAACAGGAACATAACTATACGTAAAGTCATCCTGTTATCTTCTTTGAGCATATTTGTTTGTCATCAGCTCATCTACGAATACTATCATCTAGCCATTGCTTTTTTGTCTTGTCTACAAACATCCCATTAGAGATTCTTTAAATGCTTTGTTGAAATGAAGATATATTGCGTCTCTGTCATTTATCTTTTCCATTAGCCTATGAGCTAAAAAGAGTAAGATAGTTTAACACGATTTCATGTTAAATCCTTACAGGCTCCTAATGATCATATATTGTACACAAAACTAGTTCCTCTATGAGGTAAAAGAAAGTGAACATGATACTCTAAACTATTTCATAACTTCAAATTTTATTTACCCTCATTGTTATTTATGGATAGAATCATAACAGTAAATCAGTGAACCCAAAGGTCAAGTCAAATAAAATCCTTGGTAGTTTATGCAAAATGTGAATTAGACACCCAGATGTATTGCTGAAGAGTTCACTGGGAAAAGGAGGCAAACACAAGAGATTTAGAACCAAGTCCTAGTTATTTGCCAAAATGTATCCCTGTGGGATTGTTTTAGCTTAATCATAATTTCCTTATATATCGTCATTCATTCATTGAGACAGTTGTTTTTCAAACATCTAGTGAAAGTTAATAGTTATGTGCCTGGGATACAAAGATAAGTATACATGATCCCTAAGCTCAAGGAACGTAGTATTCAGCAAAGTAAAGAGACAGATATATAAATAGTCGTAATTCTTCCATTAAAAAAATCTGAACAGAATTATATGAAAGGGTTAGAAGATTGGATAAGTAAGCCTACCTGGAGGTCAGATACATATATCCTATAGGAAGCTAACTGAGTTTAACCTGAAGTACCAAAGAGAGAGCGCAAGAAGAGAAAGGGAGAATGGGCAGCTCCAGAGGAACAGACTCAGCAAAGACCTCCCTTAGGGCCAAGGGGTAGTTCTATATTTTGAAGCCAGGGGACATTGTGGAGATAAGGGGAGATCAGGTTAGTAGGTGAGGGGCATTGGTAGTTCGGTGGTAGGATTCTCACCTTCTATGCAGGAGACCCAGGTTTGGTTCCTGGCCAGTGCGTCTCATGTACAGCCACCACATCTGCCTATCAGTAGAGGTTTGTGTGTTGCTGTGATGCTGAACAGGTTTTAGCAGAACTTCCAGGCTAAGACAGACTAAGAAGAAAGGCCTGGCAATCTACTTCCAAAACGAAAACTCTATGGATCACAAAGGTCCAATCTGCAACCAATCAAGGAGATGGCACGTGACGGACAGCATTTTGTTCCATTGTGCATGAGGTCACCGTGAGTCAGGGGCTGACCTCATGGTAGCTAACAACAAACAACAACAGGTTAGCAGGAGCCAGAGTGGAAATGCTTTGAATACCTGTCTAAATAACTTAAATAATTCCCTCTTAGCAAATGGATTGCCACTGAAATTTGGTGACTAACTGGACTAGATGATTCCCACATTTAGGACGTTTTCACCGGCGAAAAGTAGAGGATGGGCTAAATGGGCCTGGAGGTATGGCAATGATCCTAGAGAAAGAAGAAGGAGACTTCTGGGGAAAAAAAGTCAGGGGCAATGAAATTAGAAGAGGGTGGAATAGATTTTAAAGTCATTACTGAGGAATAAATAATAGCAACTTGTTACCATTTGCATGTGCAGAGAGGGTGTGCCTAGAGGGGAGAAGGATTTAGAGAAGGTTTATTGGGGATCTGAATGAATGGTTATGCTTTTAACTGAGTCCCAGGTAGGTGAGAGAGGGAAGAATGTCTGCTGGGATCTGGAGCTGCGGGGAGGGGGTAAAGCAAGAGATTTAGATTTAAAAGTCTGCAGCCTAGAAATGATAGCTGGAATTATAAAGTGGAGATTTCTTAGGGACACCTTAGGGTCAAGATGAGAGTCCTGGGGAGAAAAGAACATTCTAGGGGAAGTTTAATAAATACGCAGCAGCAAAAGAGGTTAAGGAAGACTGTCCAAAATATAGTTGAAAATTTCAGAAGCAAGGTCTGTGTGGCCCAAGGGATAAGAGATGTGAAGAATTAGGGACAAGTTAACCATTTCAGAGTTGTTAGGCTGGTGGAGGATAGTAAGTTCTGAAAAAGAGGCTAATAGGTTTGCCATTTAGGAAATTGTTGATCACCTTTTTGAGAGTGGTTGAATGTAAAAGTGGTTAGAAAAGTGAATGGAAAGTGAGGAGGTGGAAGCAGCAAGTGTTGACTAAGCTTAACAAGAGGAAGATTTGAATGATGATTTTTGTGTGTGATTATTTTGCTTTGAAATGAGACAGCAGTGTTTATCTGCACCTGTCTTTATCGTCTATAGCCATTCCAAAACTGTAGGGAAAAGATCACCATTTCTGAATTATAACGTTCTACATCTTAAAGAAACTTAGTCATCAAAGAGATTTACACTTTAGGGAATTGATTTGATTGGTTGAATGTGTTTTTATTTTTATAAATAAGTGATTTTGTCACCTTTTTTTTTACCCACATGCCGGTTGCCGTCAAGTTGGTTCTGACTCATGGTGATCCCATGTGTGTCAAGTAGAACTGTGCTTCATAGGGTTTTCAATGGCTGATTTTTTGAAAGTGCATTTCCAGGCCTTTCTTCTGTGTCTCGAACCTCCAACTTCCTGGTTAGCCTCCAGGCATGTAACCATTTGTGCCATACTAGGGACTCCTTCACCCACATATACCTCAAAAATCGTTTCCAGAAACAAATAATTTCTGTTCTTTGGCTTTATGTTCATGGGAGGAATATATGTATAGGTTTTAGAATATAAACATACCCACTACCACCACCCACTGCCATATAGTCTATATATTTGATAGCTTTGGAATCCTAGATTGTGGACTATGAAAATTCTTCAAGATCCAGCTCACATTGCTGGTAGAAGTGACAGGCTTCTGTTGTGACGTGAGTAGAGTACAGTGTTTGTGTGACTGTGCAGGCCCACAGAGCCCCAGCAGATGGATGCCAGGCCTCTGGATGGCACAAGGTCACATACTTCTTCCTGACGCAGTGGCCATCACTGCACGACATCTGTGTCACTGCTTCAGAGCTGATGCCTGAATAGAACAACTGGAAGGTTTCCTAAAGCTTTTCTCTGGGATAGGAGTTACTTTATGCTAACTCTTAATTTCTAGCAGTAATTATTTGAGGTGAAAATGTAATTTTCTCCCTGAAAACCTCAGAGATTCTTGGTAATGAAATTCAGAAATTCAGCGTGAACTCATAATTATTTTCCTGAGGAAATCCCAAATTTTCTTTGTTTGAGGTAATGATAAATGACATTTTGGTTGATTTTTGTCTCCATGACATTTCAGTGGTTTTGTGGTTTTATGTGTGTACGTTTTAAATCGTTGAGGTTATAAAGGAGACAGAGCCTGGATTAACCCTTTCCTGACTCGTGAAACATACAGTACCTCACCCACTTTTTATGCCTCTGGAGTTCTTTGGGCGTATGCTTTTCCCACTGAAAGTATTTGTGTCCTTCCAGTGGGGACTTGTGTAACAGTGAAAGGCAGAAGAAACTTTGGCTAAAGCAAAATAGCTGGAGTATTAGGCAAAACCAGAGGTGCCCCAGGTGCCCAAAGGGAGGGTGCCCCACAATGAAGTCTGCTACCCAAGACCAGTGGGCCAGACAGGCTCCCACAAATCGTGTATTTTCATGTACTTTTGCATAATTTTCAAAATCTGTATTACAAAAATTTAAACACACTCAATGACTCAGCATGCATTCCACTGTTGAAAACACATGAAATCAATGAAAAATTCAAAGCAGAAAATAATTGGGTCTTAAAAGGGCTAAACGTCCCAAAATCACTTTTAATTCCACAAGACAGCTAATACCCACTTTTCTCATTACCTGAGAAAAACTCAAAACTCTAAAGCTAGTACTCCTAACTAGTCTTTGACTCGAGTCTCCCTCCCTTCCTTGCCCTGTGTATGTGTGTGTTTTTTCCCCTCTTTCTCTTTTGAGGTAAAGATTTTTAAATTTGTAGGCAGACAAGATGGTGTGGTGTTTCAGTGAAGTACATTCTGAACTGGTAGTAATGATAATTATGTCCACTCTTCACTCTCTGTTAGAATATCCATCTCTACCGTATCAGGTCCTCAGACGTGACATTCTAGCACTGCCCTACCTTTAAATCTCTCAGAGGCCAGTAGACTCCAGTGACAACTCAGGCTATCCCCAGCAAGCCAAGTTGGAGCCAGCAGGAAATGAATCTGTCTGCCACAGATACTTATTTAGACCAAATTATTAATGTTTAGTGGCAGAAAAGTGGCTCCCTTTCTCATTCGATTGAATGATGAGAGCGTATCTGTTTTCTTGATAAGATTGTGGCCAGCCTGACTTTTGGTCTAAAAAAAGCCTGGGAGGTAGATAAAAATTATTTTGCCTGCAGGCTACAGGGATGTCTGGTTTCTTTTCTCTGTATCTGTGCCAAAGTGTATCTCCCTTATTCATCTTACAAACTGTCTTTAAACTTAATCACTCTGAACTTTTTGTATATGTTTGCTTGACAATAAATGGGTCTGGGGCTAGGGAGGGAAAGTGCAGAGAAGAATACATCTTTATTAGGAGAGAAACGAGAAACCACTCTCTTTGTTTGGAAAAACTCATGGTGTAAATGAACCACTTATACTAAGAGAGAAATTTGAGGTACTTTCATTGGTTATGAAAAATACCAAAATAAAAATAACAATTGAAATTGAAACTAGTTCTAAAAATTCTATGATAAAAAGTGTTTTTCAGTCTACACCTACATTGTCTTCTCTTATATTGCAAAACTTTAAACTATTCTGATTCTCCTGGACTCAAATTGCTTGTGCTTAAAAACTTACTTCTAAGCTTGCTATTTTAAAGCCAATTGAAGCTGTTGCAGCTTAAGATAGTCACATGTAAGAAAAAAAAAAAAAAAGAAGTCCACATAGATATATTGAAATTTGTTTAGCTTCTCTTTAAATTACATCCGTAACTATTTTTTTAGAAGATGCATTTAGCATAAGGGTTTTTTTAAAAAAATAAATGGAAACATAAGCTTTGATCCTTAAAGCTGTTTTGTTTTCCTCTGATCATTTTTTGCCCAGAACTTAGGAAATAATTTCAGGGTGGTGATCTCAGAGCCCTATTCCTCACACAGTACTTCACTTTCCAACCTATAGGCGGTTCTGTGTAGCATCGCAGAATCTGCGATGGCCAATTCATGGTGTCACACTTGTTCACCTTGATCAGCTGGAATTTCAGGTTTACATTCATTCTAGCACCACTTTCTGTCTTTACGGACAACCTGCTGAGTAAGTGAGTTGGGTAGTGCACTATGACTAGGTATGTACTGAAATTTAGAGCTGTAATGCCCTGCCTATCTGTAAGTCAGATCTTGCCTCCCTAACCTTTCAGACACAGCTGTGAACTCTGAAGTATTAGCGGTGTAGGGGACTGTGGCAGCTAAAATTACTGCCTCCAAGCCTAGGAACTCAATTCATTTGGCTGGAACTCAACTCAGAGTGTTATTGCTCTAGTTAGAGGCACTATTTAAATTTGCTTTGTCTTCTGGTTTCCCTTGTAGAGTAGATAGGAATTATTAAATGGAAGTAGAGGCTTTGCTTAAGACAGGTGTGCTAGCACTAGCAAGAAGTGGTAACAACCTGCCATCCTAGGAAGAAACAGGAAATGTAAAAGGTAGACACAAAGCCAGCAAAGTACAATATTGGGTCAATATATGGGCAAACTGCCATATATATCCGGGGGAGCCCTGTATCATAGCACATTATGTGTACAATGAGGAGCATCGGCCCTCAAGTAAAAATTAAGCTGTTCCATGTATTTAAGAAAGAGAAAAATGTAATGTGTTCCAAAAGATTTAAATCAGAATTGGTTCTTCATAGATTGGCCCTTAAAGGGGGCAAGCTTCCATTATCTGGGACTCTCACATTCATGGAATTCTGATCACATTTTGACCATGCCAGAGTGAAACTTTGCATTTAGACAAAAAATGTTTGCCCACATTAGTCTCTTACTTTATTTTCCAAGCCTGAGTCCATATATCTTTTGATTATTATCCATAATTAAACTCTCTATTAAAGATAAAGAAAGCCTCAT
Organism: Loxodonta africana; assembly: GCF_030014295.1. NCBI lineage: Eukaryota > Metazoa > Chordata > Mammalia > Proboscidea > Elephantidae > Loxodonta > Loxodonta africana. The sequence continues at coordinate 42,149,999 of NC_087366.1, forward strand.
ATTCTTGCATTACTCTTAGTCCTCTGTGAAAGGAATTAATACATACCACTGATATTTTATCAGCGGTTTCCTTTGTTTCTGAAGTTTCATGGACAATAAAAGCTATTATAGCAAAATATTAGCATAAACATCAAAGTTCATAGGCATTGTATGGTATTCCTTACCTCCATCTAAAAGATAATGCTACATTTCCTGTTTTCTAGACTCTAAATTCTGTTTTTGTTTTTTTCCATAATCACTAAAAAATGAGTGAAGAGTTTCTTTTCTTTATCACATGATTTGTTTCTGTTCCTGTTTTCCTTCTGTTATCTAGGTTGCCGATTGGAAGTTATTCAACTCTTGAAATGAGCCTGTCAAAGGTGTCATAGTAAAATGTTTCCCTCTTCAGCCCTCCAGTAAGATGAAACCTTGATTAACAAATGTCCTGCCCGTTGTGTGAATTCAAGCACATTAAAAGAATGTATCTTTATGACTCATGCAGGAGAGCTATGTCTTTGTACACCATCCATATATTCCACCCAAATTAGTGTTTAAACCCAAGGGAAGAGAAAATTTGGAAGCCCGTGGACTCTTCTTCAGCCCAGCCAGGGTTTCGTCTGTCAGTATACCTTCCTGTCTTCGTGATGAGTGCTTCCTCTCCCTACAAATGACCCATTTTCTCTCCTTTTATGTCCCTTTGTCCTTCCCCAAAAGAACCCTATTGGCTGTTTTTATTTATTGTTTGAAATGTTACCTCCACCATGCCTTTTTATTTAAAATCGTTGATGTCTAGTGGTGAAAAGAACATCTATTTCCTACTTAGTTTATGAAATTTTGGGCATCACAGATAAAGGGTGAGACATGAGGGAAAGAGGATGGAAACTGTACAAGTAGTTACTCAATATGCCTGAAATTATAGCCGACGAAATCTGCCACGATAGCCCAAAGGGACAGCCCGGGACGGAAGACGCTAATATGGACAGCTGGCTCAGTCCCCCTCCATCCCAACTTCTCCCTCATTATTTTTCTTATTTCTGCCAACTCTGGCAGCATATCTGACTTCCAGGGACACATTCTTTTTCCTGCCTTAAGTGTGGAAAAATTTTCTTGTTGTCAGAGGTTTGTTGAAATAGAATTGGCATTTTAAAGGAGCGACATTTGCTGGGGACCTGAGGCAGGGTGGGACTCACAACATACTAAAGCGAGTGAGTCTGCAGGGTTTGAGTTTGTGATCCCAGTGTTTACAAAGTAGACAGGGAAGAGGGACCATTGTTGCCTAGGGGTCAGTCTGGCTGCCTGGTCAGGACTGCAGCAGCTGTTGATGCCTTGAGGGGATCTGTGGCTTCTAGGACACTGGATGCTGCTTATGAGTGCCTCCCAGAGAGACTAAGTCCCACATCTAAGAGTGAGGCCTGGAAAGCTGCATTTTAACCATTTCTCCAGGATATTATGCTCTTAAGTTTGAAAAGGAACTTTTAACTGGTTTGTTGCTCAGTTTTGCGGCTTCCCAGGTTATTTGTTTATGCGTTTCCAGAGGGGTTTAGGATTAGGTAACTGACTCGCCCTAATCATACACGTAAGAAACTGAAGCATAAACCAGAATGCCAGTGTGGACTTTGGCCTCTAGCAGTGTGCTCGTCTAAGCACACTAGGGAATCCCTGGCTGGTGCAGATAGTTAAGCACTTGGCTACTAACTGAAAGGTTGTCGGTTCACACCCACCCAGAGACTGTTGGAAATAAGGCCTGGTGATCTGCTTCGGAAAAGTCACAGCCCTGAAAACCCTATGAAGCACAGTTCTACTCGGCTTGAATGGAGTTGCCGTGAGTCAGAATGGACTTGATGGCAATCATTTTGGTTTTTTTTTAAAACATACTGTGGTGTTCCTTGACTCTTGCTCAGCCTTTGCATATGTTATTCTGTGTATAGTACTCTTCTTTCATCCTCAATCCCATTTCCCCTCCCCACAAAAGTATGAAAAATTTTGTGAGTGGCTATCTAAGATACTCTACTGGTCCTGCCCCATCTGGAGAAGGGAGAATGAAGAAAATCAAAGACACAAGGGAAAGATTAGTCCAAAGGACTAATGGACCACAAATACCACAGCCTCCACTAGACTGAGTCCAGCACAACTATATGGTGCCCAGCTACCACTACCAACTGCTCTGACAGGGATCACAATAGAGGGTCCAGGACAGAGCTGGAGAAAAATATGCAACAAAATTCTACCTCACGAGAAAAGACCAGACTTACTGGTCCGACAGAGACTAGAGAAACCCTGAGATTTTGGCCCCTAGACACTGTTTTAACTCAGTACTGAAGTCACCCCTGAGGTTCACCCATCAGCCAAAGATTAGACAGGCCCATAAAACAAAACAAGACTAGATGGACACATCAGCCCAGGGACAAGGATGAGAAGGCAGGAAGGGAATGGAAAGCTGGTAATGGGGAGCCCAAGGTCGAGAAGGGGAGAGTGTTGACATGTCGTGGGGTTGGCAACCAATGTCATGAAACAATATGTGTATTAATTGTTTAATGAGAAACTAGTTTGCTGTGTAGACTTTCATCTAAAATACAATTTTTAAAAAAATAGGACAAACTCGTATTTCTCTTTTAAACAAGAACCAGCTTGTCAAGCTGCTCCAGAAAGTTTTCTATAGCTTCAGCCCCCCCCCAACTCAACCCCAGGAACCTCCTCTGGGCCATAGCTGTGCCTTGTACAAACCTAGGTTATTGCCCTTAATGTACCTTTGTAATTTACTTGCTTGTGCTTGTATCTCTCCTATTAGGCACTGAATTTAATTGTCCTTATAAAATCAAGCCCAGTGGAGTGCCTGACCTGGAGTTATTGCTGCATAAATGATTGTCAAATAAATAGATGAGCTAAAAGACCTCTTAAGACCTGCTTGACGCACATTCACCTCAGTTTTCATCATATCTGCCCCAAGGAATGGCTGGACTTGTATTTGTGTAAAATTAAATATGTTTGCATTAGGCCCAGCTTCCTGTGATCCTTACAAAAATGTGTTCTGAGAACAAAATAAATAGGATAGTGAGAAAATTAAGATGCTTTGGTGATCTAAATACTTGTGAAGTACATTTTTTAAATGCCATAAAATGCTTTAAAGAGCTCAGAGAAAATTTAAGAGGGGATCTACTGGATTTTAGCTAAGTGCTTAAAAAAAGTTTCCTTAATTCCCTGTCCAAATACTTCAACTTAAATTTACTAGTAGCTATTTCAGAGGAAAATGTGAACTCTGCAATCATTAGTTTGTTATAAAGAAAATGTTTTCGTCTCCAAATGTTTAGAGGAAGGATTAAAGGCAATTTATGGTTTGGGTAGAGTATAACAAAAGTAGTAACAATGGAAACCAAACCAAGCCTGTTGCCGTCAAGCCGATTCCGACTCATAACAACCCCAAAGGACAAAGTAGAACTACCTCTTAGAGTTTCCAAGGCTATAATCTTTACAGCCAACTGCCACATCTTTCTCCCGTGGAGTGGTTGGTAGATTCAAACTGCTGATCTTTTGGTTAGCAGCTGACGCTTAACCACTGCACCACCAGGGCCCGTTAGTAACAATGGAGTGTCTTCTAAATTGTCATCAATTTCTATAATTAATAACAGTATCAACTCCAGTGGGTATTTTATGTCCAAACAGAATTACTTTCACTTGTCATATTTTAATGTAAACTATATCATCAGTCTTGTAGCTGCTATACAGGACTGTTTATTCATTCAGTTGTTCATTTGGTTGTATGTGAAATGAATTCTACCATTAGATCTTTTGCCACAGGGTCAAAGAAGTATATTTACATTAATTTCTTTCAGGAAATTAGGCTTCAAGATTACATAAAAGGTCTTTTATTAATATTAAGTCATGGCTTTTTTGTTTCCCCAGAAATAATTTTATTTTTAATTCCCAAGGAAAACCACAATAATAAAAAATAAATCAACCTGATAGGTTATTTTCCTTCTTGTAACATCCCTTTTATTAATGGAATCCCAGTTTACAGATTTCTTTACTATTTGTTTAATTAAAACAATCATAACTTTTTTATAGTATTTTATAATTTATGAAGAACTTTTAAAATAAATCATTACTTGATCTTTGCAACAACTCTGTAATAATAAAAGTAATACATCTATTTATCATCGAGCCCTTTTGTGTTCAGGGGAATACTGAGCTGCAATTGATGTTAGGACTTTAAATCATAAAAGCCAAACCTATTGCCATCAAGTCATATCCTACTCATAGGAAACTATAGGATAGAGTAGAACTGCCCCATAGGGTTTCCAAGGAGTAGCTGGTAGCTGGAGGACTCCAGCTGCCAACCTTTTAGTTAGCAGCCAAGCTCTTAACCACTGCGCCACCAGGGCTCCTGTTAGGACGTTACCCAGTATCAAAGAGCAGAGCCAGAACTCAATGCAGGACTTATCTCCAAAGAGCATTTTCTTTTCACTCTACCTCTGGTAAATTCAGTATGATTTCCCCCGGAGTATGTGTTCAAAAAGCAATCCTAAAAGTTTTTAACTGTTGTTATTATTAATTCAATCTTTATTTTCTGTTATGAAGTAAGTAATAATTCATTGCTATGCTTCATGAGAAAACCCTGGTGGTATAGTGGTTAAGAGCTACGGCTGCTAACCAAAAGGTCGGCAGTTGGAATCCACCAGGTGCTCCTTGGAAACCGTATGGGGCAGTTCTACCCTGTCCTGTAGGGTGGCCGTGAGTCAGAATCGACTTGACGGCAACGGGCACACGTATGATTGATGAAGTTCAATTTTTTAAAAAATTGCCTATGTATTATTGGAACTGACTTTCATGTGTAAGTATAGTATATAAAGTAAATCTGAAATAATTTTAAATAAACATGAATTTTTATATAATACTGCTTAATTATTTTAATTCTTCTGATTTATGTAATAGTACCCTCACCTGAAAATGTGGTATATTTCTTTACTTATACATAAGACTCCTGAAGAATAGGGTGACAGGTATGTTCCTTCTGCACAACAATATCCGTGTTTGTGTACTATTCCATTTGATCACCCTGTCATTCCAGATTAAGAGCCCCAGGATGAAATAACCTTCAGCTCTAACTTTCTGTGGTTTTAAAGCGATTGTCAGATAACTTTCCTGTGTATTTAGCATTATTTTCTCCAATAATCCATTAAGTCGAGGCCTGCTTACCTGCCATGGGGCAGGTTGCAGTGATCTGAGTTTTTGTGTTTAAATCCTCGTATTTTCTCCTCCTTCAGAGTAAAAGAAGCTGAAGAAGTGTGTAGGCAGAAAAAGGGAAAATCGCTTTATAAAATAAAGCCAAGACATGACTCTGGAATTGTAAGTATTTAATTTTTCTTTTTCTTAATGTATGTTTTTTTTTTTTGCTTTTAAATACTATTTTCAGATCATATACAAACTCCAGAACATAGCATTTTAATTCCTCGCCTGTTATGTCTGAATGGATAATGAGCTTCTGATGTCAAAGCCTCCTTCTCCTTATACTTTAAATCAGGCCTAGAAGGCTAAGGGAATCTCAGTATTCAGTATTCAGCTCCACTGGGATCTAAAACTTGATGGAAAATGCCAAGTCTGGTATTGTCTGGGTTTGCCCAGGGTGCTCAGAGCAGGTTTATAGCCATAAATGGCTCTACAAGTTGCCTGCTTAATAGCTGTCAGCCTGAGTTTAACAGCCTAACCTAAGTTTCCTCCTTGCCCACCTCCTCCTTTAAAACGAAGAGCCAAGTCGTGCGCTCTGAGAGGGAAGGGTTTGGCTGAAATGACTACTTTCTTTTCGCCTGTAATACTGTAGATATTTTGCTTAACATTTTGCATGGATGATCACTTGGTGCCACAGTGTAAGCAAATGGTGCTGTTTTAAATGAAAAGCTAGGTTAGGCCTTCAAAGGGAAGTGTTTTAAACTTGAATAGTCTAAATGGAAAAGATACTAAGGTAACCCAAATTGGGATATGATTTAAATAGCCATATTTGGAGCCTTTGTGGCGCAGTGGTTAAGAGCTCAGTCTGCTAACCAAAAAGTCAGCAGTTCGACTGCACCAGCCACTCCTTGGAAACACTATGGGGCAGTTCTACTCAGTCTTACAGGGTCACTACAAGTCAAAATTGACTCAACAGTAGCAGGTTTGGTTAGTTTTATTTAGAAAAGTTAAGAATTACACCTTCATTTAAAAGCTGCGTTCCCTTCAGTTTCTCTGTATCAAAATAAATTTTATTTAATGGCAAATATTTACACCGTGGTTTATTTTCTACTCTTTTTTGATTAAAGTATAATTCTAAAAGTATATTGACTGAGGAGAAATAATTACTAGTCTCAATCATGCTGTTATAAGACTAGGAAAGAATTAGGGCGCATTCACCATGAAGCAAAGCAACCAACTTAATTTTTATGTTTATATATATGGAGCTCTGGTGGCACAATGGTTAAGCACTTGACTGCTAACCGAGAGGTCGGTAGTTCGAACCCACCAGCAACTCCACGAGAGAAAAGACCTAGGCCTGGCGATCTGCTTCCATAAAGATTGCAGCCTAGGAAACCCTCTGGGGCAGTTCTACTCTCTCCTATAAGGGTGCTGAGTTGGAATTGACTCAACAGCACCTAACAAGAACATGTGCTTAGGGCTGAGAATAAGGAGTTAGCACTCTTTTACTCGGACTAAAAGTTATACCTTAAAAACTTTCTTTTCCCCTCCTCAAAATGTTGGTGGGTCATCTTGGTGAAAATTCTGAAAGATAAAATGGATTCTACGTATATTTTTGTTTTCCATTGTATGCTGTTGGATCTGTAGAACTTACTCCCAGAGAATTTGATCCAAATGAGAAGGACTTGTGTAGGCTACACAAAACTCCATACATTTTTTAAAGTTCCTCTTTCTAACTATAACTCTTATCTGGTGTGTTTATTTTCAGAAAGCAAAGATAAGCATGAAAACCTGAGCAATGAAAACCAGTCATTTAACCACTTCCACAAAATTCAGCTGACCTGAGGGCGGAAAGGAAATGACATCGTTCAATTCATTCTTCTTCTTGACCTCTTGCATAATCTTTGCGTTTTCTAGACAGTTCACTGATTGTTGAATTTTACTGTACATTCATGTAAAATGCAAAAGCAGTAGACCAGTGGAGAGTTTTGACATTTTTTCTTTTTGTAAAAGTTTATGGCATTACACCGATAGACCAAAACAGCAAGTGTAAGAGGCAGTATCTGCATTAATTCTGAACATGCTACACAGTAAACTAAAATATACTTCGGTGAGAATATTCCTTGTCACAGCAAAATACTTTCCTTTCTACTGACAACCAGTACTCCACATCACTGCATTTAGACTTAGGAGTAAAATGCTCTTTCTGGTGAATTGTTTGTATCGGTTTCATGTCTACATGTAAGTTTTCTATTTTAAAATTTAAGTACCATTTCTATAACATAATCAACACTTTCCCAACTCTTTGGTTGTTCCCCATAACTAAATATTTTTGAAATAAGATTATCATAGTTTCTTTTACTCGAGTCTGATAATTAATAGAAAAAAAGCATAGCAGAAGGAAAACCCCTTTCTAGTAAATTATTTAATACAGACAAGAATCAGAGTTTCAAGTTTAATGAGGTTGCTTATCAGAATATGCCCCTTTCGACCCTATAAAGAGCTGATCTGCAGCAGAAGTAAATTACAGGTGTGCCTTTCTGTAACTTTTACCATTACCCTTCACAAAGAAAATGTGTCCCAATATTTTGAAGGAATTTAAATAAATTTAGGCTCATAAAATTTACAAACATCACTTGTTGGCAAAAAAAATTATAATAATAATAAAGTTTTTTGATGAATGGACATATATATAGAATGTGTTAATTAAATATAGCTGCCTGAGTATTTTGAAGTGGTTGGGGTTGGACAGAGGGAGAACAGGAAATGCCCTGGCTCTTTATGTGTTATGGCAGGTGACTAAAGCTGTGAAATGAAGATGTAATGACTTACTATCTGAAAGAACCTAGGAAAGGATTTTATTTTGTTTTACTTTAAACAAGAAAAAAAAAAAAACTCCCACTCTTTCTGAGAGTACTTTGACGCATTGTGGTGGTTTTGTCACTCATTAATAGATTTTTTAAAATTCCTTTTAATGATATTTGTTGGGAGTTATGGTTGTGGATAAAGGGAGAAATTATGGCTTTTGTGAACCAACTTTGGAAAGCAGCTTAAAAAGAAAAACAATGTTCTGAGTCATAACCATGTTTATATTTATGTAAAGTATGGTCGCCTACATTTTAGTTTGTTGTTTAAGTGCAAAGAAACAGTAGTGGGTTCTTTAGTTGTTTTGTAGTCTTCCTGTCCCCTTCAGTCCCTCCACTGTGTACATTACCATTCTTTGATGAAATAATAGAGCATTTAACAAAGATCGCTATGTGCAATACTGTATTTAGTGTTTCTATTTCAATTTTTCTAGAATGTTAATTTATATGAAAATAAAATAAATAATAAAAATATTTGTATGACTGCTATGTGCATATTGTCTAAGGATACTTGCAAAATCCAGCCATCATATTTAACATTGGAGAAAAGTAAGTTAGAGTGTCTGCACTTAAATTTTTTTTAAGTTCTTATTTCAGGCTTAACAGTTGTTCAAAAAAGACCCATTGCCGTCAAGTAGATTCCAACTCATATCAACCCTATAGGATAGAGTAGGACTGCCCCTTATGGTTTCCAAGGAGTGCCTGGTAGATTTGAACTGCCGACCTTTTGGTTAGCAGCTATAGCTCTTAACCACTATGCTACCAGGGTTTCCTAACAGTTGTTAGTAGTTAGATATTTAATAAATGCTTGTTTTCAGAGATAAAATAATCATTCTGCTACCTCCAAATGCAGTTTTAGAAAAAGTTGAAATTCTCCATATGCAATTTTAAGAAATAAGTCTTATCCATTTTATACATTGTTAATGTAAGAGAAATTCAGAAATTAAATGTAAAATTTCATTGGATACAGATTAAGTAGTCAAGGCCTGTAAGAAGATGATGAGGGAAAGGAAAGTAATATGTTGCTGAAGAAATGGATAGAGGAAAGGAAATGTAAGAAGTGAAAACTAAGCATAATGCTAATGGAAAAGTATGAAAAGATTATTTCTTTGTTTTCATAAATTAGCTTTGCATTTGTGTCTTTTTACATTTTTGCGGTATGAACTCCTTCATCACCATGCATTGCTTTAACATCTACTTTGTGTGAAGGCATGGAGCTGATAACTGCACATTCAAAAAGAAATCAGACTGAATCTTTTCAAGGAACTTAACAGCAAGTTGGGGAAACAGGAATGTAAGGCAATAATTACAACATTTTAATGTGCAACCCAGAAAGTACAAAAAGCCAAATCTAGAGGGATGAGTAGGAGTTAGGCAAGAGAAAGGGGAAAAGAGAAATCCTGATGGGAATACAGTGCACAAAGGCACATAGAGGGCATCGTGTCTTTAGGGAGCTGCAATTTAGTTCAGGCTAGATGGAAACACTAAGGAGGAAAAGTGGAGAAAGATAGGGCTGGGGACTTAAGAAGGAATTTTGTGGTATGAAACTAATGTAAATCCCTTATACTCTTGGTTTAAAGGGCATCTTAGTGTTATCTATGCCCTTGCCACTCATAGTAACAGGCCAGCAGTATGAACATCACCTAGAAGTTTGTTCTAAATGCAAAATCCTAAAAGCTTTTCTAATGGTTGTTGGCAGGTAGATGATGAGGCATTTCCAAGAGAGGTGGCAACCTGAGGGGAAAAAAGGATGGAAAACAGAAATGTGAAATAGCATAGCAGAAGAATTAGTTCTACATGGAGAATAGGATGTGGGGGAGATGGAAGAGTATGTGATAAGGACAAATGTAGAATTGGGCTAGATAACAAGAAACTTTATGCAGTAGATTATACCAAAAAAAAAAAAAAAAAAAAAAACCCAGTGCTGTCGAGTAGATTCTGGCTCGTAGTGACCCTATAGGACAGAGTAGAACTGCCCCATAGAGTTTCTGAGGAGCACCTGGTGGATTCAAACTGCTGACCCTTTGGTTAGCAGCCGTAGCACTTAACCACTATACCACCAGGGTTTCCAGTAGATTATAGAGCCAGTGAATAGTCTTAAACTGGTAACATTACCTGTTTTTGGTTTAATGAAGGCTACTCTAGCACCAGAGTGGAGGATAGGGTAGAGGAGTATAAGCCTAGAAGCCAGGAGATCTTTAAAAAGACTATTGCAACCCAAGGAGGAAATAGGACTTAAGTAAGATATTAACCAGTAGAGATAGAAATTTGGAGCTGAATAAATGTTAAAGAGGTAAAATATATAAGAGGACTTCTTGGATCTTTATATATGAAAAGTGAGAAAGCAGATAGAATTTAAGAGGACTGTATGAATTTAAGATGACAGTCTGGCTTCTTGACTAGATACCTTGGCAAACAGTGGCTCCATTCACCAAAAAAAATGAGTAAAGGGAAATTCTTCCATCAGGTTTCTTCTTAGTTTCAGCACCTCAGAGAAACTTCTCTGAAAAGCCTATTAAGAATAGTAACCCCCAAGTTTTTATTCCCTTACTCTGCTTTTCTTCATAGCACTTGTCCCTACCTCATATAGTTATGTGTTTACTAGTGTATTGTCTGTCTCACTAAAATGTCAGTCCATAAAGGAAGAGACTTTTCTTTTCCCCCCTGGTACTAATTCTGTAGATTGAAAGCAGTAGCTGGAATGTATTTGGCATTCAATAAATATTTGTTGATTTAATGAATAAATAAAATGGGAGGAAGAGGAGGAAAAAGTTTGGGTGTAGAAGGAACTGAAGAATCCATAATGTCTGCTGGACATTCATGTCTAATAGTGGCTACTGATTTGGAAATCAGGAGAGAGGTACAATCTGTAAGATTTTACTGTAAGAACCATCTGCATTCAGATGGTGGTTGAAATCGATAGGTTGTGAAAATTGCCTAGAGAAGTAGGAATAAACTTAAAAAGAAAGAAATAAAGTAACCTGAGATCAGGTTGAAATCAGTGTCTAAAGAAGAACAAAAACAGAGTCATCATAAAAGGAAACTCAGAAAAATTGACCTGGGGATTAAAATCTGAGAGCCACAAAAGAGTGGTGTTGCAAAAGTCAATGTAAAAGAGCACTTCAAGAAGAAACTCTACACTGACAGCTTCCTAACATACTATCCCAAACATACTACTGTAAGTAATAAATGTGAAATTTACATAATTAATTGAGTTTATTCAATATTCTATTTTCAACTGTGCTTTAGGAAAACAATGTAGAGAAATGATTAAAAACATTAGTTTTGGAGTTCCATTTTTAGTATGGCTGAGTAAGTTTCTAATGGACTAACCTTCCTACAGTTTGTAACTACAAAATCTGAACAAAATTAAAAAAGCAACCACTGAGATTTGGGACAGTGAACATAAGTAGATTCTGAGGCAAAGGAAGGAGTTGAACATGGAAGACAACAATGCATGGGGCATGAAGGCAGGGCTCAGAAATGGTGCTGCATGTGACAGCTAAAACCTCCAAAGTAGCAGTCCTACTGGCCAAAAGACAGGGTTCATGGCAACCACAGCTACTGGGAAATAAGGGAATTCTAGAAAGAGAGCTAGAGACGGGTAGCCTCAAATTCTGTGTATAAAGTCCCTTCACATCTCTGGCTGGCCCTTAACTCACGCATACACTAGGCAAATTATGAATAGACCAGCCAAGGAAAAAGAGAACTGGACTGCTGCCCATGAGATAAGAGTTTGTAGTTGGACTCAAGAAAGTTGGACTCCAACGAATTAAGTGCCCACAAACAAAAATATCAATACTCTTTGAAGGACTATAACAGAATCCACGTTCTCCACAAAACAATATCCAAAAGCTCAGGACAAAATACAAAATTCCTCAACATACAAAGAAACAGAAGAATGTGACCCGTTCTTGAGAGAAAACAAGCAGTATAAGACAACCTCAAGAGGCAGGGCCAAGACAGCAGAGTAGTCAGATGCTTCCTGTGTTCCCTCTTACTACAAAGACATGAAAAAACAAGTGAATTCATTATATATGACAATCTAGAGGCCCTGAACATCAAAGACAAAGTTGAGGAGTCAGACTGATCAGCAGGGGGAGGGAGAGACGTTTTAGAAGCAGCAAGGATTTGCCAGACCTGACCTGGCCAGCACCCTGCAGCTTGGCTCAGCTGGTGCATGCGGGTTGAAGCAAGCAGTAGCACTCAGGACATATTTTCCACATCGGGAGAAAGTGAGCAGTGGTGAGTCTCCCCATGCCTCCGGAACCAGGGAGAAGCAGCTCTGAATCAGTGAAAGATAAGTACAAGTGTCTAATCCACTGCGCAGACAAAAAAAAAAAAAAAACTTCCCCACTTTGGGAAGTACCTCTCTCCCACTTACCTGCCCCCTCCTCACTCTGCTCTGGGCCCTGGTCTGACTTCAGTAATTGATGTGCTCCCTGGGCCAGAAGTAGGGCCCATCACACGCTCCAAGCCATTCTCCCAGCTTTGGAGAGGGAAGAAATTAACAAATAGGAAAAAATAATCTGCCAGGCCCCCTAAGCCAGGAACTCAGGGCAGGCACAGGCCCTTTGCCTAGGCACATGCATAAGGTGTCCACGAACTTTGAATGCCTTTCACCCCTGCATAAACCTGTGCGGGTCCATTTTAGCATCATAGGCCCTCACTAGCACACTATGAAACAATATGTACCTGAAGCCTATTTTCAACTGCAACTGTTATAAGGCGGAGTGGCAAATTTGTTACATTTGACACCACCCTGCCCATTAAGCAGGATCCTCACCTACCCACATCAGGGGCCTGAGGACTGGTGGCTCCACCCACTCCACCCAGCCACCCATGACAGGAGTCCAAGAGTAAGTGGTGCCTCCCAGTCCTTATAGCCAACAGCATAGGGTGCCCAATGTCCAGCAACAAAACCCACCCCCCTACCCACCATAGGGAACAGGGTTACGCCTTACACACAAACACTTTGGGGCAGCCGTCAGCCCCATTCCCTTGATCAGCACATGACCCCCTACTGCAGCCAGATACGTGTGCCTGCTCCAATCATCCCATGCCACACACTTGGTGACTCAAGACCTGGACACCTGAGCTGAATCCACACAAGTAAATGGAACCCTGAGCTCACATACCTAGTAACAGCTCTAACCACCTGGTGACAGGATGTAAGAGCTTCGAAGAAGTCAGTAATCAAAGAAGCTCACACAACATGCCTATTTGGACATATCAAAACAAAACAAAACAAAACAAGAAGCTAGGACACAGTAAGCAAACATAAGATAAATAAATATAATAATTTATTGATGGCTTGGAGGCAACAGTCAATACAAAATCACATAAACAGGCAGACCGTGATGGCTTCAGCAAGCTTCCAAAACAAAGAACCAAGAAACCTCCCAGAGGAAGATAACTTCTTGGAATTACTGGAGGTAGAATTCAAAAGATTAATATATAGAGTTCTTCAAGAGATCAGGAAGGAGATCAGACAAAATGCAGAACAAGCCAAGGAATACACAGACAATGCAAAAGAGGAAATTAAGAAGGTTATACAAGTACATAATGACAAATTTAACAGGCTGCAAGAATCCATAGAGACAACAAATAGAAATCCAAAGGATTAACAATAAAATTTCAGAACTAGACAACTTAATAGAAAGTCACAGGAGCAGAACTAAGGCAGTGGAAGTCAGAATTATTTGAAATTAAAGATAAAGCACTTGACAACAACTCATTTGAGGAAAAATCAGATAAAAAGGATTTAAAAAAATGAAGAAACCCTAAGAATTATGTGGGACTCTATCAAAAGGAATAGCCTACAAGTGAGTAGAGTACCAGAAAGGGGGAGATAACAGAAAATACAGAGAGAATTGTCAAAGATTTGTTTGTAGAAAACTTCCTTGATATCGTGAAAGATGAGAAGATGTCTATCCAACAAGCTCATCAAACCCCACACAAAGTAAATCTCAAAAGAAAGTCACCAAGACATATTATAATCAAACTTGCCAAAACCAAGGATAAAGAGAGAATTTTAAGAACAGCTAGGGATAAATGAAAAGTTATCTACAAAGGAGAGTCCATAAAACTAAGCTTGGACTACTCAGCATAAACCATGCAGGCAAGAAGGCAACAAGATGACATATATAAAGGTTTGAAGGAAAAAAATTGCCAGCCAAGAATTACGTATCCAGCAAAACTGTCTCTCAAATATGATGGTGAAATTAGGGCATTACCAGATAAACAGAAGTTTAGGGAATTTGTAAAAACCAAACCAAATTTACAAGAAATACTAAAGAGAATTCTCTGGTTAGAAAATCAATAATATCAGATAACCCAAGACTAGAACACAGGCCAGGGCAGCCAGATATCAACCCAGATAGGGAAGTAAAAAAAAATAAATCAAAGCTAAAATGCTGAAAATAGAGAAACAGAGACATCAATATGTAAAAAATGACAACATTAAAACAAAAAGAAGGGACCAAATAACGTAGTCATATAACTTTCATATGGAGAGAAAGTCAAAGCGATATCAAGATATAAAAGATAGGTTTAAACTTAGAAAAATAGAAGTAAATATTAAGGTAACCACAAAGGAAACTAAGAATTCTACACATCAAAAAAGAAAAACATAAAGACTTAGCAAATACAAAATCAACAACAGTGAAAAAGATGAAAAGAAAATACATGAAAACAGCTCAGCACAGAAAATTAAGTGGAACAAAGAAACTGTCAACAGGCACACACACACACACCCAAAAAGACATCAAAATGACAGCACCAAACTCATACCTGTCAACAATTACACTGAATGTAAATGAACTAAATGCACCAATAAAGAGGCAGAGAGTGGCAGAATGCATTTAAAAAAGCACAATCCATCTATATGCTGCCTACAAGAGATACAGCTTAGATTCAAAGGCAAACTAAAACTCAAAGGAAGGAAAAAAACAATCAAAAGAGAACAGGAGTGGCAATATTAATCTCTGACAAAATAGGCTTTGAAGCAAAATCCACCACAAAGGCTAAGGAAGGACACTATATAATGATTAAAGGGTCAATACGCCAGGAGGACATAACCATAATAAATATTTACGTGCCCAGTAACAGGGCTCCAAAATACATAATAAACTCTAACAGCATTGAAAAGAGAAATAAACAGCTCCAGAATAATAGTGGGAGACTTCAACACACCACTTTCGGTGAAGGACAGAATAACCAGAAACAAGCTCAATAAGGACATGAAAGATCTAAATGCCACAGTCCACCAATTTGATCTCATAGACATATACAGAACACTCCACCCAACAGCAGCCAAGTATACTTTCTTCTCCAAAGCACATGGAACATTTTCCAGAGTAGACCTCATATTAGGCCACAAAGCAAGTCTTAACAGAATCCAAAACATTGAAATATTACAAAGCACCTTTTCTGACCATAAAGCCAAAAAAGTAGAAATCAATAACAGAAAAAAAAAAAAAAATCAAATACGTGGAAACTGAACAACATCTTGCCCCAAAACTACTGGGTTATAGAAGAAATTAAGAATGGAATAAAGAAATTCTCAAAATCAAATGGCAATGAAAACACATTCTACCAGAACCTTTGGGACACAGCTAAAACAGTGCTCAGAGGTCAATGTATAGCAAGAAATGCACACATCCAAAAAGAAGAAAGGGCCAAAATCAAAACATTAAACCTACAACTCAAACAAATAGAAAGAGAGCAGCAAAAGAAGCCCACAGACACCAGAAGAAAGGAAATAATAAAAATGAGAGCAGAAATAAATGAAATAAAGAATAGAAAAACAATTCAGAGTTAACAAGACCAAAAGCTGATTCTTTGAAAAAATTAACAAAATTAATAAACCATTGGCCAAACCAACAAAATGCAAACAGGAGAGGAAGCAAATAACCCAAATAAGAAATGAGATAGGCAATATCACAACAGACCCAACTGAAATTTTTAAAAAATCATAACAGAATAGTATGAAAAACTGTACTCCAACAAATTCAAAAACCTAGAGGAAATGGATAAATTTCTAGAAACACATTACCTACCTAAACTAACACAAACAGGTAGGACAACTAAATAAACCTATAACAAAAGAAGAGATTGAAGAGATAATTTAAAAAAACTGCCAACAAATAAAAGCCCTGACCCTGACAGCTTCACTGGAGAATTCTACGAAACTTTCAGAGAAGAGTTAACACCACTGCTATTAAAGGTATTTCAGAGCATAGAAAAGGATGGAATATTCCAAAACTCATTCAATGAAACCACCATAACCCTGATATCAAAACCAGGTAAAGAAACCACAAAGAAAGAAAATACAGACAAATATCCCTCATGAACATAGATGCAAAAATCCTCAACAAAATTATAGCCAGTAGAATTCAACAACATACAAAAAAAATTAATTCACCATGACCAAGTGGGGTTCACAACAGGTATGCATGCATGGTTCAACATTAGAAAAATAATCAACATAATCCATCACATAAATAAAACGGAAGAACCACACGATCTCATTAATTGATGCAGAAAAGGCATTTGTAAAAGTCCAACACCCATTCATGATAAAAACTCTCAGCAAAATAGGAATAGAGGGGAGATTCCTCGACATAATAAAGGGCATTTATACAAAGCCAACAGCCGGCATCATACTAAATGGAGAAAGTCTGAAAGCATTCCCCTTGAGAATGGAAACTAGACAAAGGTGCCTTTTATCTCCACTCTTATTCAACATTGTGCTGGAGGTTCTAACCAGAGCAATTAGGCCAGAAAAAGAAGTAAAGGGCATGCAAATTGGTAAGGAAGAAGTGAAAGTACCCCTATTTGCAGATGATATGCTTTTATACCCAGAAAACCGCCAAAGAATCCACAAGAAAACTACTGGAAGTAATAGAAGATTTCCGCAAAGTATCAGGATACAAGATAAACATACAAAAATCAGTTGCATTCCTGTACACTGAAAAAGAAAACTTCAGAGGAGAAATCACCAAATCAATACCATTTACAGTAGCCCCAAGAAGATAAAACACTTAGGAATAAATCTATCCAGAGACATAAAAGACCTATACAAAGAATACTACAAGACATACCACAAGAAACCAAAAGAGACCTACATAAGCTGAAAAATATACCTTGCTCATGGATAGGAAGACTCAACATTGTGAAAAGGTCAATTCTATCCAAAGCGATCTACAGATACAATGCAATCCTGATCCAAATTCCAACAACATTTTTTTAATGAGATGGAGAAACAAATCACCAACTTCATACGGAAAGGGAAGAGGCCTCTGATAAGTAAAGCATTACTGAAGAAGAAGAACAAAGTGAGAGGCATCCCACTACCAGATATTAGAACCTATTATACCACCATGGTAGTCAAAACAGCCTCGTACTAGAACAACAGATACATAGACCAATGGAACAGAATTGAGAACCCAAATGTAAATTGACCCACCTATGAGCAGCTGATATTTGACAAAGGTTCGAAGTCCATTAAATGGGGAAAAGACAGTCTCTTTAACAAATGGTGCTGGCATAATGGGATATCCATCTGCAAAAATTGAAACAAGACCCATACCTGACACCATGCACAAAAACTAATGGATCAAAGGCCTAAATATAAAATCTAAAACAATAAAAATCATAGAAGAAAAAATAGAGACAACACTAGAGCCCTTAATACATGGCATAAACAGAATACAAAGCATAACTAACAATGCACAAACACCAGAAGAGAAACTAGATAACTGGAACCTCCTAAAACTCAAAAACGCTCTTCAAAAAACTTCACCAAAAGTGTAAAAAGGCAACTGACAGACTGGGAAAAAATTTTGGCTACGATATATCTGATCAGGGCCTAATCTCTAAAACCAATTCAAAAATGGGCAAAGAATATGAAAAGACATTTCACCAAAGAAGATATTCAGGTGGCTAACAGACACAGGAGAAAATGTTCCCCATCAATAGCTATTAAAGAAATGCAAATCAAAACTACAATGAGATACCACCTCACCCCAACAAGGCTAGCATTAATCCAAAAAACACAAAGTAATTAATGTTGGAGAGGTTTTGGAGAGACTGGAACATTTATACGCTGCTGGGGGGAATGTAAAATGGTACAACCACTTTGGAAATCGATTTGACGCTTCCTTAAAAAGCTAGAAATAGAAGTACCATACAATCCAGCAATCCCACTCCTTGGAATATATCCTAGAGAAAGAAGAGCCATCACACAAATAGATATATGCACACCCATGTTCATTGCAGCACTGTTCACAAGAGCAAAAAGATGGAAACAACCTAGGGGCCTATCAACAGATGAATGGATAAACAAATTATGATATTTTCACACAATGGAATACTATGCAACAATAAAGGACAACAATGAATCTGCAAAACATCTCTCAACATGGATGAGTCTGGAAGGCATTATGCTGAGTGAAATTAGTCAGTCGCCAAAGGACAGATATTATATGAGACCACTATTTTAAGAACTCAAGAAAAGGTTTAAACAGAAGAAAAAAATCTTTGATGGTCACCAGGGTGATGAGGAAGGGAGAGGGGAATTCACTAACTAGATAGACAAGAATTATCTTAGGTGAAGTTAAGGACAGCACACAATACAGGGGGAAGTCAGCAGAACCGGACTAAACCAAAAGCAAAGAAGTTTCCTGGACACAACCAAACACTTTGAGGGACAGAGTAGCAGGGACAGGGTCTGGGGGTCATGGTTTCAGGGGACATCAAGGTCAATTGACATAACAAAGTTTATTAAGAAAATGTTCTGCATCCCACTTTGGTGAGTGGCATCTGGGGTCTTAAAAGCTAGCGAGCGGCCACCTAAGATCCACCAATTAGTTCCAACCGATCTGGCACAAAGAAGAATGAAGAACACCAAGGACACAAGGAAAATATTAGCCCAAGAGACTAAAAGGGTCACATGAAGCAGAGACTCCATGAGTCTGAGACCAGAAGAACTAGATGGTGCCTGGCTACCACCAACGACCGCCCTGAGAGGGAACAAAACAGAGAGTCCCTGATGGAGCAGGAGAAAAGTGGGGTGCAGAACTCAAATTCACTTAAAAAGACTAGACTTAATGGTCTGTCTGAGGCTAGAGGGACCCCAGAAGACATGGCTCCCAGAACTTCTGTTAACCCAGAACTGAAACCATTCCCAAAACCAACTCTCCAGACAAAGATCAGACTGGGCTATAAGACGTAAAATGATACTTGTGAAGACTATGCTGTTTATGAAAGAACACTTTGAATATAAATATAACAATGATAAATATGTATGTAGTGATAACAGCTTTAAAAAACATGAAGCAAAAACTGACAGAATTAAGGGAGAAATAACCAATTCTATAATCATATTTTGATATCTTAATACCCATGAATTGGTAGAACAACTAGAGAACCAATCGGTAAGGACTTAAATAACTTGAACAACACTATCAACCTTCTTAGCCTAATTAAAAATTGTTAACACTATATCCAACACATTCAAAATACACACTCTTTTTAAGTATCTGTGGTACATTTACCAAAATAGAACAAATATAGACTATGAAACAAGTCTCAATCAATTTAAAAGGACAGAAATTCTACAGAATATATTTTCTGAGCACAACAGAATTGGAAATTATTAATGATTAGGTATTTACAAAAACTTTATACATTTGGCGATTAAATCATATAAGTTTAAGTAGTTCATGTGTAAAATAAAATCACAAGGGAAGTTTAAAAATTTTATTTCAATCTGAAGGGATAATGAAAATACAGCATATTAAAATTTGTGAGTTACTGCTAAAGCTTTAATTATATGAGTTCTGGAGTCATAGAGACATGCATTTAAATTCTAGTTCTCCCTCCTTACTTGGGGCGAGCTTCTTATTCTCTCTTATAATTAATTTTTTCGTACTTACAATGATGAAAATCTTAGTAACTATTACAGATGGGTGAGTATAAAATGAGAAATGAATTTAAAGCAGTTACCCTATAATCTAGCAAAATGTAAGCTGTCATTGTGATAGTTATTCCCAAGTCTCTGCCATGAAGCCTGTACATACACACACACACACACACACACACACCCCCCACACACACACCCCTTCCCTCAATCCCACCAGCCCTCTACTACAGATTCTACCCAATTTCTCTACGACCCTTCAGGGACAAACTTTTAGAAACAGCGTCTGTGTGTTTCCCTATTTCCTTAACTTTCATTAATACTTTAATCTACTAAAGTATGGCTGCTGTCCCACCCCTATAAAATGAGGTGCATCAGTGCCACTTGTTAATAAATTCAGTAGACGCTTTCAAATCTAAACTTATTTGAGCCCTTGGAAGATTTGACACATTAAAATGCTCCTTTTTATTTCCCTTCTACCTTTTTGCCACTTTTGTTCAGGCTACTTTGCAGTTTCTCTTCCTTTGTGTTCCCCTAAATGTTGAATTGTTCAGGTTTCTATGCTAGATTATCTTTTCCTCCTTGGATGATTTTGTTTATGTATAAGGCTTTAATTACATTTAAAACAGTGACTTTTAAGCTTCTTGATTAGGAACATCCTGACAGTCATAAAAACAACATTTGTCATATAGATGGCACATGTTCACGTGCACACACACAAAAAAGCTTGCATACAATTTCAGAAATTCAAGAATTTAAATCTATCAATGATAACTAAATATAAAACTCTAATAAAATACTCATGGCGCGTAGTGGTGAAGAGCTACAGCTGCTAATCAAAAGTTTGGAAGTTCGAATCCACCAGGCACTCCTTGAAAACTCTGTGGGGGCAGTTCTACTCTGTGTTATATGGTCGCTATGAGTCGGAATTGACTTGATGGCAATGGGTTATGTCTTGAGCCAGTGGTTCTCTCCTGAGCTCTGGAAGACCTGGTTGTTTTCAATTGGATGTCTCACAGAACTTCAAAATCCATCATTTGCCAAACAAACTCAGCCTGCCTTCCACATCTGCTCACTCTTCTTTTTTTTTTTTACTTTGCTTTAGGTGAAAGTTTACAGCTCAAGTTAATTTCTCTTTCAAAAATTTAAACACGTATTGTTTTGTGGCATTGGTTACAATCCCCACAATGTGACGACACACTCCCCCTTTCCACTCAGATTCCCTGTGTCCATTCATCCAGTTCCTTTCCCTTCCTGCCTTCTCATCCTACTTTTGGACAAGAGCTGCCCATTTGATCTTGTATATTTGATTGAACTAAGAAGTATGTTCCTCACATGTATCAATTTTTTTGTTGTATAGACCTGTCTAATCTTTGTCTGAAAGTGGGCTTTGGGAATGTTTTCAGTTCCAAGTTAGCAGAGCATCTGGGACCCACAGTTTCAGGGGTTCCTCCAGACTCTGTCAGGCCATTAAGTCTGGTATTTTTACACGAATTTGAATTCTGTTATACGTTTTTCTCCTACTCTGTCCAGGACGATCATTGGTGGTAGCCCAGTACAGTGTAGTTCTTCTGGTCTCAGGTTTACGGAGTCTCTGGTTTATATGGTCCTTTAGTCCCCTGGGCTAGTATTTTCCTTGTGTCTTTGGTTTTCTTCATTCTCATTTTCTCTGGATGGGAAGGGACAAATCAAAACTACGTTGAAATACCATTTCACAACGATAATGCTGGCACTAATCCAAAAAACACAAAATAGCAAATGTTAGACAGGTCGTGGGAAGATCGGAACTCTTAGGCACTGGTGGTGAGAATGTAAAATGGTACAACCACTTTGGAAAAGGACATGGCACTTCCTTAAAAAGCTAGAAATAGAAATCTCATGTGATCTAGCAATCCCCTTCTAGGAATACACACTGGAGAAATAAGAGCCATCACACGAATAGACATGTGCACACCCATGTTCATTGCAACACTGTTCACAAGAGGAAAAAGATGGAAACAACCTAGATGCCCATCACAGATGAATGGATAAAGAAGTTATGGTACATACACACAATGGAACACTATGCAATGATAAGGAACAATGATGAATCCTCAAAACATCTCATAACATGGATGAATCTGGAGGGCATTATGCTGAGTGAAATAAGTCAGTCACAAAAGGACAAATATTGTACAAGACCACTATTATAAGAACTCGAGAAAAGGTTTACACAAAGAAAAAAGCATTCTTCAGTGGATACGACAGTGGGGAGGGAGGGGGAGGAAAAATCATTAACTAGATAGAAGACAAGTGTCAACTTCGATGAAGGGAAGGAAAACATGCAATACAGGGAAAATCAGCACAACTGGACCAAGGCAAAAGCATAGAAGTTTCCTAGACAAATCCAAACACTTTGAGGGACCGACTAACTGGGGCTGGGGACTGGGGACCATAGTCTTGGGGGACATCTAGGCCAATTGGCATAACATAGTTTATAAAGAAAATGTTCTACAACCCACTTTGATGAGTAGAGTCTGGGATCTTAAAAGCTTGTGAGCAGCCATCTAAGATTTCATCTGTTTCTCACTCTTCTATGTCCTCTATGTCAGTGAGCAAAACACCCACACACTGAGAAACCTGAGCTCATCCTTGACACCTCATTCTCCCTCATGCCCCACAGAGCTTCAGTTGCCGACTACTGTGGAATCTACTGAAATCTCTGGACTTAATATCTCCAGAATGCATCCATTTTTTGCTCTCTCCTCTAGTTCAGAACACCCTCATGAATTACTTCAATAACCTACTAATTGTCCTCATATGCCAAGGTTTTCTCTCCACCAAATCTTGCTCTATGATGATATGATTTTTTTTTTTTCTAAAGTACAAATCTGCTCATCTAAATTTCCTACTGAAAACATGTTAGAGGCCACTCACTATCTTCTAGGTAATATCCAAAGTCTTTAATATGGCTGACAGGGCCCTGAGATCTCCAGTGCCTACTTACATCTCTATTTTCATCTCTTGACTCAACCAATCTTGAATCCCAGCCTCAAGCCATACTGAAATACTTTTAGTCATCTTTTCATCCCATGCTTTCTCTCAACTATAGGCCTTCCCTCCTGCTTCTCCTCAACTTGAAACATTCTTGCCTTTTTCACCTAGCTCACTATTAATTGTATCTGACTTTAGAAGCCACTTACTGCAGGGCATTTCTTGACAACACAGCTGCCAGCATAGCACCTGGTATATAACACGTACTCAATACATATTTATTGACTAAGGTAAGATAGGAGTGTGAGCATTATCAAACACTTCAAGATACGAGGAAGCTAAGGACTAAAAGAATTTCATTGTTCTTTTGAAATAGGATAGTGGTAAAGAAGAGAAGTGGTAAAGAGAAAAAAAAAATTTTTTTTTTTTTTTTTTAAAGGTGGTGGTAAAGGAGGAAGCAGAAGAGGGAGGCTCAATATAGATTAATCCATTTAGGGTAGTTCAGTAGCTCCAAGTGTGGAAGAATTTTCTATAGTTTGAGTTTAGTGATCTGAGTGTACAATTTGAATTTTTCCACTTTTCCCCAAATCAAAAACTAGATAAAATGTATTTTCAAAACTGTAAAGGCAAAGATATACAGAGAGAAAGAGAAATCTCTCCTTGGGCCAAAAATAGAAGAGAATAACACAATGGTTAGCAGGGGCTGAAGTTAAAGGCCTACCAAGCCGAGAGAGGCAACTGGAAGCTCAGTTCCTACAGGGCAATGGGAACTAACTGTATCCCATTGATGGAGGGAAACCAAGCCAGGCTCGCTGCTGGAGACTTGGAGCTAGAGTATCTACCAGTGAGAATGGACTGCAAATACATACAGTAGGTGCCATTGGGTTTGGCAAACACAACACAGGCTGTATATGGTGGCAGAAGAAAGCAGAGAAAGGCCGGCAGACTTGCTGGCCTAGTGACTACACCTATAATATCATCAATATCTCTGGGACGGGGCCACCAAAAAAGACTGGTTCTGGACTAGGGATGGGTGGAAACAATGGCGAATGACTAGATAGAGAGAGGCAAGGGGAGAAAGTGTGTAAGCACCCTCTCAAGGCAAGTCTGCAAAACAAACTTCTAAAATACATGAAGAAAATTATCAGTAAGAAAGAACAAATAAGCCCAATCAATGCAAATAACTCCCCTTCAAAATTGCAAATAATAGGACAAAATTTTAATCATTTAATAATAATTATATTTTGAAACTGCCAAGAGATTTGAAAAACATAATCGTCCAAACTGAAAAAATTATATAAAAAGACGGATGAATTCCAGAGGGACATAAATTGAGAGACAACTAGCGATTTGAAAGACAGTTCTAAAGAATTCAGTGAGATTATCTCACAGAAAAATAAAATATTTTAAAACATATAAGAGAAGTTAAAAAAGATACAGGACAGACTGAAATACTACAACTTAGAAGGCATCCTATAAGGAGATCCTGAAGAAAATGGAAAGAATAAAGATAATGGTTTGAAGAGATAATGGCTGAGAATTTTCTAGAATTGAAGAAAGGCATTGGTCCTCCTGCTTGAAAATGTGCAACAAGTACCACTTTAAAGTTCATTATAATAATTAAAAAAAAAAAAAGAATATTAAGGGCAGTTTTGGAAAAAAGAATAGTGGAAAGAGGAACTGGTCCAACTGTATATTAAACATATTAGAAAGTGATAATAAGTGTAAAAGTAAAATATTGGAAACTTCTAAATAATAAGGCAATATGCCAACTTTAAAAAAGAATGAGGGACACTTTACCTACTGGTAGAAAAGACGTACAATATTTTGTTAAAAGGGAAAAATCAATGAAAATTCTTGCATCTTTGTCCATGTTCGTGTAAAAAAAAAATTCAGATGCAAAACAACATATACAGTTGTTGTTAGGTGCCGTCAGGTGGGCTCCGACTCATAGCAGACCTGTGTACAACAGAACAAAACACTGCCCTGCCCTGCACCATCCTCACAATCTTCGTTATGCTTGAGCCCATTGTTGCAGCCACTGTATCAATCCATCTCGTTGAGGGTCTTCCTCTTTATCACTGACCCTCTACTTTACCAAGCATGATGTCCTTCTCCAGGGATTGATCCCTCCTGATAACATATCCAAGTATCTGAGATGTAGTCTCACCATCCTTGCTTTTAAGGAACATTGTAGCTGTATTTCTTCCAAGATAGATTTGTTCACTCCTTTGGCAGTCCATGGTATATTCAATATTCTTCACCAACACCATAATTCATTCACTTTTCTTATATGAATTTGGCTCAGGTGTCCAGGTAGCTGATCATCAAGTGTGTGGCACAGGCTCTGTCCTACAGTCTTAGAGGGGCAGTGGTGATTGGTGTAGGTACCGATATCTGGTTGCAGCAAGGGGGCATGCTCTGAACAAGGCAGGGGGCTGAGAACCATTCCCCGAGTGTCTGTGAGGAATGCGTGTCCCTGTTCCCTAGAGTGTACAGATGGGTGGGTCCTGCAGATGGACCCTGGGCACCCAATGCTTTTGGTTGTAAGGACTGGGAGGTACCAGTTATCTTTAGACCCCTGTCACAGGTGGCTGGGTGACCTGAGTGGAGCCACCAGTCCTTAGGTCTCTGACGTGGGTAGGTGAGGACCCTGTTTAATAGGCAAAGTGGTGTCAAATATCAAACACCCACCTCTTCAATGCACAGCTGAAATGGTTGCAGTCTGCCAACAAGTGCCTATTCTCCTGAAATAGGCCCACACAGGACCATGCAGGGGGGAAAGGTATTCAAAGCCCACAGACCATTTATGCCTGGACAGGAGCTGCTTCTGTCCTGAGCTCCCCCGGTTAGTGGAGCTGGCATATTATCTTCCCCCAGTTGTGAGTTTATTCCTACTCCAAGGCTGGGAGGATGGCTCAGCACACTTACTAGGCCTATCTCAGGCCCAGGGAAATCAACAGCCACTGAAGTCGGCTTGGGGGCTGGAAGCATGGTAAAATATTTGCAAGTACTTAGCTTTTGCCGAGAGTGCTGTTCTTCTCTAGTTCTGGAGGTGTGAGTAGGCTGTGCAGCTGGCTGCTTCTCCCTGAGGAAACTGTGACCTAACGCTACTACCAGCACACCGCTTCCTCTCCTGGAAATGGTGCCTGAGGGATCCCAGTGATTCAGGTCCAGTAACTCCTTTCCTCTTCTAAACTGTCTCTCCCTCTCCCTACCACTCATTCCGTTTTCTAACTTTGCCTTTGATGTTCAGGGCTCCTAGCTTGTCATAAATTTAATCCTTTCAGTTTTTTGGGGGGAGTCTTTGTTGTAAGAGGGATCGTAGGAAGTGTCTGGCTATCCTGCCATCTGGGCCCCGCCTCCACCAACACTGTAATTCAAAGTATCATTTCTTCTTCGGTCCTCCTTATTCACTGCCCAGCTTTCAGATGCATATGAGGTGATTGAAAACACCATGGCTTGGGTCATAGTGACAGCTTTGGCTTTTAACACTTTTAAAGAAGCCTTTTGCAGCAGATTTGCCCAGTGTAATGCATCGTTTGATTTCTTGACTGCTGCTTCCATGGGCATTGCTTGTGGATCTAAGAAAAATAAATCCTTGACAACTTCCATGTTTTCTCCATTTGTTATGATGTTGCTTATTGGTCCATGCCTTTGTCATCTAGTGCTGGTATAACAGAAATACCTCAAGTGGATGGCTTTAACAAACAGAAATTTATTCTCTCACAGTCTAGTAGGCTCCACGTCCAAATTCAGGGTGTCGGCTCCAGGGGAATGCTTTCTCATCTCTGTCAGCTGTAGTGGAAGATCCTTGTCATCAATCTTTCCCTGGTCTAGGAGCTTCTCAGTGCAGGAACCCTGGGTCCAAAGGACACACTCTGCTCCTGGGGCTGCTTTCTTTGTGGTATGATGTCCCCGTGTGTCTCTGCTCGCTTCTCTCCTTTATATCTCAAAAGGGATTGGCTCAAGACACAATCAAATCTTGTAGAGTGAAGCTTCCCTCATTAACATAACTGCTGCTACCACACCTCATTGAAATCATAGAGGTAGGATTTACGACACACAAGAAAATCACATCAGATGACAAAATCGTGGACAACCACACAATACTGAAAATCACGACCTAGCCAAATTGATACAGATATTTTTGGCGGACACAATTCAATCCATGACATTCCACCCTTTGACCTCCAAAAATTCATGTCCTTGCCACATGTAAAACATATTCACACCATCCAAACCCACTGCCATATAAGTCGATTCTGACACAGGACAACCCTATGGGACAGGGTAGAACTGCCCCATAGAGTTTCCAAGGAGTGCCTGGAGGATTTGAACTGCCGACCTCTTGGTTAGCAGCCATAGCACTTAACCACTATGCCACCAGGGTTTCCATTCACATCATCATATCATAGCAAAAGTCTTAAATCAACTCCAAGTCCAAAATCCAAAAATTCCTCTTCATCTGTGAAATCTAGAATACAAGTTATCTGCTTCCAAATTACAAAGGTGGAACAGGCACAAGTTAGACATTTCCATTACAAATGGGAGAAATTGGAGGGAAAGAAGGGATAACAGGCATCAAGCAAGTCAGCAGAACACATTACATTAGCCCTCAAGGCTGGAAAATAATCCTCTGTTTTCTGAGACCATTTATACAACGGCCCTGCCCTCCAGATTCTAGGTAATTGCCACACTTTGCAGATTCTGAGTCAAGACCCCATCAGCTCTGGGCTTCAGCAACACCTTCCAGGTCCACTGGAAAAGTAATTCCATTTCTTCAGCTTTAGGCACACCATTCTCCTAGTCAATCCATCTGAGTGTCAACATCACCTTTAGAAACACCAGAGGCCATGGCTCCACCCTTTGAAACCTCAGAGATGATGGCCATACCCTTTGAGACTGAGGGAGCTCAGCTTCCTGTGCTCCTTGTCTCTTTAGCTTCTGATTCCTGGTTTCTTGGCCTCTGGGCCCCTTGTACCTCTCTGCCCAAGTCTGCCCTACTGGGGCAAGAGTTCCAAATCTCTGTAGCTCCACTGCTATGTTCCTGGAAGCACCCCACTCCACCAGTAAACTTCTGCTGATAGGTTGTCAGCTCTCTTGCTGCATGGGTTGGCAAACCTAGCTTCACCGATAAGTGCCCAGAGGCACCCCACTCCACCAGGAAGCCTCCCGCACACAGGCAGTCAGCTCTCTCCATGGTTCAGCTCCAGTGTTGCGTCACACTGGTCTCTCTGAATCCTGCCGCTGGTTCCTATTTGTTTGACCTCTGGATCTTGGGATTTGTCTCTCTTCACAGTCTGTGAGCAAGAGCCCTGCTCTTTGACCTGTCCATCTTGAGTTCAGAAGCCCCCGCAGCTATGTGAATCAGGAGAAGCCTCTATCCTGATCTGCATGCGTAGACTTGAGACGTTCCAGCCTTTACCACTACATGAGTCATTTTCTTGATATAAATCTCTCTATATATATATTATGGAAATCCTGGTGCTGTAGTGGTTAAGAGCTATGGCTGCTAACCAAAAGGTTGGCAGTTCGAATCCACCAGGCGCTCCTTGGAAACTCTATGGGGCAGTTTTACTCTGTTCTATAAGGTCGCTATGAGTTGGGGTCGGCTCGATGGCAATGGGTTTGAGGTTTTTTTTGGATATATATTATATGATTTATTGGTTTTGCTTCTCTAGAGAATTCAGCCTAAGACAGTCTAGTTGTAAGGATTTTTGTTTTCTTTGTGTTAAGGTATAATCCATATTGAAGGCTGTAGTCTCTGATCTTCATCATTAAGTGCTTCAAGTCCTCTTTGCTTTCAGTAAGCAAGATTGTGTCATCTGCATAACGCATGTTGTTAATGAGCCTTCCTCCAATCCTGATGCCCATTTCTTCATATACTCCAGCTTCTAGGATTATTTGCTTAGCATATAGATTGAATAAGTATGGTGAAAAGATACAAACCTGAAGCACACCTTTCCTGACTTTAAACCATGCGTATAGTGTATATACAGTAAGATCGATCCCATTTATGCAAAAAAAAAGGGACGAAGTAATTGCTAGCTTTTCAAAAACTAACATTACAGACAATAATATTTCTGGTGGTGTTCTCAAGAGACTGTTAATATTGGCTCTCCCCAGAGAAGGGAAGGAGTGTCTGGGTGGCACAACAGTGGATTGCTGGACTACTAATGGAAAGGTTGATGGTTGAAACCCATCCAGAGGCATGTTGGAAGAAAGCCCTGACTGTGTGATTCTGAAAGTCACAGCCTTGAAAACCGTATGGAGTCTCCATGAGTCAGAATGAGCTAAAAGGCAACGAACAATAGAGAGGAGCACTGGTGTGCTATGGGAGAGATTTTCCACTGCTATTTCCTTTCACCTTTTTAGATTTTGTTCCATGTGAAAAAAAAAAAAAAAGCCAATAAAGAAACACTTTATAGTTAACTTTTGGAAATGTATTTCATTTCAAATGTCAAATGACACCTATGCAGATATTTATGTTGGATCAAGGAGGCAATGTGTATTGGATTGTTTATGATTTTTGTACGTTACTATAGCAACTCTATCAGATGACCTCCCCAAAGATTAGGATAATTCTCATAATAGGAGAGTTACTTGCAAGAAGAGCAAGCCAACCCTGTTACTCTGTGGCATGAATGAGAAAAAAAAAGCCTGGGTGGTCTGTAAGCCACTGGGCACATTTTTCTCTGATGGTGGTCTGATTGTTACAGTAATATTGGAGTTTTTATTTCACAACAGGCCCATTTTGGTAATCCTTATGCAAACCACCCCCCCACCTCAATTTTACATAGAGCCCTCATGGACTCTATGTAAACGTGTCTTGTCTACAGCTATGATCCTATCATAGTCCCTCAAATTTTGCATAGATGAACACCACTTTCTGATCTATGTAATGGATCATAGGGCCAAGCCACACCTTACAGGCTAATCGAGGATGAAATTTTCCTGTTGGTTTTAGGCTTTTAGAGTTGTAAACTGGCAACGTGCTTGAACTATGTCATGATAAGCCATATTATAATGGGGTTCAATTATTCTAAGGTGGACTTCACAATCCTTGTTATTTCATACCCTATATTCACTTTATTTCACTTTGTACATGTTATCTTTAATTAGGTAGCATAACCTTAAGTTAAGGAACTCATATTTTTCGAGCATAGAGTGAGAATCAGAAATTTTAATAATTAGCTTACAAAATTCGGAGGTAGATCCAGGAATAGGCCCCATCATCGTAGTGCCTTCCAGCACACGGAAAAACATGCATGAGGCCTATGTTAACACAACTTGTGTATTCTTTGGCTCCTCAAAGAAAACAAAATTAAAAAAATATACCACCACAAAAACAGAAAGTGAGAAACTACAAAAGCATATATTTGGGTAAGTTTCAAAACTTTTTGCTAAAGTTTCAAAAAAATTTAGTTTCTAGCCTTGATTAGACACTCAATTCATAATTTGATACCCAGTACCTCCTCCCCACAAATTGGTAATTGCACCCTTTCAAATAGCTATGGTCTTGTTGGATGCAGAATGCCCTGGCAGCAGAAATTTACAGATGAAGGTGATGGTTTGGAAGACTTTATGTGTGCCGAATTTAACAGACGCAGTGCTTCTGTAGTACAGTGGGCAGCGCATCACTCCCATAACTTGGAGATTCTGAGTTCGAGTCTCAGAAGAGGCAGCCTGCTTTCCTCGTACCTTTTAGGAAACCCTAATGGCGTCGTGGTTAAATGCTACAGCTGCTAACCAAAGGGTCAGCAGTTCGAATCCACCAGGTGCTCCTTGGAAACTCTATGGGCAGTTCTACTCTGTCCTATAGGGTTGCTATGAGTCGGAATCGACTCGACGGCACTGGGTTTAATTTAACAGAGTTACTGGGTGTTGCAAACGGTTCATGCTCAGCTGCTAACTGAAAGGTTGGATTTTCGCATCCACCCAGAGGTGCCTCAGAAGACAGACCTGATGATCTACTTCTGAAAAATCAACCATTGAAAACCCAGTGGAGCACAGTTCTAGGCTGACATACATGGGGTCACCATGAGTCAGAGTCAACTCAATAGCACCCGGTACTGGTGTAATACACTTTCCTTCCTGTCTAGAATTTGAGTTGAGGGTGGTGCTAGAGTCATCAGTGCTTTATCAGGAAGAAGTGGCATAGCAAAGAGGCTTGCCACTAAGGAGATGAAGAAGATCTAAAATGCTCTGTGGCAGCAAAGATATGCATGAGGGGATAGGAGGGAAGGGTTAGAAACACTGTGCACAGCAAGACAGGGGAGTCAGTTTAATGTAAACGTAATGAGGTCCAACTTTTTCTATCAGGTAGTGTACAGACAAAAAAATTGAGGGATGTTTTCTCTTTTCCCTAGCTGTTTTGGTAGGAGTATTTTCTAAGGTTACTTTGTTCTTTTAGAGTCTCATCTATTTTCATCATGGTCTTTTTGCTCCTATATCAGTTTTTCCAGGTCTGGATTCTCACTCAAATTCCAGTCCTGCTTCTCCAAATGCCTATGGGAAAGTCTCATTCAGGTTATTTTATCGTCCCTGTAGACTCAGCATTTATTAAAAACCTACCTCATCATCTTCCAG
Source organism: Loxodonta africana (assembly GCF_030014295.1). Taxonomy (NCBI): domain Eukaryota; kingdom Metazoa; phylum Chordata; class Mammalia; order Proboscidea; family Elephantidae; genus Loxodonta; species Loxodonta africana. The sequence goes on from NC_087366.1 coordinate 42,181,493, forward strand.
CACCAGGTTCTCACTGATATCAAGCTCTCCATCTCTTCAGGGTGACTCCTCTTTAGTCGCCAAAGTCCACAAATATTTCACATATTTGTATCTTCTTTTCAGATCCAATTCTTTTACCTTGTCTGGTTCTAGTCATCTTCAGTCTATGTCAACATTTGTGCTATTCAACTGGCCTGTCTGTACTCCAATTCTGGCCTCCTCCCAATCATCTTCGAAGAAACCAACCCGTTGCTGTTGAGTCAATTCTGACTTATAGTGATCCTATAGAACAGAGTAGAACTGCCCCCTTAGGGTTTCCAAGGAATGGCCAATGGATTTGAACTGTTGACCTTTTCATTAGCAGCTGAGCTCTTAACCACTGTGCCACCAGGGCTCCCCCAATCATCTTGGATATTTTCTACTTCCTGTGAGAGCAAGTGGGACTTCTTTAGCCTCACTTCCTAAGTCCTCCATCCACTTCACTTCTCTGTCTCCCCTCTCCTCCTGCTCTCTTGCTTCTCCTCAAAACACACTTTGTGGTTGTTGTTAGCTGCCATTGAGTGGACCCCAACTCATGGTGACTCCACCCATAAGCGAACGAAGTGCTGCCCTGTCTTACACCATGATAGGTTGTGGATCAATACGTTTTGATCCATGAGGTTTCCATTGACTGATTTTTGGAAGTAGATTGCCAGTCCTTTCTTCCTAGTCTGCCTTAATCTGGAAGCTCTTCTGAAACCTGTTCAGAATCATAGTAACACACAGACTTGCACTGACAGATGGTTGGTGACTGTGCATGATGTGCACTGGCTGGGAATTGAACCCGGGTCTCCCTCATGGAAGACGAGAATTCTACCACTGAACCACCTCTGCCCTCCAACACACACTAAGGTGATTATTATCATACTCTATCCAGATACCCTCTTCAAAACAGATACACCCCCACCCCTTTAAAACCAGTTACCGTCGGGTCAACTCCAATTCATGATGACCCCATATGTGTCAAAGGAGATCTGGGCTCCATAGAGTTTTCAATGGCTTATTTTTGGGGGGAGCAGATCACCAGGCTTTTCCTCCAAGGTGCCTCTGCATGGACTCCATCCCCCAGCTTTTTGGTCAGCAGATGAGGGTGTTAACCATCTGTACCACCCAGGAATTTCCCCTATCCCTCTACTCCAGCTGAAAATATCAGCTGCAGATGGCTTATAGCCAGGACCCTCACTGAGACTTGCTCTTAGTGGGGGAAAATGTGTTACCCACCTGGGAGTCGCCTGTGGCCAGTGACTAGTTGATGTGGGGTAAGAAGGCCCAGAGGTGGATTATCCAATAGGCAAGATAAGCATAGCACTTACCTTGCTTACCAGATCATCTGCAGTGAACAATTTCAGATGGCTTTCACCACATCTTTGAAGTGTGGTGAAACTGTTCACTACAATTAGTCAGTAAGCACAAGTAAGCCCATGCTTACCTTACTGGGTCATTCATCCCCAAAAATAAATTTGAAAAGAGGCTTTGATTCTGTAGGAAGGTGCTGTGGGGTTGGGAGAGAGATGCCAGCCATACCTAGAGGCAGAATCTTTGATGTGGTAAAAAAAAAATTGTGAAATTGTTCACTATAGATGGTACAGTAAGCAAGGTGAGTACTGTGCTTACATTGCTGATTGGATAATCCACCCCTGCATAGGCCTGTTCCCTGCCTCAACTTGGGAAAATTCTGAAATGCCATCCCAGCTCCATACTCCTTGTAGGATCAGCTGAGGCTTCAGTTGCAATCAAATTGCTTTTCCAGATGCACGATTCTTTCTCACATCCTGAAAACTCTCTCCAATAAACCTTCTGCACGCAACAATTTGTCTCAGAGTTTGTTCCCAGGGAATCCAATCTAAGATAGTTCCAGGAGTGGTCTGAGGAAGGATATTTTAAAACAGGATTTTGGAGGTGGATTACTCATCAGCCAGCTAGGGCTGAGGGCCCCGACATTGTCATTAGTAGGTGGCATATGGACAACCTCTGGTGTCCTGCAGTAGTGCTTTGCTGAGACTTATACTGGGGGTTGACTGGGATGCGATGCTGGTGGAGGGGACTCACTGGCTGACCCAATAGCTGAGGAGCTTGATAAGTATGAGGGACAGGTAACAATAAGGACTTTGGAATTGGGTGTCTATTTCCAAGTCTCATTGATTTATTGAAGAGAGAAAGTAACAGACTCCGGGTGATTAATCATGAATTCAGTCAGCATCTAAAAACCAGAGGGTCTCTTTGGCAGCATTTAATGAAACCCTAGTCTTCTGCATCTGTCTCAGAGTAAGTACAGTCAATGCTCCTTAGAAACGAGAATGGTAAGACTTCATCTTGCTCACTTTGGAGGCATCATCAGGAAAAACCAATTGCTGGAGAAGGACATTGTGTTTGGTAAAGCAGAGGGCCAGTGAAAAAGAGGGAGACCTTCAATGAGATGGATTCACACAGTGGCTGCAACAATAGGCTCAATATAGCAATGGTCCTGGAGATGGTGCGGGACCGGGCAATGTTGAGCTGTGTTGTGTGTAAGGTCTCCTTAAGTTGGAGCTGACTCCATGGCAAACGACAACAGTCTCCTGCAGTTGGAGGACTGCATTGTAAGAGTAGTGCTGATTTAGAGAAGTTTGAATTCTCAGCCTCGGCAAGACTCCTGCGCCAAGATTAGCGCCCTAAAAAAGAAGGAGTGGAACCTCAAAGATTTGGATGGGGATACCTGGGTAGAAACTGTGGAAAATCTCAAACCCCCAGATCCTCAAATTCCCCTGAACCTGATAGACTCTTTGTTAGGCCCCACCCCTGCTTCTATATCATGCGGAGGCCTCAATGAGGCAGGTGCTTCACAAGTTAATACTCAACCCCCTCAGAATACACCATTTCCCTCCTGGCAATCAGGCTAATAAACATGGGTCAAATCCTGGCACAGCACTATGGGGATAAGCTGGACCTGTTAAGGAGGAGTGGGAGTATGCAGTGAAGGGGCTGCAGGAGCCAGAAGAGTCAGCCTGGGACTGGATCCCGAGGGTGCTAGATCAGGGAAGGGGAACAGAACATAAAGTTGGATAAGGGGGTGCTTACTGCAATGGGGCCACTCTTCCATGATCTAAGATTTAACCCTGGTAAATATCCCAGGAGATGGCGATAGCACACTGCTGGGATGGCTCTTGGAGAATCACAAAAAGTAGGATTCCTACTAAATGAAATAGACATGTAGGAACTCCCATTGTGGATTGTGGAGGAAGGGATCAAAAGGCTCAGAAAAGTGAGTATACTACAATGAATTTACTACGTAAAGCTAAAAACCCAACCAGCCAACTATGTTCCAAGGAGGACTCTCTATTTCCCAAAGCAATGATAACTGTGCTGGTAAGAGGAGCTCCAGCCTCGTTGAGAAGTCCAGTCGTGGCTATCGTCTGCAGACCAGAGCCAGCAGAAGAGATGCTGTTACAAAACTAGGCTCCCTGATAGACATGAGATTGGCAGTGTTTAGCTTTCAGAAATAACATGGGCACAAGTGTTAGACAGAAGGCAGGATTGGAGTAGCATCCAGAGTCCCAACTTGCAGATGTTTAATAGAACATGGGGCACCTGGGGCAAGATGGATGGGCTGCCAGCAAGGGTATTGATTAATTCACACAGTCAAAAGAAATCAATGATGGATGATCAGAGGCAGGAGGCAGTGTCTCAATAAAAAGTCACAGTCCTTTGCTTGGTTTCCAGAACACACTTGGGACCCACTGGCTGAAGGAGAGGCTGGTTCTTTATGAGTTAGGACTATGCAATACTAGGGCAGATATACTCATTTATGATTCCCTCAGTCCTTAACTAGGGGACCTATGACAATTTACTCAGGTAAATGTGCTTTGAGGAAGAAGAATACTTAGGGCTTTCGAGAATTATTGAAGACTGGTTCTGAATTTATACCTAGAGACCTAACAAAATACCCTGGCCCTCTATTAGAGTAGGGCATATAAGGACTTTAGAACCCTAGCCAAGATATGGTTCTCAATGGGCCCACTTGTTCTATGGACCACCCTGGCAGGCCTTTCCCCATTTTTAATACATAATTGAAAGAGACATCCTTGGTAGTCTAAAAAACCCTCACATTGATTCCTTGACTTCTGAGATGAGAGCTATTGTAGTAGGGAAGGACCTTTGAAACTGCACCCCTCACCCCAGTAAAAACAGTAAATCAAAAACAATTCTGCATTCTAATGAAAATGGGGAAAAATTCATTAAACTTGCAAAGACTTTTCTATTGTAGCAGCCCCTGCTGTATCCATACTTATTTCGCCAGGCTGGGCCCTGCAAAGCTCAGGTGAAACACGGCAGGTGACATTGCAGTAGCCCCAATTGCACGTACTGTGCTCAGTGAGGTATCTCTGCTAGAGAGATTAAAACTCGTGCCATCACTTTGAGCTGGCAAGTGTGTTTTTTGCCATATCTATCAGGAAAGAGAGTTGGATGCAATTTGCATTGCCATGGGAGAGACTACAGCATATATTCATGGTCTTGCCCCCGGTCTATGTAAATTCTTTCACGCTTTGTGAAAATACAGCCTGAAGGGACCCAGATGCTATGGACATTCTGCAAAACATTATATCCATCCACCATATCAGTGATATCATGTAATAGGATCAGATGAGAGATAAGTAGCAAGTATGTTGTAGGTCTTGGTAAGATAAATATGCCCCAGAGAGTGTGTGGTAAACCTCATAAAGATGCTGGTGACCTCTGGTTCCAGACAAGGTGCGGACATCACCTGCATGATGTCTTCTACTTATTCCTCCTGCTGAAAACTCTGGACTTTGTAAATAAAGCAAACATAAGAAGACTCTAAAAGGTACAAAAAAGAAAGCAGACCAACTAAGTGCCTTAGGACTTGCGGGATGACATGGCAATGAGTTACACGGGTTTCTTTTTTGCCTTCTATATCCTAGATTGAGTATTAGAAAAGCCAGCAACCCAGAAATGCCCATGGGTACAAACATCAACAATACAAAAACTACGGGGTTTCCCCTATTTCCCTTTTGGTAAAGGGCACAGGTTGTCTGCTCTTCCTGAGAAGCAGTGGCAGTAGGTCTGGGTGAAGAGGGTGGCAAGGGTAGGGGTTAGGAGAATTTAGAAGATAACATGGTGACCAACAAGTTTTAATTGTATTATTTATGATTTGGCCTTTTTGGTTATCTCCCATGTAGACATTAATAAATAGATCAATCATCAAACAAGCTTTTAGGAATACATACATTCTAAGTTGTTCAATCAATAGCAAGTTACATTTTCATTGACATTATAACTTATAAACCAAGCAACTTCAGAAACAAGTGAATGGAAATATCTTCGACTAAGAAGTGGAGTATTTTGTCACATTTGGTTAACTAACATGAAATTATTTTTGAGCAGAATTTTATTCCTATGAAGTCCATACTGTGAATCAAGCATGTATAATTTTATAATGGTTTTTATTTTTTATTAATAATTGAATTCCTTGAATGGAAGATAAATCAAAAGATGGTGACATTGGGAAACTAAGTATTTAAATTCAGAAGTGTTGAAACCTGTGAGAAGTGAATGAGAAAGTGGACAGAAGTTAGGACAAGTTCTGGCTTATTGAAGGAGCCGGTGAGGTGCTCTGGGCTGCTAAAGGGAAGGAGATGCTTACAACGGACTTCTATTTGCAGCAGTCCCCCCAAGGCTTCCTCATTCATTATTTCTTATGCAGAGAGCATAGGGAGATTGGGTTAAGAATTCTGTCATCAGCTGCTGGGGAACTGTAAGAGGCTTGGAAACTCCCAGAGGCCAGCATGGGGTCCCTCTGGATTGAAAGCCACCCACCACCTCTGCTCTTGGATGTCTGCTTTTGATTCTTTGAGGATGCCAGGCCTCAACGATGTAGGCTAGGGGCTGAACTCCCTGTGGCTGGACAAAAGCATCCTGAATGCACAGGGCTTCTTCCATGTCCACGGACACAATTTCAGAATGTCGCCTCTATGGCACATCACGCCACGATCACATATAGTCCTAGAGTATCTTTATTTGTTCTATAACTTAATAGTATACCTATAAAATAATTACATTATACTTAGAGCTTTTTCTTCATTTATAAACAAACAAAAAACAATTAAATACAATTTGAGCCATTAGAAGGTAAACTTTATACAAACAATAACCCCCAGAAGGAGCTTCACACTGCAGCATTATCATATTGCTTTGATGGCTACACTCACAAATGGGCTCAAAAAGAGTGTGCTCATGTTTGTATTCTGTGAGTTCATAGACGAATCCTTCCCCTATCTGCATGGGTTCTGCAGCTAATCAAAGAGCGGGGATTGGCTTTGTAGTTGGACCAGAGGCCCCTCTCCACTCACCTTCTCTTCCACTCCATTACCATCCTGTGGAATTCCTCCCTTCACAGCTTCTCTGCTGCACGTTCTGCCACTAAGTCTAACTTGTGGTTTTCCACTAAATGCAAATTCGGAACTTGGACACTCTCTCCACCTTTTCATTTCATTCCCAGGTTCCAGTCCTCAAGGACTTAGATTGATTGCTGCCTTCTGACTTAGGGCTGTGTTTACCCATTTCTGAAGCTAAGCCTCTTTACAACAGCCTATTTTTCTGAGGCCTCCTGGTATTACGGAAGCGACATCAATGAAACCTGCAAGGCAAGGACAGGAAATGGATTCACCAATGTCCCACACCCGACCCAATCCTGGCTCTCCACGGAAACGTCTCTAAGATCTACTCTCACTCTCTAATGGCTGAAAGCTTCAGCCCTCAGAGCAGCTCATGGAAGGCCTCTCTCACATATCAGGGAACTGGGCCTTTCTGAGATCCCTTGGCCGGAGCACACCTCGGAATCACCGGTGAGAGGTTTTCAGAGTATACTGACTCCCACCAAAGGGCATCTCATTCACATTTAACAGAGTCCATAAACATCCTCCCAGGAAAGCCTTCATGGTGCAATTTAACCAACCTACCCAAAGGAAAAAAAAAAAATTTTTTTTTTTTTTTTTTTTTTACCCAAAGGAAGTATAATTCTGCAGGAAAATAAATTGATGTCAACTTCCCTTGTGTTAAGAGACCACATCGTAGAAACGTCACCAATTCATTACAAAAATGAAAGATGGCCTAGTGTTTACTCACGCTTTTAAAGTCCAATCTTTGAAAAAGAAGCTCCTTGTTTTTCTGAAGGACAGTGCAACTAGGTTCCTATTCTACATATTTTATCCCTTACTTCCTCCTGTACTACAAAATGACCCACCTCTTGATATAACGGGAAATATTTTTTGCTTGGTGTCAAGGCAGTGGAAATAATTACCTTCCTCACCCCACATATGTATGTTAAACATGGTAAGGCCTTTTGAGTTTCAGGTTAAAACTTCCCAACGAGTCCTCATCCCTGCGCCCATCCACCCCAACCCAGTTCCCACACTATGCTGCAATGCTTGAGTACCTTCCGTGAAATTACAAGTCCTCCCATCTCCCTGCCCAATCTAAGAATAGATGCATGACAGTGAACTGCTGACCAGGCGATATTTCTGCGTAATCTGGGCAGGTCATCACTGCCTCTGGTCCTTACTCAGAAAGATGCTGCAAAAGCCAGAGTCAAACACGTGAAAGGATACATGGATAGATCGATAATACTTTTTAACAGCTCTTTACAATAGGTCAATTATAAAACCGGCGTTAATATAGAGACCTCTGTGGATAATAATATTCTAACCGCAGCGAAAAGAGCATGCACACCAGAGTTCATCTTTAGTCCCCAGATGGGGAGGAGTAGTGGCCAAGAAGAGGCGTGGTGGCGGGGAGCGGGAGGGCGTGGGCCGCTGTGAGCAAGGTCCCCAGGGGAGCCCACTTCATGATCCAAGTGGCTCCAGACTTCTTCTCGGTTTCGGGTTTGTTAGGAGAACTCCCGGTCCACGGATATCAGCAGCGGCAGAGGGCAGTCCTCAAACCACAAGAGCGAAGCCTCCCAGCCACAGGTCCAGGGACCAGCAGGGGAAGGTTGAGGGGCCGGTTAGAAGAGTGAGGCGTCCTTCACTTCACCGGCAAGGGGGCGAGCTGGAGTGTAAGGTGGGGCCAGGGGATCTTCCTCTTTCCACTTAGTGGAAACATCCATTGCCGGATTGACAGCGCACCACCTGAAAAGTCCTCTCTGATCGCCGGGTGGCGGCTGGGGGCTTTTCCACCATCTGCCCTCGGGCCTCACGCAAAGCCTGGTTGGGGAGGCAGGTGGGGCCCGGGGTCGGTCAGGCACACATCAGCAAAGCTCCACTTGCGGTCCACGTTTGTGACAAGGACACCGTCAGCCCCGAGAGACGTGCTTGCTGCTGAGGAGGGCACCAGGCAGCGTGTGAGTGAGCTCGGAGGGCGGGGACAGGGCGGTGGCGCCGGCGGAGGGGCGCCCGGGCGCTCACTGCTTGTCCGAGTCGCTCAGGTTCACCGACATGCACCGGCACTGCTTCACCTTCTGTATCTTCTTGAGTCGGAAGGGCGGGTCCAGGCCCGGGCACTCGAGCTCCACGAGGACCGAGGTGACGCGCTGGGGCTTGCAGAAGGCGCAGGACTGGAAGGACTCCTCCTCCTTGCGCACGTGCCGCGGGATGTAGAAGGAGTTGCACTGGCCGTAGCAGAAGCGGTTGAGCACCGTGCGGCTGCGGCAGCCCTCCTCGCTCACCGTCTGCCGCAGCGGCTGCGTCTTGCACCAGTCACTCTTGAGGTACTTGCGCTCGGTGACCACCAGCGCCTCCTGGCTGGAGGCCAGCACCTCCTTCATCTGGTGCTGCCATCTCTCCGAGTTGTTGCTGCTGCCGCCGCCGTCCTTGTAAGGCGAGGGGATGGCGCCCGCCGGGCGGTTCTTCCGGGCTTCGGCGACCTTCACCAGCACGGCCACCAGGAACAAGGATAGGGAAAGTTTCCAGAACATCCTGCAACGAGAAAAGAGTTAGAGGCGTTGATGCGGACAGGAGACTGAGTGCGGCATCGTTTTCCTTTTATGTTTATAGGGCCGCTAGGAGTCGGAATCGACTTCACCCCAGCGGGCTGGTTTCGGGTCTATTAGGAGGAGCAGCAGTCAGGTGGGGTGCGGCTGGCTACTGGCTGCCCAGGGGCAGCAGGAGGTGGGCACTTACTGAGCAGTACGCTCATAAAGAGCCATGAAGTCCTTGGATGGCACAGTTTGGACTAGACTACTAACTAAAAGGTTGCCAGTTCAAACCCACCCAGCATTGCCTCGGAAGAAAGGCCTGGCGATCTGCCTTTGTTAAAGATTATAGCCAAGAGAACCCTGTGGAGCTCAGTTCAACTCTGCAACACACCGGATCACCATGAGTCAGAACTGACATGATGGCAAGGGGTTTGCTTGGCTTGGTTGAAAACTATGATGATATCCTAAAAGGCAAGGAGGTGGACAAAATGGTTAGTATTTTATAATATAGTTAGAAAACATACACGTTAGAACAACGACAGAAGAATTAAAAAGCAAAGGCCGTTAAGAACTATCCCAAGCTAGTGTGCGAAGAGTGCCATCAACAGCAATGGCCAACATTTGCTGTGTTTTAGTATGTGCCAAGCCCTGCCTATGTGCTTTACATCTATTATCTCATTTGATCCTCAAAATAGCCTCCTGAAAGAAGAGGTGTTATTATTGTTATCTCTATTTTACAGTGAAGGAGACTAAGGCCGAAAGAAGCTGAGTAATTTGCCCAAGGTCACACGACCACTGAGTAATGGAGTCAAGATTTGAACCCAGGCATCTGCCTCCAGAGCTGTCAAAACTTACCACTATGAAATGGGTATGATTATGAAATTAATAAATAAGAAGTAAAGGTGGGGGTGGGTCACAGGTTTCTTAAAAATGAGTAATGAAGTTAGAAATGGAGCCTTGATGGCAAAGTGATTATGAGCTCAGGTTGTTAACCAAAAGGTCCGCAGTTCAAATCTAGCAGCCACTCCTTGGAAACCCTATGGGGCAGTTCTGCTCTCTCCTGTCGGGTCACTAGGAGTTGGAATTGACTCAATGGCACACAACAACAACAAAGTTATAAATGAACATAGTGGAGGAATATTAATATTTATATCTATGTTTACTATTACATATAAAAATAAAACATTTAATTATCAAATAAAGTGAATCATGGATTAAATTTTTGCAGTGAAAACCAATTCCTAGTCACGAGTTAAGATATTTCCAAGACTATCTTAAAACTGCCTTATGCCAATGCAGAGGTTACCTCCTGGGATGGATTCTTTCTTCGGCCCAACCATTAGGATACCATAACCCAAGTCGAGCAGAAATGAAATTCTGAGAGAAATTATTCTTATGTTATCCAAAAGATGTCTTGTAGGAAGCAAACCTAAGTCTGGCTGAGGTAAAAGACTTCTTCTGAGTTTAGTTCAGGTATTTAATTTTTAAATTTTCACAAATAGCTTCAGGGAACACTAGTATTCAGCCATAGAGAAGACTCTCACCTCCTTTTACAGCAAAACTCTCATTGTCATCGTCAAAGTCATCATATTCATGTTTATTCACTACCCTGTGTGTATTTTTCCACTTTAACAACTGCGTGAGATGCTCATCTCTTTAACATGTACAACCTTACATGGGCCTGTAAAAATTCTGTATTGCAGAATGTTATACCAAAAACCAAACCCATTGCCATTGAGTTGATTCCATCTCATGGTGACCCTATATAACAGAGTAGAACTGCCCCATAGAGTTTCCAAGGAGCACCTGGTGGATTTGAACTGCCAGCCTTTTAGGTTAGCAGCTGTAGTTCTTAACCACTATGTCACCAGGGTTTTCACAGAATGTTCTATAGTTATGTAATATATATCAATTATAAAATTGTATGTATATCCGGCACTGCTGGATATACACACAATATTATAGTTGTTGTCGACTCATGGCGACCTCACGTGTGCAGAGTAGAACTGTTCCATAGAGTTTTCAAGGCTGTGATCTTTCAGAAGCAGATTACCAGGCCTATGTTCCAGACCTTTAAGACATGTTTTAAAATGTTCAAAGAATGCAATGTTATTGACAAATGTTCAAAGAGTCAATGTTATTGACTCTAAGAGTTTTTGTCCCAAATCCATCTCAGCAGGTTGTAGTTTGGTCTTTTCTCCCAACAACAGCTAAGACCTGTTGAACGAAAACACACATTTTTAAGCCTAACCATTTGTGCTGCCCAGGCTTAATCGTATATACATCATATATAAATGACTAAAATTTAATATTAAATATATTAAGTTCCTCCGACTGTTATAGAAAATGCCTTAGATCTATGCTAATGATAATAAACCAAAATAAAAAAAAACCCTGACCTGCTGTCCAGTCAATTTCAACCGATAGCGACCCTACAAGACAGAGTAGAACTGCCCCATAGGGTTTCCAAGGAGCAGCTGGTGGATTCAAATTGCTGAAGCTGGTTAGCAGCTGAACTCTTAACCACTGCCACCAGGGCTCTGCTAATGATAATAGTAAATATTTATTGGGTGATCAAACCTATCAGACACTTTTAGAGTTTCCTTTCTTGTATAAATTTATCAGGGTTCTCTGAAATAAGTACTTTAACTCTCTCCATTTATGGATGAGGAAACTGAGGCACTGAGAGGTTGTGTAACCCACCAAGATGGCACAGCCAGTCAGTGAAATATTTGAATTCAGGCATCCTGGCTCTGGGATTGGGGGCTCCTGGTTAATACAGCTGCCTCTTTGTTAAAAATATTTATGTTAAAATATCTATGTTTAAAATACTTTCTCTGTGTCACTACCATTAGTTTAAGTCTAAGCCACAAATGGCCTTTGTATAACATGGAGCAGACGATTCCTTCTTTCTTCAGCTATTGTTGAATACTGTGTTATTCCGGAGCAAGCACTGAAATAAAGCAGTTGACATCGAGTCACTTTCAACTCATGGCGGCGACTCCATGTGTGTCAGAGTTGAACTGTGCTCCCTCGCGTTTTCAGTGGCTGAGTTTTCAGAAGTAGGTGACCATATCTTTCTTCTGAGGCACCTCGGGGTGGACTCCAACCTCCAACCTTTTGGTTAGCAGCTAAGCTCATTAACAGTCCCCCAGGGACTCCAAGCTCTGTAGTAAACAACCAAACCAAACCCATTGCCATTGAGTCAATTCTGACTCACAGCGACCCTACAGGACAGAGTAGTTTTTGTGTACTGTCGCGTCGGTTCCAACTCATAGCAACCCTAAAGGATACAGTAGAACTACCCCCATAGGGTTTTCAAGGAGTGGCTGGTGGATTTGAACTACTGGCCTTTTGGTTAGCAGCTGAGCTCTTAACCACTGCACCACCATGGCTCCAAGCTCTGTACTAGACTTTGTAAATTCCAGTACTCTCTCAAAGACACAGGCACAGTTCTTACAGTGTTAGATGAGCCCCTACGAAATCTCCCCTACCCTTATCTCACTGGCCTCCTCCCCTCCTGTCTCTCCCTTGCTCACTGTGCTCCGGGCACACAGACCACCCTTCTGTTTCTAGAATATGTCAAATTATTCTACTTTTAGAGCCTGACACGTGCTTTCCCCAAGACATCTTCATGGCTCTCTCCCACACTGTCTTCACATCTTTGCTCAATTATCACCTTCCTGGTGAGGCCCAGTGTATACCCCCGCTACAACCTGGACACCCCCTCCCTCCCTCATTTATCATCTTATAATATCGTCTTAGCATCTTATTTATTTTTCTGTTGTCTGACTTCCCCCACTGGAATGTAAGGTCCAAGAGAGAAGGACTACCTCTTTTGTTCATTGTTATATCCCCTGCACGGAGAGCAGTCCCTCGTACACAGTAGGCATTCAGTACACGTGGCAAGAATGAAATATGAAGAGTGTGTGTTTCATTGTCTTCAGCAAGCTTGTAATTAAGAAGATAGAGAAAGGCATGCAAATAACTCAGGGCCACAAAGTCCTAAGGGAACAATGGCATGTGTTTGTAGGCAGTGAATCACCCCGATGCTTTGGAATGTAGTTTCCCTGGGTGCCACTGAAAACCATTCTGAATCAGTAGGGTTGGGACGGGATTTGGGAGCTGCCTGGTTAAGAATTGCCTCAGGTGATTTTGATGAGCACCAATAGCCCAGGGGGAAGTGAGGGGACAGTGAGGATGTGAGAAAAGGGCATCAATTCCATCTGGACAGGGAGCAGGAGGAGCCCAGGAAGGTTTTGTAGAGGAAGTAACAGCTGTAAATCTGAAAATGACTTCTCCAGGTGAGGACACTGTCAACAGGGCAAAAAAACAAAAACAAAAACCAGTTGCCATTGAGTTGATTGTGACTATGCTCCATAGAGTTTTCAGTGGTGGATCTTCTGGACGTAGATCACCAGGCCTTTATTCTGAGGTGCCTCTGGGTGGCCTCAAGCCTCCAACCTTTCGGTTAGCAGCCAGTGAGTTAACCATTGACACCACTTGGGGACTCCACAGAAAGTGCCAGGCGTTAGGGAAATGTGTATGTTATCAGGCAAGGGAAATAAAAATTTGAGAGTACGGGGTGGGAAGGGTTTTTTGTTTTGGGTTTTTTTTCTTTTTTGTAAAAACATTTTGTCCAACACAATTATTGATGTTTTCAGGCCAAGTTTTTAAAGGCTTTTCTCACGCCTCCTTAGTTCCCTACACAAAGTGTCACTTGAAAATGATGACACTTTCAGCAGACTCATGGCAAACATCAAACACTGGACTCGCTCAGCTTACACAGCTTATTATATTTGTTGAATGATTTGTGATCTCAATAGTCTCTTAAAAAGAAAGTACTCTGGTTCCCTTTTAGCAATTTTCTGAAATTATGAACATTCTGAGTAAACACACCCAAAAGTTTGCAAGTCCTAGCCAGGAAAGATTTACAGAGTCATGCCTGATCCTCGAATCCTAGTTCCAGTAACAGCTTCCCAGGCATCTTTGATAGGCTTAAAAATGTGTGTTTTCATTCAACAGGTCCTAGTTGTTGGGGAGAACAGAACAAACTAAAACATGCTTAGATGGATTTGGGACAAAAACTCTTAGAGTCAATGACATTAAATGTGGTGATTCACAGTATGCGTTCTTTGAACACTTTAAAAAAGGACTAAAACATCTGGCCATCATCATTAGAAGCTGTATCTCACAAGAACCTAAGAAGAAAAGCAAACCTCCCATTTTCAGGAAAGGGAAAGGAACCCCATGAAAGCTAAATAACACAGGGCCAAGCCAGGCTCTTTCTCTTCTCTTTCCTTTCTAACATCTCATTTCTTTTTCCTTCGCACATATTAGCTAAATCCGTTGCTGGCCGGCGAGTTGCCTCAGTTGGCAGCTGAGCAAGTCAGCCATTTGTACCACCCAGGGACTCTGCCTTCACACACAGCAACAGTAAGACTTCCAAGGAATATGGAATCTCAGTCTTAGAACAGGTAAGTAGGCAAGAGGCCTGTTGCCTTTTAAGTTGTAGACTCTTTTTGGTAGGGGCGTGAAAGCAATCAAGACAGCTGTCGCTAAGGGCAGATACTCCACTGGCCCTTCTTTGTGTGGGGGGACTGGGGAGAGAATGTCGCCCCTCCCTCTTCAGTTCCCTAACCTTCTGTGTGCACCGCCCGTGGCCCAGCCAGGACCTGAACTAGCCCTCCAGAGTCCTGCTCTGTCCTAAACCACTTTGTGACTCAGAGAAATGCTTAGCATACAATGTTGTCACAACTGCCAGGTAGGACAGTATAAGGATAGTTTATTTTACTTTCACATCCTGTGTTTGGCTTGTATCAGAAGAAACTTGTCAATAAATCCTATTGGTTTTATTAACTATCCTTCTGGCTTGCAATGTTGTCAGTTTGCAAGGAGTGCCAGGGCTGTCAATGCTGATGGCCTCAGCAGACTGGCCTGGCCAATGCTGTTGTGCAAAGACAGAGGTAGTGGAAGCACTGGCCTTCTAAGTGGATACCCTCAGGTCTGGCCTTTTGAGATACTGGAACAGCCCAAAGTCGTCAAGTACCTGGACAGCTAAAGCATAACAGGCCCCTCCTAACAGCCCTTCCTAGAAGTGTCAAGACCTGAGGAGGGGGCCCACAAAAGAAACATCCTAATTTCTAGGAAAAGATCATGCAGGGGTGAATTATCCTGCCCAAAAAGTATATGCAAATGGCTCAAGGTTAAGGGTGCAAGGTTAACTCATTCCTGAGAGTCACCTTGTTGAGTTTAGAGGCCAGGTCAAGGGAGTACTGGGTTGTGCAGGAGAGGTGAATGGGATGGGGCTGAAACATATTCTGAAACCTAAGATAATTCTGGAGTCCCTGGCCAGTGCAAACAGTTAACACACCTGGCCGTTAACCAAAAGGGGAAGTTCAAGTCCACCCAGAGGCACCTTAGAAGGAAGGCCAGGCTATCTAATGCCAAAAAATCAGCCATTGAAAACCCTCTGGAGCACAGTCGTACTCTGAAACATGTGGAATCCTGTGAGTTGGAGTCAACTGAACAGCGACTAATTTTAAGGTAATCCCAGGGCATCCTTGGAAGGTCGTTCAGAAGCACTCAGGGCCAACAGTAGGCACATTTGGGATGAACTTGTTGCCACCATCCAAGTGAAAAAAATAAATCAAAACCAAGCAGAAAGCTCCAAAATAGAAACCTAGGTAATGTTAGACTTCGCGATTGTGTTTATCAGCTTTTCTACTGCTACAAAGGATCCCTGGTGGCACAACGGTTAAGTGCTCAGCTGCTAACTGAAAGGTTGGCAGTTGAAGCCCACCCAGTGACTACACGAAACACCTAGTGATCTGCTCCCATAAAGATTGCAGCCTAGAAAACCCGGTGTTCTTGTTGGGTGCTGGCGAGTTGGTTCCAACTCATAGAGCCCCTGTAGGACAGAGCAGAACTGCCCCATAGAGTTTCCAAGGAGTGGCTGGTGAATTTGAACAGCTTAACCGCTACACTGCCAGGGCTCCAGAAAACCCTCTGGGGGCAGTTCTACTCTGTCACGTGGCATCGCTATGAGTCAGAATCGACTCAACACCGCCCGTAACAACTGCCATGATACTTGATTCATGACTGGGGTTCTTAGGCTGGGAGGGTGGTGGCCTAGCTCCCCAATTCTGGAGACAGGGGTGGATCTTCCCTGACCCAAGGATCACCCACTCAACCTAAGATTTGTTGTCTGCTGACACCCCTGATCTGCAACTGTAAACTCAGGCTAACTATGGCCCTTGGACCAAATCCAGTTGCTGCCGGTTTTTGTAAATAAAATCGTATTGGAAAAAGCCACGCCCATCGATTTACATTTTGCCTATAACTGCTTTTGCTCAACTATGGCAGCATGAGCTGTGGAGACATGCCATACTGCCAGCAAAGCCTAATGTATTTGCTATTCAGCCTTTTACAGAAAGAGTTTGCCTACCTCTGCTCTAAACGTTCCCTCTCTGATTGAGTCAGTGAAGTCAGGCTCTTCTTCAACAAACGTAGTTTTCAATTTTAAAAGGTCTAACTATGCAACATTGTAAACATAGAGGAACACAGTAAATAAAACAGACTGCTATATATACCTTGCAGGAGTCACTAGGTGGCCAAACTCTTAAGTGCTCAGTTACTAAGTGAAAAGTTAAAGGTTTGCATCCACCCAGAGGTGCCTTGGAAGAAAGGCCTGGTGATCTAGGTCCAAAAAATCAGCCATTGAAAACCCTATGGAACACAGTTCTACTTTGAAACACACGAGGCCATCATGAGTCAGAATCGACTTGATGACAACTGGATGGTTTATGTACCCATCACCAAGATTAAGACAATATTAATATTTTCATCTTCAATTTGCAATCTCTCTTTGTATTTTGAAAGAAATAAAACAATATCAGTAGAGCTAAAGTTTCATCCTCCCATTCTTTCTCATCCCTTCACTCTGCAGATGTGACTACCACCCTGAAGTTGGCGTATGTAATTCCTATTTCTGCTTTTACTGCTTGTATTTTGTGTATGAAAGTGTGTATGTGTGTGTATTTGAACTTTACAGAAATAGTGTCATACTCTTCTTTTGCAACTTTTTTATTCAAAACTATGTCTTTGGGAATTTATGCATGTGGATATTTTTAGGAGGAGTCTATTTATTTCAATGGTTGAATGTTTAGGCACAGTTTATTCATTCACCTTACTGAGGGATAGTTAGGTTGCATCAACTTTTCCACTACTGCCAAAAGAGCTTCACTAAACATTTTTGTGGGTGTTTATTTATGCCCCTCTGTTAGGGTTTTTCTAGAGCAGACACCAAGAAGTGGAAATGCTTGGTCACAGGACAACTTGAGCTTGACTAACTTTGGCCAGGTTGCTTTCCAAGTGCTTGTACCAGCATTCTCTCCTGCAATATGTGAGTCCCTGATGCCGCACAGATTTGCTAACACTTGATGTTACCAGATTTACTACTTTTTCCTAATCTGAAAGGATGGAAATGGCATTTTTTATAATTGTGCTGAATATATACATAACAAAACATACTGTCATACTGAGCTAAGATGGCAGCAAGGTGTGAAATTAAATAAGAAAATGGATGAGGACAATTTCTACGTGTACGATTTAGAGACATTGATTACATTCTTTAAGCTGTACAACCGTTATCGCTATACTTTTTAAAATTATTCCGCCACCATCAACATGGACTCAGCGCCTCCCAAGCAAAACTCCCACTTTTCTCCTCCCTCCCACCCCTGGTAACAAATAATCTTTGGTTTCTCTATATTGGCTTATTTCATGCAAGTTAGATCATACAGAATTTGTCCTTTTCCGACGGACTGATTTCACTCAGCGCAATGTTCTCAAAGTTCATCCATGCTGTGGCGTGCGTTTCTCTTCATGGCTGAGTAATATTCCATTGTATGTATGTATCACATTTGGTTTTCTGTTGATGGCCATTTTGGTTGTTTCCACATTCTTACTAGTATGAAAAGTGCTGCAATGAACATTGGTGTACAGGTTTCTCTTTGAATTCCACCCTTCCCTTCTTCTGGGTATACACCTAGGATTGGGATTGCTGGGTCATATGGTAGTTCTGTGTTTAACTTTTTGAGGAACCGCCAAACTGTCTTCCACAATGTCTACCATTTTACATTCCCACCGGCAATGGATGAGAGTTTCAAAATGGCACTTTATTATTCTTTTAATTTGCACGTCTCTCGTTCCAAGTAAGTTGATCATCAAGCTCAAATGCAGTGGCTATACAGCCAAACTGGAATGATAGCAACTAATCTTATGTGAGAGCAATTAAAATATTAAGAAAGGAAAAATAAGGATTTCTAACCATAAATCTTCTAAGCTGTCATGAGAAGAATAGAAAAGAGCACCTGGGGTGGCTTGCAATTTCCAAGAAGAATGACCAGAACCTTTCACGTGACTCAGAAGATTCAAATCCAAATCCATTCATTTTTTTTTCCAAGTGACATTGCCTGAGTGGAACACTAACTATCATTTTGTTCCAGGAGATGTTTAATTTCATCTGGAAAAACTATTATGTTTCTTAAAAAGGTTTTGACCAAAGGAAAAAATTATACTGTCATCACTTACTCGGACTTCTGGATAACGAGTGTATCATTTGGGTACCTGTGCGCACATTTCTTAATCTTTAAAAAAAATTGTTTGGATAAACCCAGTATGGGAAATGGAATACTGAGACAAGATGGCAGCAAAGCATTAAAATAAATAAGAAAATGGATGGGCAGCTCTTTGAAAGCTGTAAGCATATCCACACATGGCTGTCTCTCTCTAGAGCACAGCCACTCAGAAAGGGGAGCAGGAGCGGGGTTTCTGGGCTGTGCCCTGCCCACGTCTTGACCCTGTGTGACTCACTCCCTTCCTGCTCCGGGTTCCCCTCTGTAAAATGGTGCTAGTGGTGCTCGCTTCCCCCTGTCCCATGTTGTTATGAGGAATGTGACACTGAAATCCAGTCAGAGTCCAAAAACGCTCTGGGAGAAAAAGATCATGACTTTTATTTCCAAGGAAGGAAGAAATTATGTGTGACCCATAAAGCATTTTATAGCCAGTGGCATTGTTCTCTGCAGCCATAAGGCTGTCCCTGATATTTTTTTCAAAGAAAGATTTTAGGATGTTGCCCAAGAGACCAGTCCTCCTACAGTGATTCTGCAGTCCACAAACCCCTTCCCCATCCCCTCATGACTTTCCATTTTCAGAAGTTTGCCTTGAACACCCAAGGAAGAATGACGTGGCAGTCTGCTCCTGTAAAGATTTACAGCCTTGGAAACCCTATGGAGCAGTTCTATTCTGTCTTATAGGGTCACGATGAGTTGGAATCAACTCAATAGCAATGTCTTTTTCTTAAACTCTTTAGTATTTAAAGCATTCTTATTTGGGTATTTGGAGACTCGCTTATCTTCTCACATATTAAATCCATCCAAAAGATCTTATTGTCTTTCATGGATCACTTCTGTAGCCTACTGTTATAACTTTGGTTTAGGAATAAACTCGGAAAGATGATAAAGACCTGATAAATGTAGTAAGAAGAATTGTTTCTAGTATTTCTGATCCCTTGAAGATATTGGTAGAATAACATGACACCAAAGAGGATCACCTTGCACGAAAGCTTTACTCTGTTTAGGTGGAAAATCTCATAATAAACTAAATCTTAAGTCTGAAAAGGCAACTGTCCAATCAGTTCAAAGCCTAGTTATTATTTCATGTCATCAGTGTAACCACCCCAAGTCCCTCAGATATTACTCTGGACTGAACAGCTCAGGGTCTCAAATGTCTGTGCCTCCAAATCGCTATCCAGAAATTACATTTTTACCACATATTTAAATATACAAGGTAAGTCCAAAAGTATTGCTACAAAATCATAGAACCTTTATTAAACAAAAGTATCAAAATGGGAAGCTATTGGTTCTTGACACATCCTCTATCTAGGTCTATACACTTCTGAAGGCGGTGTTTCCATCTCTCTAACCCTTCCCGAAAGAATCCTGCGCTCTTTGATTTACACCATGTCAAAACCACAGTTTTGGCATCCTCAAAGGACTCAAATTGTGTTCCTTTTAAATGTTCTTTGAATTTTGGGAACAAAAAGAAGCCCGAAGGGGCAAGATCAGGAATGTAGGGTGGATGGGATAAGGTTTCGCAAAGAAATTCTTGTAGGACAGCCCTTGCTACCCTCAAAGAATGTCCTGATGGAAAAAAAAATTCCTTGGCACAAATTTCCTGGCCTTTTTCTCATGAACGCAGTTTTCGATTTTCTTAAAACTTCTTCATAATAAGCCCCTGTGATTGTCCTGTGTCCTTCAAGATCCCAAAAGATTGTCGCCGTAACCTTCTGGGTAGTCTTCCTTCTCTTGGCTCCTCTTTGAGGTCTTTCCAACCTTCCTTAAAATGCTCAATCCATCTAAAAACTGTTGTTATATATGGGGCAGCATTCCCATAAACTTGTTGCAAAGCTTCAATGATTTGGGAAGATGTCCACCTGAGTTTTGCTATTCGATATTAGCCCTGACCTCAAAATCATTTTTTCTCCATGGCACAAAAAGTATCCTTTTTTTTTTTTGAAGACACCCTAATGAGACTAAGACAAATGTCTTGCTGAGAGAACTTGTCTGCAGCCATCCACTGATCACACAGACATGTTTAAACCAAGTTTTGTTTGGAATAAACCTGTGCATGTATGAACTGGAACCCTAGTAGCAATAATTTTTTACTTACCCTCGTAGTATTCTAATTTGGTCAATAGTGTAATTTGCTTTTAAGTACAGTGATTAAGAGCTAAGGCTGCTAACCAAAAGATGGGCAGTTCGAATCCACCAGCTGCTCCTTGGAAACCCTCTGGGGCAGCTCTACTCTGCCCTGTAGAGTCACTATGAGTCAGAATCAACTCCATGGCAATGGTTTTGATTATTTTACACAAGTATCTATCATGGATTGAATTTTGTCCCCCCAAAGTGTGTGTGTGTGTGTGTGTGTGTGTGTCTGGCAGGTGGTGGTGATGGATTTGGGGAGCACGAAGTGAAAGAAAACTCCATTCTCATCTTTCATGGTGGGGAGTCAGTAGATAATGAAAATTAAGATTTTATAATCTATACATGCTGTCATGGATTGAATTGTGTCCCTCCAAAATATGTCGACTTGGTTAAGCCATGACTTCCGGTATTGTGTGATTGTCCTCCATTTTGTGATTTTCCTGTGAGTTATAAATCATAATCTCTGCCTGTGGTTAAAGAGGATTAGGGTGGGAGGTAACACCCTTGCTCAGGTCACATCCCTGATCCAAAGAAGGGAGTTTCCCTGGGGCGTGGCCTGCACCACCTTTTCTCTTACAAGAGATAAAAGGAAAGGTAAGCAGGCAGAGAGCTGGGGACCTCATACTACTAAGAAAGCAGCACCCAGGGCCCCTGTGCCTGAGAAGCAATTTGACCAGGGGAAGATTGATAACAAGGAGTTTCCT
This sequence comes from Loxodonta africana, assembly GCF_030014295.1. NCBI lineage: Eukaryota > Metazoa > Chordata > Mammalia > Proboscidea > Elephantidae > Loxodonta > Loxodonta africana. The sequence goes on from NC_087366.1 coordinate 42,202,891, forward strand.
CCAAGACTGAAAGAGAGAGAAAGCTTTCCCCTGGAGCTGAAGCCTTGAACTTGGACTTGTAGCCTACTAGACTGTGAGGGAATAAATTTCTCCTTATTAAAGCCATCCACTTGTGGTATTTCTGTTATAGCAGCACTAGATGACTAAGACAATAGTATAATTTGCTCTGAAGTGCAGTGGTGAAGAGCTACAGCTGCCAATCAGAAGATTGGTAGTTCAATTCCACCAGCTGCTCCTTGGAAACTCTCTGGGGCAGCTCTACTCTACCCATTAGGGTCGCTGTCTTAGTCATCTCTTGAGAGATAAAAGGTGATGCAGGCCACACCCCAGGGAAATTTCCTTTACATTGGATCAGAGAGGTGACCTAATCCTCTCAACATAAAATTACAATCACAAAATGGAGGACAACCACAGAATACTGGGAATCGTGGCCTAAGAAATTTGATGCACACATTATTTGGGGGACATAATTCAATCCATGACATTCCACCCTTTGGCGCCCCCAAAATCACATTCTTGCAACATGCAAAACATATTCATCCCACCATATCATAGCAAAAGTCTTAACTCCAAGTCCAAAATCCAAAAATTCCTCTTCATTTGTGAAATCTAGAATACAAGTTATCTGCTTCCAAGGGTACAATGGCAGAACAAGCACAAGCTAGACATTTCCATTAGAAATGGAAAAGACTAGAGGGAAAGACGGGATAACAGGCACCAAGCAAGTTAGCAGAACACATTACATTAGCCTTCCAAGCTTTGAAAATAATTCTCTGTTCTCTGAGACAATTTACACAATGGCCCTGCCTTCCAGGCTCCAGGTATTGACCACACTCTCCAGATTCTGAGTGGAGGCCACTTGATCCTGGGCTTCAACTCCACCTTCCAGGCCCACTGGGACAGTAACTCTGCTCCCTCAGCTTTAGGCGCACAATTCTCCTAGCCCATCTGAGTGGCAACTCCGCCCTTAGAAACACCAGAGGCCATGGCTCCACCCTTTGAAACCCCTGAGGTCATGGCCATATCTTTGGACACTGAGGCAACTCAGCTTCTTGTCTCCTTGTCTCTTCAGCTTCTGTTTCCTGGTTTCTTGGCCTCAATGCTCCTTGGGCCTCATGCTTGCATCTGCCCTGCTGGGGCAAGTGTTCCAAAGCTCTGTAGCTCTACTGATAAGTGCCTGGAGGCAGGCACCCCACTCCGCCAGGAAGCCTCCTGCACACAGGCACTCAGCTCTCTTGCTCTGTGGGTCGGCTCCAGCGCTACCTTGCGCTGGTCTCCTGGTTCTGCTGCTGCTGGGTCTCTGCTGTTGCCGCTTCTCTGTCACTGCAGTTTCTCTTCTGCGCAGGTCCTTTGTCACTGTCACAACTCTATCCATTCAGTTGCAAAACAACTTCCACATGTTAGGTAGCTGTTAGAGCAGCACTGTACTCTCTCAGTACCAAATTCTGTCTTAGTCATCTAGTACTGCCATAACAGAAATACCACAAGTGGATGGCTTTAACAAAGAGAAATTTATTTTCTCACAGTCTAGTAGGTTACAAGCCTAAATTCAGGGCGTCAGCTCCAGGGGAAAGCTTTCTCTCTCTGTTGGCTCTGGAGGAAGGTCCTCATCCTCAATGTTCCCTTTGTCAAGGAGCTTCTTAGGGCCAGGGACTCCATGTCCAAAGAATGTGCTGTGTTCCTGGTGCTGCTTTCTTGGTGGTATGAGGTCCCCAACTCTCTGCTTGCTTCCCTTTCCTTTTATCTCTAAAAGGTGGTATAGTCTACAACCCAGGGAAATTCCCTTTACATTGGATCAGGGAGGTGACCTGAGTAAGGGTGGCATTACATCCCACCCTAATCCTCTTAACATAAAATTATAATCACAAAATGGAGGACAAACACAGAATACTGGGAATCATGGCCTATGCAAGTTGATACACACATTCTTAGGGGACATAATTCAATCCATGATGGTCTCTATGTTGTTGTTGTTAGGTGCCGTCGAGTCGGTTCTGACTCATAGCAACACTATGCACAACAAAACGAAACAATGCCCAGTCTTGCACCATCCTTATAATCGTTGTTATCCTTGAGCTTATTGTTGCAGCCACTGTGTCAATCCACCTTGTTGAAGGTCTTCCCCTTTTCCACTGACCCTGTACTTTGCCAAGCATGATGTCCTTCTCCAGAGACTGACTCGCTATGAGTCGGAATCGACTCAGTGGCAATGGGTTTGGTTTTTGGTTATTTTACACAAATACCTATTTCTTTCCTATTTAACTCTTTGTCACTGAAACATTCAGAATAAACAGAAACCATCTTGCTATTTGAAACACTCCCTGATCCTGTGCCATCCTCACAATCTGTTGCAAATTGGACCATTGTGATTCATAGGGCTTTCACTGAGTGATTTTTTGGAAGTAGAGCTCCAGGCCTTTCATCTTTATCTGTCTTAGTCTGGAAGCTCCACTGAAACTTGTTCAGCATCAGAGCAACATGCAAGCCTCCACTGACAAATAGGTGGTGGCTGTACATGAGGTGCATTGGCCAGAAAACAAACCCTGATCTCCAGCATGGAAGTCAAGAATTCTATCACCAAACCACCAATGTCATATGTATATATTGTTGACGTTAAATGCTATCTAATTGGTTCCAACTCATGATGACCCTATCTACAACAAGACGAAACACTGCCAGGTCCTGCACCACCCTCACAGTCTTTGTTATGCTTGAGCCCATTGTTGCAGCCACTGTGTCAATCCATCTCATTAAGAGTCATCCTCTTTTTTACTGACCTACTTTGCCAAGCATGATGTTCTTCCCCAGGGGCTGACTCTTCCTGATAACATGCCAAAATATGTGAGACGTGGTCTCGCCATCTTTGCTTCTAAGGAACATTCTGGTTGAACTTCTTCCAAGATGGAGTTGTTCTTTTGGCAGTGCATGGTGTATTCAATATTCTTCGCCAACACCACAATTCGAAAGCATCAATTTGTCTTCAGTCTTCCTTATTCACTGCCTAGCTTTCACATACATATGATGTGACTGAAAATACCATGGCTTGGGTCAGGTGCACCTTAGTCTTCAAGGTGACATCTTTGCTTTTCAACACTTTCAAGAGGTCCTTTGCAGCAGATTTACCCAATGCAATGCGTCTTTGATTTCTTGGCTGCTGCTTCCATGGCTGTTTTTGTGGATCCAAGTATAAAGAAATCCTTGACAACGTCAATAGTTTCTCTGTTTATCATGATGTTGTTCATTGGTCCAGTTGTGAGGATTTTTGTTTTCTTTATGTTGAAGAGCAATCCGTACTGAAGATTATGGTCTTTGATCTTCATTAGTAAGTGCCTCAAGTCTTTTTTACTTTCAGCAAGCAAGATTGTGTCATCTGCATGATGCAGGTTGTTAATGAATCTTCCTCCAAACCTGATGCCTTGTTCTTCATATAGTCCAGCTTCTCGGATTATCTGCTCAGCATACAGATTGAATAGGTATGGTGAAAGGATACAACCCTGACACATGCCTTTCCTGATTTTAAACCACGCAGTATCCCCTTGTTCTGTTTGAACAACTTCTTCTTGATCTATGTAAAGGTTCCTCATGAGCACAATTAAGTGTTCTGTAATTCCCATTCTTCACAATGTTATCCATAATTTATTATGATCCACACAGTTGAATGCCTTTGCATAACAGTAAAACACAACTAAATATCTTTCTGGTATTCTCTGCTTTCCGCCAGGATCCATTTGACATCAGCAATGATATCCGTGGTTCCACATCCTCTTCTGAATCTGGCTTGAATTTCTGGCAGTTCCTTGTTGATATACTGCTGAGCTTTTGAATGATCATCAGCAAAATTTTACTTGTGTGTGATATTAATGATATTGTTCAGTAATTTCCACTTTCAGTTGGATCACCTTTCTTGAGAGTAGGCATAAATATGGATCTCTTCCAGTTGGCTGACCAGGTAGCTGTCTTCCAAATATCTTGGCATAGCAAGTGAGCACTTCCAGCACCGTATCCATTTGTTGAAACATCTCAATTGGTATTCTGTCAGTTCTTAGAGCCTTGTTTATTGCCACTGCCTTCAGTGCAGCTTGGACTTCTTCCTTCAGTACCATTGGTTCCTGATCATATGCCATCTCCTGAAATGGTTGAACGTTGACCAATTCTCTTTGGTATAGTGACTCTGTGTATTCCTTCCATCTTCTTTTGATGCTCCCTGTGTCGCTTAATATTTTCTCTGTAGAATCTTCAACATTGCAGCTTGAGGCTTGAATTTTTTCTTTAGTTCTTTCAGCTTGAGAAATACTGAGTGTGTTCTTCCCTTTTGGTTTTCAATCTCTAGGTCTTTGCTCATGTCATTATAATGCTTTACTTGGTCTTCTTGAGCTGCCCTTTGAAATCTTCTCTTTGCTCTTTTACTTCATCGTTTCTTCCTTTTGCTTTAACTATTCAACATTCAAGAGCAAGTTTCAGAGTCTCTTCTGACATCCATTTTGGTCTTTACTTTCTTTCCTGTCTTTTTAATGACCTCTTACTTTCTTCATATATGATGTCCTTGACGTCATTCCACAACTCATCTGGTCTTCAGTCATTAGTGTTCAAATATATATGTATATGTGTATGTATATGTATTACGTAGAAAATTTCTGCTGATCTCTGTCTCTTCCTAGCAAAAAGCAGTATTTATTCATGAAAACATAAACAACAAAAAATGCAAATAGCATTTCATTAAGATAGGTAAATAGTTGAATTTTACTTCTTTATATTTAATAATTATTTACCAAATTTGTAACATATTCTTGTGATTTTGAGCAATTTTTTAAATTAAATTTAATGAGTACTCAATTCACTGGAAATATTTAAACACTTTTGACCTCAGAAATTTTTTTAAAAATTAAATTTAAATTTATAGGTATATAAATTTTGTTGCAGAAAAAAATACAATGAAAAATAAAACACTTTCAAACATAAAACCTATTATATTAAGAAACATTCTGTGAGGGAACTAGAGTAAAAAGTTGAATCCTAGGAGAAAAAGAAATAAAGTAAAACTATCTTAAAGAAGTATTTCTACATGCATTTTTTTTTCAAAAAGTATAATAGTTGGCATAAAATTGTTGTGGTATTTAGATTCCTCTTTTTTTTAGAGACATTAAAAAGAGTATTGTAACCATGTTCTTTTAAAAGTCCACTTTGCAATATTCCTTAAATGACATTCACTGCAAATTTTAGATGTCAGTTAAAAAGTTGTGAGAGGTTATATGGTTCTAAAACTAAAAATATTTGGAGTGTGATATACTAAATATATTAGTATATTATTTTTAAGCATGAGAATTGCATTAGTGAATGCTGTTTATTCTCGAGTTATTTGATAGAGAAAATTTTACATCCACAAGTTATGAAGAGAGACTTCAGGATTTATTCCTCTCATATTCACTCACTCATGTCTCTCGAATTCTGCAATCTCCTCTCTTGACACTTTTTCAAAACACTTGGTTGGCTAATGAGTCCGTAGAGGGCTGGAAAGTCCCTGTTAAGTAATTTAATTGGAACAATAAGTCTGGTTCCATTGGTGTTAAATCTTATGTGCCCTTCCTTTTTCAAGTTAGCTCCTATTGACAACTGATGCAAATTAGAAGGCAAATTCAAGGCTCTCAACCAAAGAAAACAAACAATCAGAGACAACTAGGAAACTTAAAACATGCCAGTGGACATGGAGTTATGTGAAAAGTAAAACAGTGTTGAAAACTGATGAAAAATGAATACCAATACCAGAACACTCTCCATTTATGAGCCAAAAAAATGCAGCACTTTTATTAAAGTTGTAAGCATTAACTGACTCATTCATTCATTCTATATGGTCCATGCCTGTTGCCAGGTGTCGGGTATAAAAGATGAGTAACACACAGACCTCATCCCAGGAATAAGACAAAGAAACAGAAAGTGACAAAAACCCTAGAAATAGGAAAGTAGTAAGTTAATTGAATATTTAAGTAATCGATGGAAAAAATTATGTGGGTCTGAACTAAGAGACAATGCAGGCAGAAAAGAGGGAAACATTTTAGATATCCGGATTTAACACATTGAAGCAAATGAAAGGACATGGGGAATGAGGAGATCTAGGTATCTGCCTTGGGCAACTGAATGACAGGAGGTGACATTCACCAAGACACAGAACATTGGAGAAAGAGCTGGTTGCGAGGACAGGGGAGTCGCTATGGCACAAGGAAAGGAAGATGTCTGGTCCGATGGGAAGGCAGCTCTGAACCAATGTAGAGCTATGTGGGGTAATGAGACCACTCAGCCCTACAGTAAGTAGAAAAGTGGGCTTGACATGGAACCCTGGGAAATACGAGCATTTCAAGAGAGTGAGGAAAAGATATCTACAGAAGTGGTGCAAATGGTTAATGCGTTTGGCTGCTAACTGAAAGACTGGAGGTTTTTAAGACCACCCAGAGACACCTTGGAAGAAAAGCCTGCTGATCTATTTCCAAAAACCAGCCATTGAAAATCTATGGAGCACAGTTCTACACAGACACACATGGTGCCACGATGAATTGGAGTCTACTCGACACACACATAAGACCACCCAGAGACACCTTGGAAGAAAAGCCTACTGATCTATTTCCAAAAACCAGCCATTGAAAATCCTATGGAGCACAGTTCTACACAGACACACATGGTGCCACGATGAATTGGAGTCTACTCGACACACACATGGTGCCACGATGAATTGGAGTCTACTCGACGGCAAGTGGGGTAAGAAGTCAAGTAAGACGAAGACTGAAAAGTTTTCGCTGGATTGATGGAGGTAACCTTGGCTGGAGATGTTTCAGAGAAGTGGTGGGAGTAGAAGCAAGACTGCGGGGAAGAAGTGAAAATGATGTGCTCTGAACGCTATTTATTACTTTTGGACATGCTGCTGATCTAGTCAAGGATCCAAGTAAACTGAGTAACTGTTCAAGTGAAGGAAACTGAATAACTGAAGAGGTTATAGATTATCCTGTGAGCCACAGCATTGGTAGCCCAGCATGTCATCCTGCAAGATAAACAAGCATAGCAAATGCCAAGCTGGTACCTAGCCTAAAATTCCTTATACTTTTGCTGAGATTTTCCTTGTTTCTCAAAAAATTCATCTTTTCTAGTTCTCTGTTATAGAAAACTCCATGAGGATAGAAACCAAGTCTGTTTTGTTCATCTCCATTTCCCTGGAATTTAGCATAGCCCCCACACATTGTACATGACCAATAAATATTTATTGAATAAATGGGGGGATAACTAATGCCTTAGAGAAATTGCAGATGCTACGTTTGCCAGTATTCCAACAGCCAGGATATAACTGATATTTGAGAAGGGAAAAGTCTGAGAGATTAGAGGAATCATTTCTTTCTCTTTTATTTGGGAAATACAGCAAATTTAAGTGTTCCATTCATGCAGCAAATATTTACCGAGTGCACATGTGCTCATGATATGTTTGGTGTCCATTCTGCTTTTTATAACACTGTTTAGATCTTTCCTTGGATCAGCCTAATTATAAATAACATAAACAAAAAGGACTTCTATTGAACTTTTGAAGTATTTGTAGAGAATGTTTCTTGTTAACATCAAACAGAACCAGTTATACCTTAAGCCCAAGCTTATCACGTATTTTCTAATATATTGCTGCCAAACACAAGTATTGACACATTTTCTCAAAGAGCAGTCCTATTGACAATATCTATTATTTTATTCACAGAACTCTCTTTTTCTTTAGAATGTGGTTCTCAAACTTTATTATAATAAGATACACCTAGGAACTTGTTAAAAATGCAGATACCGAGTCTCCACACTGCAGGAATTCTAATTCTTAAGACCTGGGCTGGACCCTGAGAACTGACATTTATAATAAGCATGTCATATTCTAAAAAACACTGCCTAAATTATTTGTCTAAAATATAATTATCTGGGCTCTGGTCCACTGCCTAGGGCAAACTTCATTAATTATATCCACATTTAATAAGGACCAGAGACTCATCCAGTGATACATAGCAATCAGTGTTCACGTTAATTGAAATGTAGATCTAACATTTCTTCTTTCTTTGAGCAATTTTTCCTTGTTTAAAGTAGAGGGCTTCTTTAATTACTTGTGACAGGAAGATGTGAGGGAGATGATTTGCAATTGTGACGTGTGTTTCCATTTAGGATTGCTTTCTTCCCAAGACTGTTTGCAGCGGCAAAGTTGGGAGAGGCCCCTGCACAGAGCCCAGGGGAAAGGGCTTAACCAGGGACCCAACCCACTGCACCTTGGGCTTAGGGAAGGCTGACCTTCACTTCTAGCTATGCTGAGGCCTGCCAAGGAATCGGCTTTTTTGATTCTCACCATCTCCTTGCTTCTCTCCTTCAACTTTAGCAATGAAGTTTGGGGTTCTTTCAGGCAATGTACATTGAGAGGAAGGTTAAAAAACTAAAGAGAATCCATAGACATGCATCCATTATGGTTAAACAGGACATATGAGAATTTCATATAAGTAATCTGAAGGAAATCATACTCATGTGTTGGGGGGTGCTGGTAATGGTAGCGGTGGGATGTTAAGGAAGCATGAAACCTGAGAGTTGTAGTCAAATATGTGAAGGGGCTATTATGTGAAAGTGACAGTTAGGCCTTTCCTAGTCAACTCCAGAGCAGGGCAAGGATTCAGGAGCAGATATGCCAGGGAGTATACTTACTCAATATTTTCTAAAAATATACTCTAAAAATTAAAACTACTATATTGTCACTGCTAGTTGCTGTCAAGTGGCTCCAACTCACGGTGAGCCCATTTAAAACAGAACAAAGTGTACCCCAGTCTTCATGATCACTGGCATGTTTGAGTCCATTGTTGCAGGCATTGTCAGTGCCTCCCAAGCTGGGGGGCTCGTCTCTTAGCACTACATTGGACAATACTCTATTGTAATCCATAGGAATTTCATTAGCTGATTTTCGGAAGTAGATCACCAGGTCTCTCCTTCTAATCTGTCTTGGTCTGGAAGCTCTGCTGAAACATACCTACCATGGGTGACCCTACTGATGTTTGAAATACTGGCAACATAGCTTCCAGTATCACAGCAACACGCAAGCCACCGTGTGACAAACTGACAGGTGGTAGATTACAACTAAAGTTCTTTAAAAAGTGAATATTCATAAAATATTAAGCTCCTTATCTCTGAAAAATATGCAAATGGTGTTTTATGATTATTTTTCAAGAATGTTGTAAAAGAGATATCTGCATCGGGCAAGAAGTGGCACTACACATGATCCAAGTTACTTAGCTATTCTTGTTAAAAACTTATTCCCCTTCTCTTTAAAGTAATAATTTTATTTTGGTTACAAAAATTCTGCATGCTATTTGTAGAAAATTTGGAGAATTCAGAGAAAACTAAAGAGAATACCAATAATTTTTAATAACCATATAATACACTAACACATATGTGTGTTTGATTTAATTGTTCTACTTAGGTTGTTTCCAATTTTACAAACAGTATTGCTATGAACATCTGTGTATATTGATTTGGGATTACTACATTAAGATAGGTATTTGGAAGTAGCATTGCTTTATTGCTAAGAGACTTTTGGACTCTAAGATTTGATGGTTTTGAGTGTTTGTTTAGAAAATCCAGTGTCTTTGGTCCACGGAAGGATGGACCAGGGAGCTGCTATAGCTCCTGGTGAGAACGAGTGGGGAAAGTCAACACTTCAGAGCTACCAACCAGGAGTCGAGCAGAAGCATAAGAAGTAATATTTATTGGCCTTCGTGTTCTTAATCTATCCAGGTCAAATGGCTTTAATTGTAATTTTTGTATGCTCTGGTAAAATATTTTTAAATATATAATTTTTTTTTAAAGACCTGGTGACTGTTTCAATGTAGGAGAATAGTGAAGGGCAAAGGAAAATTATTTGGGAGGGGCTCTTCTCAAAATAAATGGAAGAAGTTGCAGTTGAAGAATAAAGGAAATAAGTGAGCAGAGTGTTGATATGAAAATTGGTAAAAGTGTGTTAAATAAATACCTATAAACAAGGAGAAAGTTTTGGTATCAGATGGGATAGAATCCTTGTATAGTAATAGAAAAGATAAAATGTAAAGAGAAAAAGTGATTTGTCTGGATACTTTAGCAACAGGCTGGTAGAATAATTCTGAAAGTTATGACAAAATTTCCACTTGTTATTAGGACTCCTTTTCCCTTTTTTTTTTTTTTTTTTTTTACAGTTAATTACTAATCTTGATAAGTGATTTTTTTTGTGTGTGCTTTAGGTGAAAGTTTACAGCTCAAGTTAATTTTTCATTCAAAAACTTATACACGTACTGTTTTGTGACACTGGTTGCAATCCCCACAATGTGACAGCATACTCTCCCTTTCTACCCCAGGTTCCCAGTGTCCATTCGACCAGTTCCTGTCCCTTCCTGCCTTCTCATCCTGCTTTTGGACAGGAGCTGCCCATTTGGTGTTGTATATTTGGTTGAACTAAGAAGCATGTTTTTCACTTGTATTATTTGTTGTTTTATAGGCCTGTTTAATCTTTGTCTGAAGAGTGAGCTTCGGGAATGATTTCAATTCTGGGTTAGCAGAACATCCGGGGGCCACAGTTTCGAGGGTTCCTCCAGTATCTTTCAGACCATCAAGTGTGGTCTTTTTATGTGAATTGAATTCTGTTCTACAATTTTTCTCCTGCTCTGTCCAAACTCTCTGTTGTGTTCCCTGTCAGGGAGGTCATTGGTGGTAGCCAGGCACCATTTGATAAGTGATTCTTAGTGTGGTTCCTGGACCAGTAGAGTCAACAACATCACCCTGAACGTGTTAGAAATGCGAATTCTTGCCACACTCCACCTGAGGCCTACTGAATCAGAAATTTGGTGTGGGAGGGAGGATCCAGTGGGGCTGGGAATTTGTGTATTAACAAAATTTCAGATAATTCTGAGTTTTTTTGGACACAAGTTTCCTTTATGTAACTTATAGGCAGAGGATTTTGATGATAAGAAATTTAAATAATGAAATGCAATTACTCTATTCCTTGCTAATTGACAATACATACATTCCTTACTTCCCTGACCATTGATTTAAAAAATAAAAAGCAGTACGACACCTGAGGTCCTATTCGTTTTAAATGCTAGATATAAAGAAATATCCAAAGAATCACTCCATGCAAAATTTTCACATAGAATATTCATAGCTCATTTTGTTGATAGAACTTATGATAAATTCCTCTTAAGCTATTATTTGACAAGTTAAGGCCTTAATAAGATATTACTAGAAATTTAATATTGACTCTGATCCCAGTTACTGTTCTTGAGCTCTTCATTGAAGTACTCTACTTTTTTGTTATTGTCACCTAGACCTGAATTCATTTCAACAAATATGTATTGTATTGTATGTATTGTACCTGTTGTGTACCAGGTACTGTTGGAGCCAAGGATGCAGCACAGGCGGTCCCAGTTTTCCTGGAGGTTATAGTCTAGTGAGGGTAAACAGAAAATAAAATAGTAAATGATGTCTGAACAAGATCTTTTCATGTAGTGGGGAAGTGCTATGAAGAACATAAAGCAAGAAGATGTGATAGACAGTGATTTGAGCTGGAGTGGCCTTAGATCAAGTGGTTAGGAAAGGCCCCTCTAAGGAGGGGCATACAACCTGAAACCCGAATAACAAGAAGGAGTAATACTCAGATTTCTAGGAAGAGGGAGCAGCTAACATGGGAATGAGCTGGGATGGGAACAAGCTTATCACGCTCTCCGAAGAGAAAGGCCAGCAAGGCCAGAGCTTGGTGAGCGTGTTTTTTATTAGATGCTGTCCAGTTGGCCTCCGACTCATGGTGACCCCAGGCACAATGAAACTAAAGGCTTCCTGATCCTAAACCATTCCCACGATCAGTTGGGGATCAGACCATTGCGATCCATAGAGCCATTTCATTGGCTGATTTTTGGAAGTAGGTCACCACACCTTTCTTCTAGTCTGTCTCAGTCTGGAAGCTCTGCTGAAATCTGTTCAGCATCATAGCAACACCCAATCCACTCCTGACAGACGGGCGGTGGCTGTGCATGAGGTACATTGGTGAGAATCCACCTGGATGTCACTCTTGGAAGGTGATGATTCTACTACTGAAGTACCACTGCTCCCTATTTAGCTAACCCATTGCTGTCAAGTTGATTCCGACTCAGCAACCCTGTAGGACAGAGTAGGACTGCCCCACAGGAATTTCCGAGGAGTGCCAGGTGGATTTGAACTGCCGCCCTTTTGGTTAGCAGTCATAGCTCTTAAGCACTATGCTGCCAGGGTTTCCAGCAACCTTCTAGGACTGGGTAAAACTGCCCGTAGGGTTTCCAAAGCTGCAAATCTTTATAGAAGCAGACTGCAACATCTTTGTACTGCAGAGTGGCTGGTGGGTTTGAACTGCCAACAGTTTGGGGTTAGCAGCCGAATGCTTAAGCACAGTGCCACCGGAGCTCCTTGCCTTACGGGGACTAGGGGCAGAGTATAAGATGGGGATGAGGTAGATGAACACCAGATCATGAATGGCTTTAAGGGCTATGATGAAGAGTTTGGATCTTATTTTATGTTTAATAAGAAGCCAGTGCAGGGTTTAAAGTAGCAAATGACGTAACTCGATTTTATATCTGGAAAACTTAGAACTCTCACTGCTCTGTGGAGAAAGGAATGTAGATTAATGAGAATGGAAATGGAAAACCATTTAAGAGGCTATTGGAATAATATAGATCAGAAATAATAGTGACTTTTCTGGCTGGAGTGGTGACAGTGAAGAAGAGAAGGGATGGGTTTAAGGTATGTGTCAAAGATAGAACCAACGGGACATAGCTCTGTTTAGATGTGGGGGCGAAGCAAAGTTTAAAAAAAAAAAAAAAACTAAAGGAAGAGCAGGTTGGGGCAGAAAACACGGATTCAGATTGGGACATGATAAGTTTGAGATAGCTATTAAATAAATACTGAGGTGGGAAGACCAATTAAATTGCTGAATATGAGCCTAAATTTAAAGTGAGAGTTGAGAGTGAAATGTATATATTGAGTGAAATGTAGAGGATGTGTATAAAGCCAGGGACATGAGAATATGTCTAGAGAAGAGCAAGAACCAGTAAAGAAAATAGAGAAGGAACACCCACAGCTTCATAAAGGGAGTGAGTAGGGACTGCTGTCCCATAAGTCAAGAGAAGAAAGGGTTTTAAGGAGGGAGTGGTCGACTCTATGGAATGCTACTGAGATCAAGTAGGTGATGAGAAAGAAATGACCCAAGAATTCAGCAACATGGAGGCCACTGTTGACTTTAACAACAGCAATTTTAGTGGAGATTAAAAAAAAAAAAAAATCTGGGCTCAATACTGACAAGAAGAGACTGCGAGGTGAGGAAATAGAAACAGCAAATACAGTCAACCGTCTTGTGCAAGCTTTGCTGTGAATGATCACACAGGAGTGATAGCTGGATCAGAAGAGGGTAGGCTGTGAAATTAAGGAAGGGTTGTAGATAATTTCAGTGGAGGTGAAGCGATACGCAATTAGACCACTGAGGATGTTCTTCAATGAAACAGCAACAAATGGTAACGGTTGGCCCTCTGTATCCCTGGGTTCCGCATCCAGTTTCAACCAACAGCGGATGGAAAATATTTGGAAAAAAAAAAAAAGTTCCAAAAAGCAAAACGCGACTGTGCCATGCTTCCATATGGCGAATCCACTTGAATGAAGCCGTGGGCAGGCATCCCCTGCTGCAGCCTCCCTCCATTTCACAGATCCTCCCTCTCTCTCCAGCACTGGGTGTTCGGCATTTGTCATTCGTTTGCTACCTGTGTGCACCCTTTGTTTCTGTCAAAAGAAGAACAGCTCCTAAAAAGCAATTAAGTGGTCAAAGCAATCCCTCAAAAGCCAAGAGGGAGCTGACAGTGCTATTTACACAGCACTTTACAACTATTTACATAGCATTTACATTGTATTAGGTATTATAAGTAATCTGGAGATGATTTAAAGTATAAAAGGATGTGCCTAGGTTATATGCAAATACTACATCATTTTACACTAGGAATATGAGCACAGGAGGATTTTGGTGTTCTTGGGGGTCCTGAACCAATCCCTCTCGGATGCTGAGGGAGGACTGTATAACAAATCTTATAAATTCTTGACCCTTGCTCTTACAAGTTTAATCAGATGAATATTAAACATTCCTCCACCCATAGTTTTGATTATTTATTAAATGCTTTTAGTCCTATTAGTCTTACTTCTTTTTTTGCCTCACTTTACTTCTTCATAATTTTAAATATTAATCTGTTAGTTTCTCACTTTAATAAGGTAAAAATATATTGGAATTAGATAAAATCTCAGAAGTGTTTTAAGTCTCTTGTACGCACTCTCTATCAACAAGATTTGTGTTATTTTTTCTCATTTCCTTCCTCTCTGGGAGGGCACTTTTGAGATTATATGAGGTTGGAATTTATGAGTTAAACAACACGAATACTTAGCAACACAAGTACTAGCACTTAAAGAAAAAGGGATAGGGGTCATTGCAAAATATTGTAAATTTTGGGACTAACAAGTTGGTTTTGTGGGTTTTCTTTCCCGAGGCTGTGTTCCAGAGAGGGCAATAAAGGGTAAAACTGATTAGTGCATCATTATCTTTTGTCTGAAGGAAACAATGTGTGGTTTCTCGGCAGCCCACTTGGTGTTTGCATTGGTCCTGGATGTATTTCAAACCAACTATATTGTTTGAACAATTCCCCTCTTAAACATGAAAAAGACCACCACCAAACCACAGAGTTGATGCTAAATTACTAGGTGATGACTCCTCTGGCTCCTAAAGGTTTCTAGATCTCAGTCATTGAAATCATGGATCTTTCTTCTAGTGAGAAAAGATCTAAGCCCTCATGGTAGACCTCCCATGCAGTTTCCCCTGCCTCCCTGATTGTCCCCCCACTTTGCTGCATGGACTTCTGAGAAGTTGGGTTTGGAAGCAAGGTCATTGAGTTCTCTCCAACCCCGAATCTTCATAGCAATTCTTTAGTAACTGCAAAGTATTTCCAAGTCAATGCTGCAAATGCACAATTATCAGCAATGGTATAATCAATTCCTACATTTGGTAATGAAAATTCAACCTGCTTTCTCTTTATGAAAATAAGGTGTTGAAAGGATATCGATGATTTTATTTGCATTCTGTTCCCCTGTGCTTATCTGCCTCTCTTGAGGATTTCGTTAGACTTATTTTTTATAAATGACATCAGAGGATCCTCTACGAGGAAATCTTATAAACAAATTTAGGGTCATCTGGGGAGTATATTTCATTCATGGAGAATTTCAGTAAGTACAGAGCTCTATAAAGTGTCTCTCCAAAGAATGATTTTATTTGCCATTTCTCACGTAGTAATCTCTTGTCTAGATTAAAAAAAAAAAAAAAAAACGCCAGCAAAAATAGTTATATATCTCCAAGTTTATGTTGTTTCCTAATTATGAAGAGGTTTATAATTTTAATGTCAGAGACCTAGAAAGCTATAGGTGTCAGAAGAGGCATCATATAGTAATTAAGCCGCACTTCTATGCCTGACTCATGGCCTTTTATTTTATTACCACTATCAAGCACCTGGAAACCCTGGTGGGGTAGAGGTTAAGTGCTACAGCTGCTCACCAAGAGGTGAGCAGTTTGAATCCACCAGGTGTTCATTGGAAACTCTATGGGGCAGTTCTACTCTGTCCTATCGGGTTGCTATGACTCCGAATCTACTGGACGGCACTGGGTTTTTTTTTTTTTTTTTTTTTATTAAGCACCCACTTCGATCTAGTGCTATATTAGAAGATGAGAGTTTGAGCAGGGTGGTTTTGACCATGGAACCTGAAGCTAGACTCTTTGGGTCCCCACCCCAGCTTCAACACTTAGTACTAGTAAAAATTTTAGCCAGTTTTTAAATCTCTCTGTGCCACGACTTCCTCATTTATAAACTGGGAGAAATAATACTATGCTCAAGCTTCTGTGGTGAGAATTTAATACATATAAAGCTCCCAGAATAAGTAAGTTTCTCAGAAAGGCTTTGTCAAGGGAACGGATTCTCATTTGCCAGATAAAAACTATGAGCTGCTGCCATTATTGAGACAACTCAAACTTTTGTCTTTCTAATAAAAGCTCCTTGCTTTTTCCAAATAGATCATAATAAATTTTAAAGAAAATTCTTTTTACCTCTTTATGATTTAAGAAGGAGCCCTGGTGATGCAGTGGCTAAAGTGCTCAGCAGCTAACCAAAAGGTCAGCAGTTTCAATCTACCAGCTGCTCCGCAGGAGAAAGATGTGGCAGTCCGCTTCTGTAAAGATTTATAGCCTCGGAAACCCTATGGGGCAGTTCTACTCTGTCCTAGAGAGTCGCTATGAGTTGGAATCAACTTGACGGCAATGGATTAGCTAAACGGGGAGCAGTGATGGTTCAGTGGTAGGATTCTCTTTCCATGTGTGACTACACAATATCTCCATACGACAATATTTAAAAATCAAGACAATCTATTGTTGATTGGTTCAATAAATTATGATGTGCTCACACAAAGAAGCTTATATTAAAAAAAAAAATTAACCAAATCCATTGCCCTCGAGTCAATTCTGACTCATAGCAACCCTATAGGTTTATGTCTACATGAAATTGAGAATGAGAAACTGTATCTAGATATGGGAATAAGTTCACGGCATCTTTTGTAGAAAAAGGTACACTATCAATAGTAAATTTCATATGATCCCATTTGGAAAAAACGTGTATGTGAAGGTCAGAAACTATTTCCAAAACACCTTTGCTCCCTCATTTGTTTTTGCAGCTGAAATTTGAGGCCTGAAAAATGGCACAGGGCTTGTCTGCATTTGCTTTGCTTCCTCTCATCTATAAAAAAATGTACCAAGGTGCTAATAAGAAGCTAAATAACCCAAAGTTAGGGCTTCATAATACCACACGTTTGTTTAGAACATTTGAATGAAAATATGCCTCTTTCCCAACACACTTGTCTTCGAAAAATGGGCAATTGAAATCTCCTGACTTGTAACTTCCTTTTTCCTACTAAACATTTCACGATCTTCTAAGGCTGCCCAAGATTACCATGGCAATCCCTTTCTTCATTTTCCTATCATCCATCATGTTTCTAAGTTCTGTGGTCAACTCTCATTTTTAGAATTTTATAAGAATCAATCAATAATATGTATAGATTAAATAATTCTTTCAATTCTTGAAAATATGCTCAGATATCTTTATTATGGAGCCCTGGTGGCACAGTGGTTGAGAGCTTGGCTGCTAACCAAAAGGTCAGCAGTTGGGAATCCGCCAGCCACTCTTTGGAAACTCTATAGGGCAGTTCTACCTTGTCCTACAGGGTTGCTATGGATCTGAATCAACTTGACAGCAATGGGTTATATTTATTATATGCAGGTAATCTTCATCACAACACAAAAATAAGGGGAAGATTAGCTAGTTATTGTTTTATACACAGAGTATATTTTTTGAATCCCAGAAATGAAAACTGATACAGCACATGTAACCAAAGCCGGCTTCCTGGGCCTGCCCACAAGAAGGCCCTGAGCTTGGTTTAATGCTCAGCAGTCTCTGTCTTGAAATTCTTAATAGATTTTGACCAAGGAGCCCACATTCGCATTTTTCACTGGGTGTTTTATATTATGTAGCCAGTCTTGCATGCACTCTTAGTTATATGGAAGCTTTATTTCACAAATATGACAAGAACCCTACTTTCTGACCGTGGCTGTGATTTACAGTAGTGATAAGTCATAGTATAGGTTCTTACTCCTCATTTGGCTGAAGAGACTGCATAGCATATATGAAGAAAATGGACAAGAGAATGCTCTTAAATTCATTAAGCAAGACGAAATCACTTGCGAGCTTACTGTATGCTTTAAAGCAGTGGTTCCCAATTTTTTTCACGTCATGGTAATGCACATGCTTGCACGTGCACACATGCTCCTCCCCCACAAACTGTATAGCTCCCCCCTGGGGGTAACCATATAAGTCTGCTCACACTTGGAGGCCAAAAATTCAGGGGCTTGGCTGCTTGAGGTATATCCTGGCCATCATGAATTGCAGAAGAAATTATTTCAGTATATTTGTAATCTACTGGAGCCTACCCATGTACTCTGGCACATGGGTTAGGAAACTCTTCTGCAAGGAATTCAATAGGGACTCCTTGAATTTTTTTTTTAAATTTTTTAAGAATTCCAAAACTTGACATTGTAGCTAGGAACTTCCTGGGTACGTGACCTGTGCAGTCACATCGGGCCCCACGCTCAGAAGCACCCTGAGCTTGGTTTAATGCTCTGCAGTCACCAGAAATTACAAAAGTCAGCAGAAAATAGGAGTCATATCACATGGACCCACTTCATACTTCTGTATGTAATACAGTAATATGACTAGTTATTTCTTCCAGCTTCCAGGAACCCAAGTCCTGTATAGCATCAATCAAAGGCATTTCAGAGATGCCAAGGTAGTGAAGGTAGTACCTTCTGAAGCAGCAGGAGACGTCATCCCCATTATTGTATTCACTCTCACAGTAAGGACAAAACTTCAGAATTCCTGGAAAATGTCTGTTTAACGCCTTTCACGTAGGCCAAAGAGTTGGTTTTCACATATATAAAGACATCAGTTTTGCCCCAATTAGTCCAGGCTGTAACTGACCCGCTTGTGTTCTGCAGAGGAATATAGAATCTTTTTGCTCTGGTTAGAACTTCCAGTATAATATTGAACAGCAGTGGCGAAAGCAGACTTTCTTGTCTTGTTTCTTTCTTCTTTTTTTTTTAATTGTACTTTAGATGGTTTACAGAGCAAATTAGTTTTTTATTATACAATTAATACACATACTCTTTCGTGACTTTGGTTGCCAATCCTGCTACTGTCAACACTCTTCCTGTCTCGACCTTGGGTTCCCCATTACCAGCTTTCCTGGCCCCTCCTGCCTTCTCGTCTTTGCCTCTGGGCTAGTATGCCCATTTAGTCTCATTTTGTTGTATGGGCCTGTCTAATCTTTGGCTGAGGGGTGAACCTCAGGAGTGACTTTAGTACTGAATTAAAAGGGTGTCTGGGGCCATACTCTCAGGCTTTCTGCAGTCTCCATTAGACCAGTAAGTCTGGTCTTTTTTTCTTTGTGAATCGGGATTTTGTTCTACCTTTTTTTCCAGCTCTGTCCAGGACCCTCTATTGTGATCCCTGTCAGAGCAGTTGGTGATGGTAGCCTGGCACCATCTAGTTGTGCTGGACTCAGTCAAAATATATAATTTTTGGAAGCGCAAGGCAGTAAAGATATTGATGCAGAAGCTGAAATTAAAGTTTTGAAACAAGTTTGGCCATCAGTTGGGGAGATTGGGCCAATAAAGTCATTTGTAAAAGGCAAAATCAATGACTTTTCTTGCTAAATATACTGGCATTTTCTTTAAAGGATGGGATAAATTCTGACTAGAAAATGTACCCTGAGTTTATAGTATATGGAGAGAGATGTGTTCTCTTGCCTATTACCTTTTAACTACTAATTTTTCCTACGTCTCAAGGACATTGTTGACAATAGAAACCTAACAGTGTATGGGTTCCAGTCTCAGTGAATTAATAAGAAGAGGTAACTCCACTTGAAAATTATGATCTGATCAGAGAATTATATCTCATTCAGAAATGTGCACCTCACAAAAAGAAACACACTTTTCCGTTGCTACAAAGTTTACTCTCATCCTACCCTAAAATATGTGCTTTTGATCAAAAGGGGATCTGGATAAAAATTGAGTACATGGCTTTGCAAAACTGAACACCACTAATTGGGAAACAAAAACCCTCAAAGTACATATTGTTTTTATGAAAGACAACATGTTTTATTTCTTATTTTATTTCTTGACAGAATTTCAGTTGATTCTAAAGACCAGTGTTCTTTGGGTTTTCCGGAGTGCATTAAATTTTGTGTTGTTCATGGTGGTATACAGCTTTTTTTCAGGTTTCCTAGTTGGGAGAAGAACAAAATGGCTTGTTAACTTCAAGAGATACTAGTCTGGGTGGAAATAAAATTTTAGGTATTAATGTATTTTAAATCCATTATGCTAGGATCTCATAACTACTTGAGGAAACCTTACAATGAATTCTTTTAAAAGACAGATCTTTTTGGAAGATGAAGAGTTATAAAGTTATCCAAGTGTACATTTCACATATATAGTTAATTTAAAAGAAAAAGATTAGCGAAGTTACAGGGCCGTTAGCTCACACATTGAATGATTGTAGATTGGGGTACAGGTAATTCCTGACTGTTTTGGTTATCCGGTGCTGCTATAACAGAAGTACCACAAGTGGATGGCATCACCAGGCAGAAATTTATTCTCTCACAGTTTAGGAGGCTAGACGTCCAAATTTAGGGCACCAGCTCCAGGGAAAGGCTTTTTCTCTCTGTTGGCTCTGCGGGAAGATCCTTGTCAATCTTCCCCTGGTCTAGAAGTTTCTTGGTACAGGGACCCAGGTCCAAAGGATGCGCTCTGCTCCCAGCTCTTCTTTCTTGGTGATAGGAGTTCCCTCTCTCCTCTGCTTGATTCTCTCTTTTATATCTCAAAAGAGATTGACTCAAAGTACAACCTAATCCTGTAGATTGTGTCCTGCCTCATTAAAATAATGGACAGCTCACTCCGAAATAGAATCATATCCGCAGGCATAGAAACTAGGATTTACAATACATGGGATAATTATATCAGATCACAAAATGGAGGACAACCGCACAATACTGAGAATCATGGCCTAGCCACGTTTACTCATATTTTGGAGGGACACAATTCAATCCATGACACCAATTTACGACATATTCGAGTTATGACCAACCACACTTACAAACATCCGTGCATCTGGAACTTTTCATCTTTCTGGGAGGAAGTTACTGGAAAATACATGCAGGGGATATGGAAAAAATTGCTGAGTTATGTGTACAGGCTTCAAGCATTTGATCAAGATAGTACAAGGCAGGAGATCGGTGGGAAAACCATGCATAGGGCAAGAACATTGAACTTGATATCACCAATGTGGAAGAGTTCATAGATCAGAAAGGAGAGCTGACAGGTCGGGACTTAATGGATTTTGAAAAGGAAAGAAGTCTGAAGAAGAAAGAAGTAATGAGGAAGAGGAAATAAAGAAGTTGACAAAAAATTTTATAGTGTAAGGATTAGCTGGAGTTTTCTCTAAACTAAATCAGGGGCTTCAGTTGCTTGAAAACATAGACCCAAACACTGATGGCTTTGCTGAAGTCAACAGGCAGATTTGGGAAGCTGTGAGATGTTACTGGGAAATATATGAAGAAGAAAAGAAAAGGACCATACAGACAACTGTCACTAATTTCCTGACTAGAAACATCATCTCCATTCCCAGGGATAAACCAGCTGATTCAGAACAGTCCACAAGTGGAGTTATTACTTCAGTTGACAAAATGCCAATGTCGTCCAACTCTTCCTCATCATCAATTTTTATGATTTTTGTATTTTTTTATGTATATGGATATATTAAAAAAATCTGCAAGTTTCTACGTAGTATTTCCAACTCCCAAAGACAAGGACCAGATTTGTAAAGATACTGATAATAAAAGGCAATAATAATGAAAAAAAAATTTAAATAAGGTATTCTTATTTATGTTAGAACCGACTTATGACGATGGAGTTGTCCGAATGGAACCACGTTGTAAGTCGGAGACTACCTGTACAATTGTAATTGATGTTTTTTCTTTCCCTGCTCATAATAATGGCTGATTGCTAGTCACCATTTGGATTCATTCTGCTTGTCACAACTTTCTACTAACTTCTTTATTTTTTATTTTCTTTGTTTATTGCCATCTTTTTCCTCTCAAGCTTCTTATCTTTCCTGGTAACAGGACTTATCTTTTATGACTACCATTTTCTAAAAGTAAAATTCCTGTTTTCTCATTGATAAGCCAACCAACTATATTATCTATATTTATTTTTCACATCTTTGTCAAGTTAAGCCGGATATTGAAATAAATGGTATTCACTTAACACTTAAAAAAAAAAAAAAATGAAACCACATTGGAATTGATAGAGACATCCTCCCTCTTTTTATGTATCATAGTTCTGTGAACCATTCCTTAATATTTTTCTAGTGTGTACTGGGAATAGAAAGAAACAGTTCTTGTTCTCGATGATATAATCAACTTATCCTCATCTCCCACAGAAGAAATTTAAAGCAAAATAAAAATACTTAACAAAGACATACGAAAAGACCATCAGCCTGTAATCAGAAGTTCCTCGACCACTTATAAAAGTTGGCTCAAAATTCATTTACTTCAGGGAACATTTTTGTGTGTGTCTGAGTATCCCTAGCTCATGGTTCTCTCTTTCTCTCTTTTTTCTTTTTCTTTGGCAATTCATCACCATCTTGCATTTTCCTTATGCTCAGTTATCCTAATTTTCTTTTAAGATCTTTGTGCGCAGGAGTCATATCTTAGAGTTGGAGGAGGTCCTGGTGGTCGTTGGTTCATTCTCCTTCAAAACAGAAACCTTGACTACAATTGCCTGACAACATTCATTGTTGGTTTGGTGCATTCATATCGCTGTTGGGAGCTCTTACTTTTGGAAGCTTGTTCATAGTACTGTGGCAAAATTTGCGACTCTTTGGTCCTTTTTCTAGTCAAAGAACAATGCAGAGTTACAGCTCTTCAGACTGTTACCTACAAATATAACACCTTCCCACTTCTCCTCTGCTTTAAATCTTCTCTACTTTAAGGCAAAAGTTCCAAGTTTATTAGATCCTTACCTGTCTGACATATTTCCAGACCCTTCAGCCTTTCATCACCATGGTTGCCCTCCTACAGATTCTTTCAATACTTTGTAATTTTCCTGGGACTACTGTATCAACAACTGGCCACTGTGCTACAAAGTACAGTGGGACAAACACCCACCTTGACCTCAACACTATTTTCCCAGAACTGTTACAGCCGAACAAGACTCCAGGACAGTGTGGAGTATAGACTCTGCCTGCAGATTGGCTGATAGAGGGGCAGCGATAGCAAGTGTTTCGTGGAAGGATTTTCTTCCTTTTCAGATGATAAATTCATTCAGTGCAGGAATTATATTTTTCCCAGATCTTTATCTCTTAAATTCTTTGTATGTATAATGTTCTATACTAGTGAACTAAAACAACAACAACAACAAAAGCCCACCCCTCCCTTTTTTATTTTTTTGGCAATGTTTAGTTTAGCACCAACTATCTGGTCTGGTATCCCATAACTTTTATGAGGTTCCAGTTATCTAATTTGTCTTCAGTTGTTCATGCATTTGTAGTTGTGTTTGATAAGCTTTTTTTTTTCTCTCTTTTAAATTAGGAACCATAGTTTTGTCCCTATGTTTTCTTCCAAGAACTTCACAGTTTTAGTTTTGTCCCTATGTTTTCTTCCAAGAACTTTACAGTTTTAGCTTTAACACTTAGGTCTTTGATTCATTTTGAGTCAGTTTTTGTGAATAGTGTGCAGTATGGGTCCAGTTTCATTTTACTGTAAGTAGATATCCAAATTTTTCTAGCACCATTTGTTAAAGGAACTGTTTCTTCCCCAGTGAGTGGATTTTGACCCCTTGTTGAAAATCAGTTGACCATAGATGAATGAATTTATTTCTGAGTTCTCAATTCTATTCCACTGGTCTATGTCTCTACCACTGAACCATTACCAAGCTGTTTTGATTACTGCTGCTGTACAGTATGTTTTAAGATCGGGGAGTGTGAGGCCTCCTACTTTCTTCTTCTTCAGTATTACTTTGGCAATTTGGGGCCTCTTTCCTTTCCGTATAAAGTTGGTGATTAGTTTTTCCATTTCAGTAAAGGATGTTGTTGGGATTGCATTGTGTCTATAAATCATTTTGCATAACATTGATATTTTCACAATATTAAGTCTTCCAAACCGTAACTACAGAATGTCTTTTCATTTATGTAGGTCTCTTTTAGTCTCTTGTAATAGTGTTTTATAGTTTTCATTGTATAAGTCCCTAGTTAGGTTTATTTCTAGGTATTTTATTCTCTTAAGGGCTATTGTAAATGGAATTATTTTATTTTTTATTTCCTTTTCAGATTTTTCGTTATTGGTGTATAGAAGCCCAACTGATTTTTGTGTGTTGATTTTGTACCTGCAATATTGCTAAATTCTTTTATTAGATCCAGAAGCCTTGTGTGGAATCTTTAAAAATTTCTATGTATAGGACCATGTCATCTGAGAAGAGGTATAGTTTTACTTCTTCCTTTCCAATTTGGATAACCTTCATTTCTTTCTTGCCTTACTGCTCTGGCTAGGATTTCCAGTACAATATTGAACAAGAGTGGTAATAATGAGCGTCCTCGTCTCTTTCCTACTCTCAGGAGGAAAGCTCTCGGCCTTTCTCTATTGACAATAATGTTGGCTGCTGGCTATGCATATATGCCCTTTATTATGTTGAAGAATTGCCCCTGTATTCCTATTTTCCCGAGAGTTTTTATCAGGAAAGGGTGTTGAATTTTATCAAATGTCTTTTCTGCATCAATTGAGATGATCGTGTGATTCTTTGCCTTTGTTTTATTTATGTGGTGAATTACTTTGCTTGATTTTCTAGTGTTGAACCAGTCTTGCGTTCCTGGTATGAATTCCACTTTATCATATTTTATGATTTTTCTTAGTATGTTGTCGAATTCTGTTGGCTAGAATTTTATTGAAAAATTTTACATCTATATTCACGAAGGATATTGGTCTACAATTTTTTTTCGTGGTATCTTTACCTGAATTTGGTATCAGGGTGACGCTGGCTTTGTAGAATGAATTCAGGAATATTCCTTCCTATTCCATATTTTGGAAACCCTGGTGGCATAGTGGTTAAGTGCTATGGCTGCTAACCAAAAAGTCGGCGGTTTGAATCCACCAGGCACTCCTCGGAAACCGTATGGGGCAGTTCTACTCTGTCCTATAGGGTGGCTATGAGTCGGAATCGACTCTATGACAATGGGTTTGGTTTTTATTCCATATTCTGGAAAAGTCTGAGTAGAACTGGTATCAACTCTTCTCTGAAGGTTTGTTAACATTCTCCAGTGAAGCCATCTGGTCCTGGGCTTTTTTTTTTTTTTTTGGTTTGGGTGGAGGGGGTGGAGGTTTGATGCATCTTCAATATCTTCTTTTGTTATGTGTCTGTTTAGGTTTTCTACCTCTATTGGTATTAGTTTAGGTAATAGTGTGTTTCTATAAATTTGCCCATTTTTCCTACATTTTCAATTTGTTGGAGTATAATTTTTCATAGTATTGTGTTCCAAGAAAACCAAACCTTCTTGCCGTCCGGTCAATTACAACTCACAGTGACCCTATAGGGCAGAGTAGAACTGCCCCATAGGGTTTCCAAGGAGGAGTTGGAGGATTCAAACTGCCAACCTTTTTAGTTAGCAGCTAAGCTCTTAACTACTGCGCCACTAAGACTCCTGTTACTATCCTTTGCTCAAGTGGATCTGTTATAATGTCTCCAATTTCATTTCTTATATTGGCTATTTGGATCTTTTCATTTTTTTTTTTTCCTTTGTCAGTCTAGCCAAGAACAGGCTCTTGAAATGCCTTTGCCAGGGAAAGCCATGGATAATACTGTGGGCAGAGGCCTACCTGAGCACAACAAATTTGACTTTGAGCACAAGCAAGGCTCTGTGGGTGCTGACTCTGGTAAAGCAGTTTCCAAACAGTGGTAACTAGGAGGGAGGGTAGAGATTTAAGTGATAAATACAATTTACCACCCTACCCCCGACACTTAATAAGGTCCCTGGGTGGCACAAATGGTTTGCACTCTACTACTAACCTAAAAGTTGATGGTTCAAACCCACCCAGCAACACCACAGAGGAAAGCCCTGGCAATGATTACAGCCCAGAAAACCCTATGGAGCAGTTTTACTCTGTAACACAAAGGGTAGCCGTGAGTCAGAGTTTACTCCATGGCACTGGGTTTGGTTTTTGGTTTGTCCCCCAACATCTAGTGATGGTCTGGAGCAGGAGTCACTAATAATGAAAAATCACAGTAGATTTAAGAAATGATTCCAAAGAAATATTTAAAGGTGCTTAGAGAAAGTCAATGTTGTCAGGAGTTGTAATCAAAAGGCACCTTTATGCTATCAGTCACCTTTTATAAGAATGCGTGTCCTTGCCCCTGAGAAAACATTGACTTTCACATTTGTAACTTCTAGTAATTTAGGTTACAATTTTCTCTGGTGTTTGCTAAGTTCAAAGGCTGTTTGGTCAGATATAATGCATTGTAACTTCATTCTCTGATTTTACTCTATTGTTTGGAGTACCTTTCCATTTGAGAATATTTCATCTATGTTGAAACGAATGAACAATATATATGTCCTTGAGCTCTTCAAAACAAGGGGCCACAAGGGAAGAAAACAAAATGAAACAAGCAAAATCAAAGGCCTTTCTTCATATGCCTCTAAAGACATTTGTTGAAGACTCTACAACGCACTTTTTTAAAGAAAACAATGCTATCTAGTTATTTTTGAATAAGTTATACATGTGCATAAACCAATTGCCAAGTCAATTCTGACTCATGGTGACACCGTATGTGTCAGGGTAGAGCTGTGCTGTATAGGCTGTATCCAATGGCTGATTCTTTTTTGGAAGTAGATTAGCAGGCCTTTTTTCAGAGGTACCTTTGGGTGGATTCAAACCACCAACCTTTTGGTTAGCAGCTGAGCACATTACCATTTGCACCTCCCAGGGAGTCCTGATACATGGACATACAGGTACATGACTCAACATTTACAAAAAGAATACAGTGAAAAGTTTCTCCCCCTCTCTGTTCCTTAGCCCAATGAGAGTGTAATTTAGTCAATTTCTGGTCATCATTCTAGAGCTGGGTTTCTCAACTTGATACCTTTGATATTTTGGGCCTGATAATTCTTCGTTGTGGGAGTCTGTCCTGTGCATTATAGGACGTTTAGTAGCACTCTTGGCCTCTACCCACTAGAGGCTAGTAGCGTTCCCCTCTGTCTGTCTCCCCCTACCCCCCGCCAAGTTGTGACAGCCAAAAAGTCTCCAAACCAAACTCTTTGCCGTCGAGTTGATTCTGACTCATAGCAACCCTATAGGACAGAATAGAACTGCCCCACAGAATTTCCAAGGAGCAACTGGTAGATTCAAACTGCTGACCTTTTAGTTAGTAGCCATAGTTCACCTAAAGATAATTTCATAGAGGTATATAAAGAGCTTTCTTGCTATTTTAACCACAAGTAATTCATTAAATGGATTGCCAGAATTTATTTAACCAGTAACTTGTTAATGACCATTTACAGTTTTTCTTTATTATTTGCAATTATATGCAGAGCTACACTAAAACATCTTGAGCATACCCACTGCCATCGAGTCTATTCCGACTCATAGTGACCCTGTAGAACAGAGTAGAACTGCCCCACAGAGTTTCCAAGGAGAGGCTAGTGGATTCAAACTGCTGATTTTTTCATTACCAGCCAAGCTCTTAACCAACACGTCACCAGGGCTCCATCTTACACACATAGGTCATCTCGACACCTGTAATTTCACCTGTAATATAAATTCCTAAAAGTAGAATTGCTGCATCAAAGGCTATATGTGTTTGAAATTTTGATACATCTTTCCAAATGACCTTCCGTAGGCGCCATTACAATTTATATTTTCAGAAATAACCCATTTTTGCCAACATGGTGTATTAATAACATCTGGAGTTCTGCCAGTCTCAGAGGTGAAACATGGTATCTCAACCTTGTTTTAATCTTCATTCTCATATTAAGAGAGAGATTAACTTTTTATCAGCATAAAAATGCCTCTCCTCTTCTATGAAATGTCTCTTAATATTCTTCACTCATTCTTACTGATTTTTAGAAGCTCTTAACATACTTTGTCTGTGATATCTTTTTTAAATCCAGTTTACTCTTTGCCTTTTGGTTTGTTTATGGAATAGAATAGGGAGTTCAAACATAGTCTTAGATCATATGGGATTTTAGGAAATAATTACGGCTGGCATTTTGAATGAGTGAGGAATTACAGATTAAACAATAAATGATATTAGGACAACTGAAAAGTCATCTGTAAAATATAGAGTTGAATCTATGGCTCACGTAACACCAGTATAAATTCCCCATGGATCTAAGAGTTACTAGAAAGAGAAAAATATTTTTTAATTATCTAGGTGTGGAGAAGGCCTTTCCAAGCATGACATAAAACAACAAAGCCGTCATAGATTTGAAATGCATTTACTTTTTTATGACCTTTCTTTTGCACCCTATTTTCCTACCATGATTTTCGGAGCTAGTTCCAAGACCAAAACAGACGTATCAGCAAGGCCTCAACCCGGTTAGGACAAGCCCAAGGTGACCTCATGATAATGATATTGAGGTAATGGGAGTTAACAGCTATACCAGGGGCAGCTCAGAGTTGAGGAAGGGCCGTGGGCTTTGGGGTCATCCAGGCCTGGTTGTCACCTGGTACCACAGCTACTGAGACTCTGTGACCTTGGGCAATTCACAGAACTGCTTTGAGCCTTAGCTTTCGCAGTGTACTGAGGAATATCAGCTAGCATATATCCCAAAAAGCACGCAAAGCACTTAGCACGCATAGACTCTAAACGACTGGTGCTCATTCCCC
Organism: Loxodonta africana; assembly: GCF_030014295.1. Taxonomy (NCBI): domain Eukaryota; kingdom Metazoa; phylum Chordata; class Mammalia; order Proboscidea; family Elephantidae; genus Loxodonta; species Loxodonta africana. The sequence continues at coordinate 42,231,478 of NC_087366.1, forward strand.
TACTTTCCCTTTAACATCTGATTTTAGGTCTCATTTCTCAGAGCTCACCTCCAATCACATACATGTTGGGCAGGAATTGCTGTCATGATCTCTTAAGGCAAGACCTCCTAGTTGTGCCCTGGCGCTGAGTCTCCATTTAGTCACCATGTCACTTGTAGGATTTTGATTCCTTGTCTTCTCTCTGGAGTCCCTGCAATGGGGAGATGAGCAGTAGGCCCACGGTGGTTCTGAAGGCTTTCGTGGCTCTGAGCCCAGGGCCATGACTGACTTTGATAAAATGAAGGGCCATGGTGAGGGCGCTGCCTCTGCAGCCTCTTTGTTGCTGTTATTGTCAGTTGTCAGAAAGTCAGTTCCAACTCATGGAGACCCCATGTATGCACATCACCAGACCTCTCTTCCGAGGCATCTCTGAATGGGTAGTCCAGAGCTTAACAGTTTGCGTCAACCAGGGACTCCTCTGAAGCCTGTAATCCTCCTGTATTCGTTTTTCCAGCTGCAAGTTGCCATGGGTCCAGTCCAAATCATGGTGACCCCATGTGTGCCAGAGGAGAACCATGCTCCACAGCGTTTTCAATGGCTGATTTTTCAGAAGTAGATTGCCAGACTTTTCTTCCCAGGCACCTCCGGGTAGACTTGAACCTTCAACCTTTTGGTTAGCAGCCGAGTGTATTAATTGGTTGCACTACCAGGGACTCCTATTCATTTTCTAGTCCTGCTATAACAAGTTCCCATGTAATTCAGTAGCTGAAAACAACACAAATTTATTATCTTACAACTCTGTAGGCTAGAAGTCCAATATGGGTCTCATTGGGTTAAAATCAAGGTGTCAGCAGGATTAGGCTCCTTTCTGGAGACTCCAAGGGAGAATTCTTTTCTTTGCCTTTTCTAGCTTCTAGAAGCCATCCCCATTCCTTGGCTTCTGGCCTTTTTCCTCCTTCTTCAGAGTTAGAAAATTTGAACCTCTCTGTCCCTTCTTCTGTAGTCAAATATCCCTCTGACCAGGGCTGGGGAACATTCTCTGCCATTAAGGACCCACTTATTTATATTGGACCCAGCAGGATCATCCAGGGTAATCTCCCCATCTCAAGGTTCTTAATTTAACTTAATCATGATTGCATAGTCCTTTTTGCCACCTAAGGTAACATATTCCCATGTTCACAGCTTCCGGGATTAGAATGCGGCATTTTGCAGGGGTGGGGGTGGACTGTACTTTGCCTACCTCACCTCTCTAACATGATTATGCAACCCAGGTGGTGGACAAATCATCCTTGAGACATTAGGAGTCATGTTCTATAATCACATCGTATCAGTAAATGCATTTGGCTGAGTGGTTTGGGGGCAGTGTTTTGTCATAGTCGAGGCCCATCTTATAACCAGCACACAAGTTTAACGTGCTGGTTTGTGCAGAAATCAAAGCAACTCAATCTCCCCTCTGTCTTTACCACTAATCCAGAAAGCATTTAAAGCCGTGTACTCCCTGGCTGGCTTGGCCACCTAGCTGAGCAGTCCAAAAGGTCCTGGTGCAGCTGCTCATGTTATCATCAGTGCCAGGGCACTGGATCTGGCGACTCTTGCCTTCTTTCTCTAACTGGGCACCTTGCCATGAAGTATTTTGATTTAAATATTCTATAGCTGACCAACCAGGAGCTCTGTGCCCCCAGACTTCCTTTGAGACAATTCCAAATCTCAGTGCTTACGCGCACATGCCTTCAAGTTGCACATGGTTCTTTCGCTGCTTCCAAAAAAAATCTGTGCTCTATTGAAATTGTCTCAAAATCTGCACTCAGCAAAATAAGGGATGCAGACATTGCCAGGTTAAAAATTGCATTTCTAAATGACTTTCCTGGGCATGGAGGAGAGGGCCAAGTGACCTGACTGTAGAGAAACCCGAGCCTCCAAGGAGGGGTCAGTTATCTTGTTACCTTTTAACCCTACTAGCTGATGTTCTACTAGCTAAGCACACTTACTAAGGGCATTCAAAGCCCAGGCCAGTGAGACGAAGAGCTGGTTGAGAGGTAAAGGGAGGAAAGAAAGGAAACAGAAAGAGGGCTGGTGAACAGGGAGCAGGCATGAAGTCCTTTTGGGGGAGAGGGCACATCTGAAATGTCACTTATTTCTATCCAGGGCATTTTGATTAATCTCGTTCTGAGTCTGTTGGTATTTTTTCTATTTGTTTCAGTAGCCCAGAAGTGAAATGCCATTAATTTTTATGAAAGAAAGGGAAATTTAGTCTCATAGGCTTAATAATATCTAGAGATGCACACTTGTTTATCATTATATCTCAGCCTCTATTTGTAACTTGAGACCATTTGTAGGTCTCACTGAGAGGCTTTAAAATAATACTGCATAAAGATAACTAGGGCAATTTTAGATCATTAAAGTGGATTAGTATTCATTTCAGCGTCTTTGCCTTTTGGACTAGCTTCTTAGGGGATACTCAGATTTTTCAGAAAATAGCTTGTTTAGGACAACCTAAGAGAAATTCCATTGCTCCTCTTGACAGTAGAAAGTGTTTTGAATGTGTGTTGGTATGTTTATTAGGTTTGAAAATGGGGAAGAAAAAGGAAAGCAGGTGTAGGAGAGAAGGAAGAGGGGGTGGAAATTCAGCCACACAAACTATCATTTAGTCTGTTTTTCAGCTGGGATGTCATATCCATGACCTTTAATCCTTACCACAGTCCCACACACATGGGACTGATCCCTACTTCATAGATAAGCAAACCAGGGCTTTAATTACTTGTCCAAAATCACACACCTACAAAAATGTGTAGGCAAAACTCAACTCCAAATGTGTCTGAATCTCAAGCCGTTGTTTTTTCTGCCATGCAATACATAAAATGGTAGAAACTCTCCATTGTCTCACTCTGGTTTCTTAGCCCTAGAAAATTATGAAATTATAGGAATAAATTCTAAGGCGAGAAAAAGGACAAGGCGGAAGGTCCTGAGAATAATGTTCAGAGAGATCCAGAAATTTTGGGTAAAGAAGATACAACAATAATATCTAATCCTCAGTTCTGTTTGCCTGGCACTGGGTTAACATCTTTACAGACATCATCTCATTTAATCCTTACAATATAGTAAACTCCTAATCCCTTTTTATATTTGAGGAAGGAGTTCCTGAGTGGTTGTAATGGACTGAATTGTGTCCCCCCAAAATATGTGTCCACTAGGTTAGGCCATTTGCGGTTGTCCTCCATTTTGTGATTTTCCTCAAATATTTTTCTAAGTGTTATAAACCCTGGTGGTGTAGTGGTTAAGAGCTACAGCTGCTAACAAAAAGGTCTGCAGTTCGAATCCACCAGGCGCACCTTGGAAACTTCATGGGGCAGTTCTACTCTGTCCTATAGGGTCGCTGTGAGTCGGAATTGGCTGGAAGGCAATAGGTTTGGATTTATTTTATTTTATTTTTTTTTTTGGTGTAAATCATAATCTCTGCCTGTGGTTAAAAAGGGTTAGGGTGGGATGTAACACTCTTGCTCAGGTCACATCCCTGATCCAATGTAAAGGGAGTTTCCCTGGGGTGTGGCCTGCACCACCTTTTATCTTACAAGAGATAAAAAGAAAAGAAACAAGCAAAGAGTTGGGGATCTCATCACCAAGAAAGAGGCACCAGGAGCAGAGCGTGTCCTTTGGACCTGAGGTTCCTGCTCTGAGATGCTCCCAGACCCGGGAAAAATGGATGACGAGGACCTTCCTCTAGAGCCGACAGAGAGAGAAAGCCTTCCTCTGGAGCTGAAGCCCTGAATTTGGACTTCTAGCCTACTAGACTGTAAGAAAATTAATTTCTCTTTGTTAAAGCCATCCACTTGTGGTATTTCTGTTATAGCAGCACTAGATGACTAAGACAGTGGTGCAAACAGCTAAGGCACTCAACTGTTAACTGAAAGTTTAGTGGTTCAAGTCTACCCAGAGACACCTCAGAAGAAAGGCCTGGTGATCTAAAAAAAAAAAAAATGTGATCTACTTCTGAAAAATCAGCCATTAAAACCCCTATAAGGCACATTTCTACTCTGACACACATAAGCTTGCTGTGATTTGGAATTGACTAGATGGAAACTTTTTTTTTTTTAAGAAACTATAGGCTCACAGACATTTGAACACTATTTAAATATCTATCTAAATATAAAATTTTACTTGATGGGATACAATTGTCTTTTACATCATAAGATTTATTAAGGAACTGAAATTTCTGGGATGGGCTTTTACTATGTGAATTTAGTGAAGTAGATGCTCAATGAAATTTGTTAAATTAGTACATTCTAAATCCCCAGTGACTATGATCCTCCCTAGCGTGTCATTCTTTGCTTATTCACCTGTCTCCAATCCCTAACCCTTTAGAAACATCATTGGCTGCGACAGAAAGTTTTATCTAGATTGATAAGAAGATTTTGTAGGAATGTATGCAGTGTTTTTTTATCTGAATAAATCCAAGTGCCACAAAATGACTACATTAAATTGATCAGTTAATTAGGTATTTAATGCCACGCCCATTCTTGGTATGTTGCAGACACATCTACACTTGAGAACGCAGTTCACTGGCCCCTCAGTGCATGAACAAACATCCTGGCCTCTGAGTTCCAGCATTGCCCAGGGCTTTGCCAGGGACATGATAAACAGCCTGCTTGCTGCGTTTTTATGACTTTCTAGCCTTAGAACAGCCGTTTATATTCAAGTAGAGCTTTGGATTTAACATCAAGTTTGCCAAAGCGACATCAAGAAGAATCAGTTACCCTGAATTGTTCTCCATTTCTGTCTCCTGTACTCCAGTGAATGGGCACTTGGGGCTTTCCTGAAGGGATCGTTTGATCGACCCCTATCTATGTTCATCAGCCAAAGTTGCCCTGAGGTATAATAGGATCAGAACTGTTTGGCTTTAGTTTCCTTTATTATCTGACCGCTTTTTTTTTTTTTTTAATAATTTTTATTGTGCTTTAAGTGAAAGTTTACAAATCAAGTCAGTCTGTCACATATAAGCTTATATACTCCTACTTACTCTCCCCCTAATGAGCCAGCCCGCTCCCTCCTTCCAGTCTCTCCTTTCATGACAATTTTGCCAGTTTCTAACCCTCTCTACCCTCCCTTCTCCCCTCCAGACAGGAGGTGCCAACACAGTCTCAAGTGTCCACCTGATACAAGTAGCTCACTCTTCGTCAGCATCTCTCTCCAACCCATTGTCCAGTCCCTTCCATGTCTGATGAGTTGTCTTCGGGAATGGTTCCTGTCCTGGGCCAACAGAAGGTTTGGGGACCATGACCGCCAGGATTCCTCTAGTCTCAGTCAGACCATTAAGTCTGGTCTTTTTATGAGAATTTGGGGTCTGCATCCCACTGTTCTCCTGCTCCCTCAGGGGTTCTCTGTTGTGCTCCCTGTCAGAGCAGTCATCGGTTGTGGCTGGGCACCATCTAGTTCTTCTGGTTATCTGACCACTTTTGATGATGAAATACAACTTTTGTTCAGCAGGTATGTGAGGGTATGTGTGAGGAATTTTTCTGCAGAAATTTCTGGTGAGGCTGGGAAGCATATGGATGGCTTTTATGACATTGGGTTCCAGTGATTTCATTGTTACCCCTCTTTCATCTTCTTGATGGATTTTTCTTTTTATGGGGAGTGCCTGGGTGGTACAAATGGTTAACACACACAGCTGCTAACCAAAAGGTTGAAGGTTCAAGTCCACCCAGAGGCACCTCAGAGGAAGGGCCTAGTGATCTACTTCTGAAAAATCAGCCATTGAAAACCCTATGGAGCACAGTTCTACTGTGACACACACATGGAGTTGCCCCGAGTCAGAGTCAACTCGATGGCAACTGGTAAACTGATATGACTACAGTTCTTTTTTCATCAAAGAATCTAGAAAACGACAACAAGGCATGGAAAATCGGAGTCAGAATGAAGATAGAAAGAAAACAGCTCATTTAAAAAAATACCAGAGCCTTCCCATACTGCCATTCCCATGGCCCAGGCTAAAAAGCCATCTCATCGTGAAAGGACTTGGCAGCAGACTAACAAGTGTGGGTTTCTACCCTAGAGCTGTTGTGTGCCATCCAGTTGATTCTAACACATACTCTATAGGACAGAGTAGAACTGCCCATAGGGTTTCCAAAACTATAATCTTTACAGAAGATTGCCACATCTTTCTCCCATGGAGCAGCTGGTGGGTTTGAACCACCGACCTTTTGGTTAGCAGCAGAGCGCTTAACCACTGCTCCACAAAGGCTTCTTTACCTTAGAGCCCCTTAACCCCTTGTCCTCAAATCGATTCTGACTCATGGCAACATAAAGAAGGCTTTGCTGTTGTTGTTAGGTGCTGCCAAATTGGTTTTGACTCTAGCAACCCTGCAGTATAAACATATACTTAACATATTGGTTACCAAACATGACTGTTGTTCTTAGGTGCCATAGAGTCAGTTCCAGCTCACAGCTAGCCTACGCACAACATAATGAAACACTGCCTGGTCCTGCACCATCCTTACAATTGTCGCTATCGTGTCAATCCATCTCTTTTTTACTGACTGTCTACCAAACATGATGTCCTTCTTCAGGGTCTGGTCCCTCTTGAAAACATGTCCGAAATATGTGAGATGAAGTCTCACCATTCTCACTTCTAAGGCACATTCTGGCCATACTTCTTCCAAGACAGGCTTGTTTGTTCTTCTGGCAGTCTTAGTGTATTCAACATTCTTCACCAACACCATAATTCAAAGGCATAGATTCTTCTTTGGTCTTCCTTATTCATTAGCCCAGCTTTCAGATGCAAATGAGGCATTTGAAAATATCATGGCTTGGGTAAAGAGTACCTTAGTCCTTAAAGCCACATCTTTGCTTTTTAACACTTTAAAGAGATCTTTTGCAGCAGATTTGCCCAATGTAATGTGTCCTTTGATTTCTTGACTGCTGCTTCCATGGGTGTTGATTGTATATCCAAGTAAAATGAAATCCTTGACAACTTCAATCTTTTCTCCATTTATCATGCTGTTTCTTATTGGTCCAGTTGCGAAGATTTTGGTTTTCTGTATGTTGAAGTGTAACTCATACTGAAGACCATAGTCTTTTGATCTTCAGCAATAAGTGTTCTTCCCTTTCAGCAAGCAAGTTTATGTCAGCTGCTGGGCTCTGGACTGGTTCATTCTGGTTTGAACCCCTGTTGAGACTTTGCATTTCTAACAAGTTCCCTGCTGAGAATTCACATTTCCACACCAGGTATAATGAAGCAGAATCAACATTTTAACAAGATTCCCAGGTGATTCTTATGTATAACTTCTTGGGAACTTGTTAGAAAAGTCAATTCTTAGTAGGGGTTCTAACCAGAACAAACCGGCTATAAGCCCTGGTCATCTGCATATCTCAGGTTGTTAATGAGTCTTCCCTTAATCCCAATGCTTTGTTCTTCATATAGTCCAGCTTCACGGATCATTCGCTCAGTATACAGATTAAATAAGTATGGTGAAAGAATACAGCTCCAACGTACACCTTCCCTGATTTTAAACCAAGCAGTATCCCTTTGTTCTAATTGAACAACTGCCTCCTGGTCTATGTACAGGTTCTGCATGAGCACAATTAAGTGTTCTGGAATTCCCATTCTTTGCAATGTCATCCATAATTTGTTTTGATCCACGTAGTTGAATGCCTGTACATAGTCAATAAAACACAGATAAACACTTTACTGGTATTCTCTGCTTTTAGTCAAGATCCATCTGACATCAGCAATGATATTCCTCCCTCCATGTCCTCTTCGGAATTTTGCTTGAATTTCTGGAAGTTCCCTGTCAATGTACTGCTGTAACCGATTTTGAATGATTCAGCAAAATTTTACTTGTGTGTGACATTAATGATATTGTTCAACAATTTCCCCATTCTGTAAGAACACCTTTCTTTGGAATGGGCACAAATATGGATCTCTTATAGTTGGTTGGTCAGGTAGCTGTCTTCCAAATTTCTTGGCATAGACGAATGTGCACTTCCAGTGTTGCATCTGTTTATTGAAACATCTCAATTGGTATTCCATCAATTCCTGGAGCCTGGTTTTTTGCCAATGCCTTCAGTGGAGTTTGGACTGCATCCTTCAATACTACCAGTTCTTGATCATATGCTACCTCCTGAAATATCTGAACGTTGACCAGTTCTTTTTGGTACAGTGCCCCTGTATTACCTCCATGTTCTTTTGATGCTTCTTCCATTGTTCAATATTTTGCCCATAGAATCCTTCAGTATTGCAACTGGAGGCTTGAATATTTATTCAGTTCTTTCAGCTTGAGAAATGCTGAGTGAGTTCTTCCCTTTTGGTTTTCTAACTCCAGGTCTTTGCACATTTCATTATAATACTTCACTGTCTTCTCTAGCTGCTCTTTGAAAGCTTCTGTTCAGTTCTTTTACTTCATCATTACTTCCATTCATTTTAGCTATTCTATACTCAAAGCAAATTTCAAAGTCTCTTCTGACATTGATTTTGATCTTTTCCTTCTTTCCTGTCTTTTAATGACCTTTTGCTTTCTTCATGTGTCATGCCTTTGATGTCATCCCACAACTTGTCTGATCTTCAGTCATTAGCATTCCATGTGTCAAATTTATTTTTGAAATATTTTCTAAATTTAGATGGGATATAGTCACGGCTGTACTTTGGCTCTAGTGGACTTGTTTTAATCTTCTTCAGCTTCAACTTGAATTTGCACAGGAGCAATTGATGGTCTATTCTGAAGTCGGCCCCTGGCCTTATTCTGACTGATGATATTTAGCTTCTCTTTTCACATATCTAGTAAGTTTGATTCCTATGTATTCCATCTGGCAAGGTTCACATGTATAGTTGTCATTTATTTTGTTGAAAAAACATATTTTCAGTGAGTAAATCATTGGTGTTGCAAAATTCTCTCATGCCGTCTCCAGCATTGTTTCTTTCAACAAGGCCGTGTTTTCCAACTACTGATCCTTTTCTTGGTTTCCAACTTTCACATTCTAATCACCAGTAATTATCAATGCATCCTGATTACATGTTTGATCAATTTCATACTGCAGAAGTTGGTAAAAAATCTTCAATTTCTTCATCTTTGGCATTAGTGGTTTGTAGGTAAATTTGAATAATAGTCATATTAACTGGTCTTCCTTGTAGTAGTGTGGATATTATCCTATCACAGACAGCATTGTACTTCCGAATAGATCTTGAAATGTTCCTTTTGACAATGAATGCAATGCCATTCCTCTTCAATTTCTCATTCCTGGCATAGTAGACCATATGATTTTCTGATTCAAAATGGCCAATACCAGTCCATCTCAGGGATCCTGGTGGTGCAGTGGTTAAGAGCTTGGTTCCTAATCAAAATGTTGGTGGTTTGAACCCACCAATCACTCCTTGGAAACTTATGAGGTGGTTCTACTCTGTCCTGTAGGGTCACTGTAACTTGGAATTGACTCATGGCAAAGGGTTTTTAAAGCCTAGTGTATATATATATATACACATTCAAGTATTCTATTTAATTTTTGACAACTTCTAATTTTCCTAGATTCATACTTATACATTCCACATTCCAATTATTAATGGACATTTGCAGCTGTTTCTTCTCACTTTGAGTGATGCCATATCAGCTAATGAAGGTCTCAAGAGCTTGACTCTATCCATGTCCTTAAGTTCAACTCTACTTTGAGAAGGCAGCTCTCCCCAGTCATATTTTGAGTGCCTTCCAATCTGAGGGGCTCATCTTCTGGCTCTTTATCAATATCCTGCTGGTATTCATAAAGTTTTCACTTGCCAATTTTTTTAGAAGTAGAGTGCCAGGTCCTTCTTCCTAGTCTTCCTAGGAAACTGTGCTGAAACCTGTCCACCACAGGTGCCCTTGCTGGTATTTGAAATACTGGTGGCATAGCTTCCAGTGTCATAGTAACACACAGGCTACCATAGTATAACAAACTGACAGTAAATAAATATATGGTTAGTAATCAGGGTAATAGAAAAAAAAAGAGACAGCTCTAATCTGCTTAAAACCCTGTTAATCATGAAGTTATAGGATTATCAGAAAGTTCTATAAATACATGTTTAATAGCTTTGTTCTATAAACTACCCTAACCTCTCAGAGTGTAGTTTGTTGATGCACATCCCTACTGATGCCAGTGTCCCATTAACTCCTCTTAGGTTGTCCCAGTTTATTTGCACACACTGTAGTACATTGACCCTGTTATTGCTACTTGGATTAGAACAATTTATTTAATAAGCAAATAAGAGGTAGCCCTTACATTCGTTACCCGAGGACTTTGAAAAGGTGTTCTTAGGACAAAGGTTATCCCTAAATGCTGTTTCGTGCTTCAGTTTTATGTATGAAATATTGAATCTATAGTCAGAAGGCCAAGGTTCTAGTTTAGATCCTTATTGACCACTTGGCAATTTTATTGGGCCACAGATTTTTCAAATATGAAACTAAGACAAGGAAGTAACTCAACATTTCCCAGAACATGGATCTCTAAATGCTAGTTTCATGGAAAAATAGAGGGTTCTGTGGCCAAATAGGAGCTCTGGTGGCACAGTGGTTAAGAGCTACAGCTGCTAACCAAAAGGTTGGCAGTTTGAATCTGCCAGCAGCTCCTTGGGAGCCCTATAGGGCAGTTCTACTCTGTCCTACGGGGTCTCTATGAGTCGGAATCAACTGGACGGGAACAGATTTGTTCATGTTTTTTTTTTGTTTGTTTGTTTGTTTTATAAGACAAATAACAACACACGTGAGGAATGTGCTTCTTAGATCAATCAAGTATACTAGATCGAATGGGCAATACCTGCCCAGGAACAAAGATGAGAAGGCAGGAAGGGACAGGAAAACTGGATGAATGGACATGGTGAACCTGGGATGGATAGAGAAAGGGGGAGGGTGCTGACAAAATGCAGGATTGCAGCCAGTGCTGTGAAACAATTTGTGTATAGATTTTTGAGAAACTATTTGCTCCTAAAATTTCACCTAAATTGCAACTCAATGGCACTGGGTGTATATATATGTATATATATGACTCCTTTCCTAAGTAGAAAGGAGTCCTGATGGTGCACTGGTTAAAGTGCTCGGCTGCTAATCAAAAGGTCAGTAGTTCGAACCCACCAGGTACTCCATGGAAGAAAGAAGTGGCAGTCTGCTCCCTTAAGGACTTACAACCTGAAAAACCCTATGGGGCAGTTCTACTCTGTCCTGCAGGGTCGCTATGAGTCGGAATTGACTAGATGGCAATGGGTTTGGTTTGGTTTTACTAGGTAAAATATATCACATGTGGCTTTCATGAAAAGAAAGATACCTTGAACTTGTAGCACACGAAACTGTACAATGCAAGAGGAATATTGCACACAGTTTTAAATAACAATCTTCATTACAAACCACTCTGACATGAAACAATCTCAGATTAAATTACTCTTTTATAACATAGAAATATAAGTAGTATACAAGACAGTGCAACCATGTGCTTTATGAAGAATATCAAAACAATACCAAACCTGCCGCCATCGAGGTGATTCCAACTCATGCTTACAGAGTAAAACTGAGCTCCATAGGGTTTTCTTGACTGTAATCTTTATGGTAGGAGATCTCCAGGACTTTCCTCCATGGTGCTGCCAGGTGAGTTCGAACTGCCAGCTGCCTTTTAGTTAGTAGTCAAGCGCCAACTGCTTCTATCACCCAGGGACCTTTCTCTACACCAAAAAAAAAAAAAAAAAGCCTAGGGACTTTTTCTATAGCTGCCTTGTAAAAAGCTGAGTGCTATTCTTTCTGTCATATTGGATGCTTGAATTTTATATTAAAATAGGGACAAAAATAGGGACACACAGTTTAAGAGAGTCATTCATTTTGTCTAGCAATCAAATGCTTCTGAATAATAGTATAAAGTAAACGAACTGAATGGAAAAACACAACTCTTGCAAGAGCTGTCTAACTTTTGCTGTTTTAAAGAAATTTCAGAGTAGAAAGTAGACAATCCCATAAGCTTCGAAATGATGACAGACATCTAGGAGCCTGTGTTATTACGGTTTCAATTTTATTCTATTAAGTCTTCAATTGGATTTGGTGGCCAGTAATTGGGATAATTGAACTTATTACCAAGAAACTCATGGAATTAGGAAACTCCCTTTACCAGTGAAGACTCACTTAGAAGCTCCCATTTGGATTCCCATAAGAGGAAGAAATATTCCCAGCCATATAGTCTTTTTTTTTCCTTCCCTTTCTGGCACAAACTGTTATTTTTATTTCATGTCTTCTCAGCTGTCTTCATCTCTATTTATAGAGATTTTCTTTCTCTACTCCATTGGAGTACCTCAAACAAATTGGTGATGTAATTAAAAAGTTGAGTTATCTGGAAGATACCCTAATAGGGGAAAGGCAACAGAGTTAAAGCTAGACAGAAATGGTGAGATGAACCATGGTCAGAACCGCAGACCAGGCATGGGGCCTGTGACTATCTCAACTCAAGGTTTACAGTCACTGTCATTTAAATCAATTTGTATGTAATAGTATTTCATAATTTTCCACGTGCTCTTTTTCCTTTCTTTGGAAAAGGAAAACCTCCCAAAGGAAATTGAGAAACAGGATAGTATGGTTGGTATGTAGTTTTGCGGCAAGGCCACTTCTCCACCCATCTGGCATCTTCTTTCTCTCTGACATGTTCTCACACTCTCTAGGTGCTCTCCTTTGTCTTAAAATCAATAGTCACTTGGGTTTCTTTAGTTCACAGAACCAGAAATGACCACCATTTGTAAATACTCTGGTTCTAGACATGGATGACCACCAACTAAACACCGACTAGCTGTGTGACCTAGATCTTAATCTTTTTAGACTACTATTTCCCCACATGAAAAATCAGGGGTTTTTTTACTAAATGATCTTTATTGTTCTCTCCATCTCTATAACTCCATGAGTTTTCAACTTAATTACAGTTTTCTAAAATTAGCCAAAGTTATACAATTGATTTTCATTCTTATAATGATTTCTAACCAAAAAAACTCATCAGTTGAAAAGTATAATTCAAAGTGATCTACCAGACTCAAGTTAGTAACAGTGATACACGACCATTGTTGAAGGCTCATCATGCGTTAAGTACTGTAATAACCATTTTATATGCATTATATTAATTCATCCTTGAAAGAGTCATCTCAGGTACTACTACTACTATTATTATTGCTATCATTTTATAGATAAGGAAGAGTTGCTTACACAAGTTAAGTAATTGTCTAAATATAGACAGCTATTTTTTTTTATTGAATAGCCTAGGTAGAATTCAAACCCATGTTCTTCATCCTGCAAAGTCATACTCAGAACCAATGCAGTTAACTGCCCATAGCATTCTGCTATGAAATTAACAATGGTTCCCCTCACACTCTTCTAGTCATTTAACATCTCTGAGCTTTATTTTTATTCATTCTTTCATGCATCCACCCAACCAACAGCAATTGAGTGTTTATGTACAGCAGGCACCATGAACAGTATTAGGATACAAAGGTGAATGTGACATAGACCCTACCCAGAAAGAACCCAGTTTTGTTGAGAAATTACATAGGAAAAGCAGCACTTACAAACATTGTAGTAAGTGCTATGAGATATATAAAACAGGTATGCATGGGGCATGGAGAAGGGTTACCAGGAGATAGATAACAGGGGAATAAAAATTAGTTCTTATGAGAATAAGAAGTAGAAGGGTATTTGAATTGACACTTCAAGAATCCATAGAAATGAGCTATCTATGAAAGAAGTTGGGAAGGGATAAGGCATTCTAGGCAAAGAGAACAGGTGGGTTCAGGAGTTTGTGAGGACTTTGCATGTTTTGAGAATTGAGAGTAAATCTCCATTGCTGAAGTTTGTGGTTCAGGATAAACACTGAGAGATGAACGTGGAAAACCATATAATTAGGAAGACCTTTGGAAGTCTATCCTGAAGACATTGGGGAGTGCCCCTGAGAATTTTAAGCATCATATATTTATGTAATCCAGAAGTCCCTCTGGAAGCAATGAGCCAGCTCCATTGGAGCAAAGAAAGTAGGTGGCCTTGTTCAGAGGTAGGAAGAACAAGTTGGAAATCTATTGCAGTATCCTCAGCTCCCTCCAAAAAGTCAAAGAAAGAATCTATCATTGGAATGCAGGGAAATGGTTGGATTTAAGAGATATTTGGGGGACGAGTGGGCAGAGTAAAAAATATTTTATTGGTTGAACAGATATTGGAGGTAAAGAAGGAGCTATCACTGCCGCGATGCTAAGGTTTCTGGCTTGGGTGACAGGGAGGATGGTGACTGGCCCCATTCCTGGGAAAGTAGCCCACAGACGGAGGAAACACTTTTGAAGAGACGATCAGTTCAATTTGGAGCATGTCATTCTTGAGTTACCTGTGAAGTTTAGTTCAGATTGGCAAATATTCCTACTATGTATGCTAAATAAAACATAGTGCACCCCTTGTATAGACAGATTCATAAACAGGTAACTTGAATCAAATGTAGAAAATAGATCAAAACAGATAAGTATGGGTTAGTATGGAAGCTGTAAGAAGCAGCAGTTAACTCAGTCTTGCAGTGTTGAGGTGCGGAAGCTGGGACACACTTAAGCTGGGTCTTAAAGAATGTGCAGATGATGGACAATTCAAGAAGACAGGCACGAGGCACCTCGGGTAGAGAGACAGCATGAGTGAGGAGGTGGGTATAAAACACCCATTTGTGAGGAAGGTAAAGCAGCCAGTCTTCACTGAAACATGAAAGCAAGGCAGGACTTCTAAAACGGCAGGGGCCCAGTCATGAGGCAGTCTACATATGTCATGCTCAAGGGCTTGGGTCTCATGAGGATCATAAGAAGCGATGGAAGGATGTTGATTTGAGAAGTGAGAACAGCACATTTGCAGCTCAGACAGTGGCAGCAGTATGGAAATGAACTGGAATAAGGACAAACTCAAATTTAGGAGAACCTGCAATAATCCAGGTTAAAGAAAATGAGAATCTGAATAGGGCATTGGAATATGGATGGGAAGAAGGGAAAGAAATCTGCTTAGAAAAGGCAGAACCTTCAGGTTTGGGAAACTTGGTGCTGCCAGATATTCAGATATCAACTGGGAAACGCAGCAGAACAAGTGGCTCTTGAAATGAAGGGAGAGTCAATGTGTCTGTTTCTGTACACTTCATCTTTGACATCTAGAGACATCTACTAGTTATGATATGAATCTGAACCTCAGGCCAGAGGCTTGGGCTGAGAACAATAGATTTTAGAATCAATAAGAGATAGATATTAGTTAGAAATTACTACAATAACAACAACAATAATAATAAAACTGCAATTGTTAAGCATTTACTATGTGTAGGCAGGAAACCCTGGTGGCGTAGTGGTTAAGAGCTACATTTGCTAATCAAAAAGTCAGCAGATTGAATTCACCAAACGCTCAGTGGAAACTCAATGGGGGCAGTTCTACTCCATCCTATAGGGTCACTATGAGTCAGAATGGACTTGATGGCAGAGGGTTTTTTTTTTTTTTATGTGTAGGCATTAATATATACTTTCCATTAATGCATGTATTATCTCCAGTAATAAAAAAAAATGATTATATTCTAAGGTAGATATGACCATTTCTTTTCTACAGTATTGATCACTAATAGTCAAAACAAGTTTCTTTTTAACTGCAACACATCTTTGCATGAAGAATACGACTGAGGGGGGTTGTAAAAAGAAGAACACATGGCCAAGAATGATACCCTTGGGGAACGTTGACAGGGTGAACGTGAAAAAGAAGCATTTGTACAGAAGACTTTAGATATAAAGATAGAAAGCAAAGTCCAGTCAAGGCTTTCATGGGAAAAAAATATCAAGAAATAGGGAGAGACCCATTGTGTCAGCTATGGCCAAGATAAGATGAGTACTGAAGTGAATCCTTTGAGTTTGGGAATATGCAGTATATGAGTGAACGGTCTTTGTCAGAACAATTTCCCTATAGCAGGTACAACAGAAGCCAAATTGCCAGGGGATAGGACTGATATGGCACAATGGTTAAGTACTTCAGTGCTAACTGAAAGGTTGGTGGTTTGAACCCACCCTGTAGCTCCACAGGAGGAAGACTTGGCTATCCACTCCTATAAAGATTACAGCCTAGAAAACCCTGTGGTGCAAGTTTACTCTCTCACATGGGATTGCTATGACTCAAAATTGATTCGACAGCACCTAACAACAGGATTGGTAAGGATGTGAGGAAGTGGAACCATAGTACAGGCTATTCTTTCCAGAAGATGTTAAGAAGGAGAGTCAAAAGATCAGACAGCCCTTAAGGTATTTAGAAGGGGGCAGCTACAAAGGAGGTAATTTATTTATTTATCCATTTATTTATTTTGATGAGACAGATTTAACTGTATTTTTAAAGCTAAGGGGGAAAACCAGCAGAAGAGGTACAGTTCTAACTCACAGAATGAGAGAAAGTAACAAATCCTGGAAGAGGTGTGTAATGACATGGTGTCATGGATTGAATTATGTCCCCCCCAAAATGTGCATAGCAACTTGGTTGGGCCATGTATGGTTGTCCTTCATTTTGTGATTGGAATTTTATGCTGAGAAGATTAGGGTGGGATTGTAACACCACCCTTACTCAGGTCACCTCCCTGATCCAAGGTAAAGGGAGTTTCCCTGGGGTGTGGCCTGCACCACCTTGTATCTCCCAAGAGATAAAAGGAAAGGGAAGCAGGTAGAGAGTTGGGGGCCTCATACCACCAAGAAAGCAGCACCAGGAGCACAGCACATCCTTTGGACACAGTGTCCCTGTGCCTCAGAAGCTCCTCAATGAAGGGAAGATTGAGGACAAAGACCTTCCCCTGGCGACGATGCCCTGAATTTAGGCTTGTAACCTGCTAGACTGTGAGAAAATAAATTATTTTCTCTTTGTTAAAGCCACCCACTTGTGGTATTTCTGTTATAACAATATTAGATGACCAAGACTCATGGGAAGGAAGAGGCATGCGGCCAGGTGCTCAGGTGGATGTGTTGGCCTTGACTTGGCCAATGGTTAATTTTTCTGTGACCCTAGAGAAAATGTGTAAGGATGGAAGAATAAACAGGTAAATTGGTATGAAGAGAGATAAGAAGTTGATATTCATGCCTGAGAACTGAATTCTTTCAATCCATGGCAGGGGGCTATGGTAATTTTTCCTAAAATGGGGGAGTATGGCATGTCCAAAATGCCCTTGTCAACATGGGCTTGGAGATTAAGAGAAAATTCTGGCTGGGGCTGTAAATTTGGAAGTCATCTGAGCTATGTGCATGAGGATAAGATCATCCAGAAATAATGTAAAGTTTAAAAGAGGCAAAACATGAATATTGGAGAAAAGTGCTATTTAAAATGAGCAGGGAGTGGGGGAAAGAAAAAGCTTTCATAGCAGATTGAGATGTTTGGAAGAAGGAGCACCATAGAATCCAAGCAGTGAAATGCCACAGCAGGTTACAGAAGATAAAGATTGAAATGACAGACCAATTTATCATAATTTGACATCTTAGTGAAAGCAGTTCTAGTGAGGCTGTGGGAGAGAAAATACAGAACTTTTTCTTTTTTCCGGAAACTAGAGCAGGTCTTAGTAATTACGAACTTCTTTTCTCCCTCCCTCCCCCTCCCCTCCCCCTCCCCTCCCCCTCCCCTCCCCCTCCCCTCCCCCCTTCCTTCTTTCCTTCCTTCCGTTCCTCCCTCCCTCCTTTCCTTCCTTTCTTCTCTCCCTCTCTCTCTTCCTCCTTTCCTCCTTCCTTCCTCCCTTCCTCCCTAGCTATTAAAATAAACAAACAAGCAAACAAACAAATCACACCCCTTGCCATGGAGTCAATTCCAACTCATAGCGACCCTATAGGACAGAGTAGAACTGCCCCATAGGGTTTCCAAGGAGCGGCTGGTGGATTCAAACTGCCGACCTTTTTGGTTAGCAGCCAAATCTTAACCACTGCACCACCAGGGCTCCTAAAATAAGTGAGGGTCTATTACCCTACTATAAAAGTTAAAAAAAAATCAATAATTTAAATCACGCAAACTGCACACAAGTTCTGCCATAACTTCCATAATACTTTATATACTTTGCTTCAGACATTGAGCCCAGAAATGATTGACAGAATAGTAATAAAAATAGACTGAAATTCGATTTATTAAAGCTAAAGAAACACTGAACCGCAATATATTTCATATGTGTGAAGAAACAGAATTCAAAGCAACAGTAAAAAGTCAATAAATAGAGAAAGGAACACATGGAGGTAGGATTGTCTAGAAATTTCTTGGCCACACTTTCATTAACCATAGCTAGCTACTCTTATTACCTATAAACTAACCTAGTTCAGGGGTTCAGTTTGGGTGTGCCCTAAATGCTGTGGTCTGTGGCTTTGTCCTGACTCTCAGATTTTTTATCTTCTTAAGAATGTCTTTAGCTCTTTCTTGATTGATTATTCCCTTAACGATATAAACCTTTTTAACTGGGACTAACATGAAGTACCTTCCTTAGCTTCAGTACCTGGGAAAAGGTTTGAAAGAGCCCAGAATCATCGAGTCATTCCTTCTGCCACATTGGTATTAAAGACACGTAAAGGCTGTTTAGAACAGTGTTTTGTAGACTGTATGAACGGATTCAAACTGCTGACTTTTTGGTTAGCTGCAGAATTCTTAACCCAATTAATTTTATTAGTGATTTGCAAAATATTTAATTGAATGAAATAGTATGTGTTTGTGTCTCTTTCTCCCATAATGAATCTGAAACTTGGCACATGAGCTAAAAGTACTTTGAAAAGTCTCTCTTTTAGATACTGCATTTTAGAAATGAAATAAGAGTATCAGATAATTGGCAGCAAAGTCATTTTCCCAAGTACAGATGCCAAGCACATGGCAGACATCCATTAAGGGTTGAAGTAGTTCAGGAGGGGCTGAGACACCATCTCATGCTTATAGAATTTCAGAACTAGGGAAATTTAGAATGGGAAAGTTACCATTGTTTGCCACGTTAGAGCCAAGCCACGGACACCGAGCTCCTTTCCACACTAGCCAGCACCCACTCATTCCTACCATCCCCTTTACCCCTGGATTTCTTATAGTAGTCTGATGTGTTCCAAGTCGGTCAAAACAAAATGCCTCACCCCAGTGACAATGGCTGACTTAGGGCGTCCCTGTTGGTGACAAGTCTCCTTTGTATATGTGTCTGGCCACCCAGGAGTTTCCCCTTCTCCAGATCCAGTCTTTGAGCTTGAGTGAGTGAACCACCTAAAAATATTTAGACAAGAGAGAACAATGTCTACCTATTTCCTCTACAGGAGAAAAGAGCCAAATCTCTCTCCCTTTCAGACTCCCACCCAAGGCCCTACATTTGCTTCTGTTAGTAGATTTTTCTGCATCCTCTTATCGTTCAGAACATGAGGCTCCTTAACAGGTTGGATTTCTGAACTGATACATAGTTTTAAAATACGTCTGAGCACTTCTAGGACTTTGAAAGACCCTCTCACAATAATATTTTCAGCCTTTCCGGAACACATCATCCATATAACCACGGTGAAGAACTGATTTACACCTAATACTGGGCTTTGGGGGGTGGGTGGAAGGAGGAAAAGAGCAATTGACCCGTCCTGTCAAACTCTGTATAACACGGATGAAGTGAAGATCTTAAACTGCGATGTATTTGCAAATTTGCCAGTAATCTAGCTCTCCGAATTGCAAATACTGGAAACCAATTCTGCCTCCCTGCTTCACACTGCCAGCGACACTTTGCTTGCCCACATCTGAGACCTTGTGGCTTTCGAATCATTCTGTTGTTGCTGTCTCCTCTCTTGTTTTCTCAAAGTGTAAATATTTGTTCTGTCTGCATTCTAATTGCTAGTCTTGGTGTCTTATTGAGTATGAGGACTGTGGTCACTCTGATGCCTCAGGGTCCATTGCTACGTGCTGGGATTTCACGTTTTATGACATTAGCTTGGCAGAGCTGTCAGCCACCCTGTCCCTATGCCCCTGACTAAATTGCAGTTATGTCTCTAATTGAAACTCAGTATTATTTTATTCCCCTTTACAGACAGGAAACCCAGAGCTATCATTCTGTGCACACACCAAACCACAGGAGCCTGGGTGAGGTTCCATAATGACAGGGCCTCCTACACAGCACATTTACCATCTTTCTACTAATTAGTTTAATTTTCTTTGTCTAGACTGACTTATTGCATTGAAGAGCTCCCTTTCTTAAAGGGCAAAACGGATAAGGTAGTATCGTTAGTCCTTCAATTTCTGCCAAGTGAAGAGGAGAGAAAAACATGAATAGGACCGGGAAAACAAAATAGAACCAGAGAATTTGTCCTTGAATGAGCTGTTTCCTAGAACATGTGTTGGTTTTAAAACTGATCTGGGGAGGAATCATACACCCAAAGTTTGTGTTCTATCTGGTAAGGCTGCAATCACAGCCATTAGCAGCAAACAACCCATTAAACAATATGTACACTAAAAGGAAAAAGGTACCTCTTAACAAAAGGCAGTTAATCTAAAACCAAACCAGGCGCCATTTGTCCACTCCAACTCATAGCGCTCCTGTATCTGTCAGAGTCAAACTGTGCTCCATAGGGTTTTCAATGGCTGACTTTTTTTGGAAGTAGGTCAACAGGCCTTTTTTCCAAGGAGCCTCTGGGTGGGCTTGAACCTCCAGCCTTTTGATTAGCAGCCAAGCCTTTAAGTTTTGCACCACCCAGGGACTAAGAAGGAAAATGCTGCTAGTCAGTGCCTTTTAGTGTCCTGGACGTTACCCAGCGAGAACAAGAACTCTTCTCTATTTGTTCTTCTGCTTTCATGGCATCGTCCCAGTTTGGGTTTTCAGATTGAATGAATATGGACCTTGTGTGGAATACCTTGGCTCCCCTTTAGCTCATGATTGTGGTGAATACTAAGAGAAATTTCCTATCTCAGCAGTAGGCCCTTTCGAAAACTTTCCTCGGATAACAGCATGAGATCAACTTGAACAAAGGCAGGTTGCATTTTCACCATTCTTAAAAGCTGGAGAGAAAAATGAATTTGATGCTTATGGATAGTGTGGTTTTACGACTAGGGAGGGGAACCCCAAAAGAGACCCTTTTGGTTTCCAACTTGGTTCTCTAGTGCTGCTGGAACCAAATACCACAAGTGGGTAGCTTTAATGTGAGAAATGTATTTTCTCACAGTTCTGGAGACCGAAAGTCCAAATCAGGGTCTCTGCTGTGTTGATTCCTTCCTTGTTGGTAGCCTGGGTATTCCTTGGCAATTGTTACATGGCATCTGTCTTCCCCACCGTGATGCCCTAATCTGTTCTTTTTATAACTCAGAAATGATTAGATTTAAGACACATCTTACCAGATGTGGCCTCATGAACATAACAAAGAAAACCCTATTTCCAAATAGGATCACATTCACAGGTGTAGGGGTTACGATTCAAACACATATTTGGGTGGGGTCACAATTCAATCAACACAAATTGCCAACACAGGAAAGCCTAGAGAACATCAGCACTGGCCAGCACCTTAGAAGCCTTCTCCTGTGGGGCATTCTCTTAGGTCAAATTCTGCTGGTTAACTCGCTTCCTACTTCTCCGTTCACTAAGGTGCAATTTCTCCTCTGCTTGCCATGTGTTCAAGACTGATTGGATTCCTAGGATAGGATGACGGGCTTCATTTCACTGCTGCCTTTTGTCTCAACTGCATTCCTTTTAATTGACACACATTTGAGTTTGGTAAAACTAAGTTTCGGTGGGCCCAAAATTAGGTTTTCTTACTCTTTTATAAATTGCTGGTACTTGGTAAAGATATATTCCTGGGGAAAATGTACTGATAAAACCCCAAACTGAATATGAATTGAAAACCTGATGCTGTGTATCCTTTACAGAAGGGCAAAGAAACCATATGGGTTTCTGCTTTCACATCAGAGGCACTGTTAGGGCAAAGGTGGTACAGTGCCCAGGGTCTGCTCTGTATCACTGGTAAGAGGTTTGGGGCCGATAATTTGAATGGGCAGCTGCCTACTTGGAAACGAACAGTGCTGTTGCTATCTTCACTCCCTCATTTCTTCACTGTACTCTGGGTCCCTTTCTGTAGAGAAAAGTATGTATTGATTAGATCATTGGTTCTCAACTGGGAGTAATTTTGCTGTCCCCCTCCCCCCGCCCCCCGACTCCACCCCAGGGAACTTTAGCAATGTCTGGAGCCAATTTTGGTTGTCACTACTGGAGATGGGGAAACACTGGTGGCGTAGTGGTTAAGTGCTATGGCTGCTAACCAAAAGGTCAGCAGTTCAAATCCACCAGGTGCTCTTTGGAAACTCTATGGGGGAGTTCTATTCTGTCCTATGAGTTGGAATCGACTCAACAGCAACAGGTTTGGTTTTTTTTAACTGGAGATGGGGGTGCTGATGGCATCTAGTAGGTAGAGGCCAGGATCTTGCTAAACAGCCTACAATGCACAGGATGCCCTGGGCCCTGATGTCAATAGCAGGGAGACTGAGAACCCCTGGATCAGACTGGCTGATTTGCTACCCAGTCACACCTCTCCAGGACTGTGGAATTCAGCACTATCTCCAAACACTCTATAGCAATGATTCAATATTTTAATTTCTCAGGAACTGATGTATTTTTCCACTAAAACTAGATAACTTCATGGATTTTATTCACTCAGTTTTGACAGAATTGGAATTATCCGATGCTTTGGCATGAGAAGATCATAAAAGAAGCTAATCTACCATAAAACTTGGTTTGTGCTTCTGATTTGGGACAAAGACCTCGTTATTCTTTTGTGCCTAGTAGGTTTTTATATCTCAAAATATATTTAAACATCCTAGTAAATTGAAAGGAGCCCTGGTGGAGCAACGGTTAAATGCTTGAAAGGTTGGCAGTTTGAATCCCCCAGCAGCTCAGTGGGAGAAAGACCTAGTGATCTGCTCCGTATGGATTGCAGCCTAGAAAACCTTATGGGGCAGTTCTACTCTGTCGCATGGGGTTGCTACGAGTTCAAACTGACTTGATGGCCCCTAACAACAACAGTATATTGATGGTTCTTGCAAAACTATTCATTCTCTCTAAGGAAGAAAGAGCTCCCTTTCTTCTTACAGATTCTGTAAGATTCCACCAAGAATATCACCGTCTTTGTGAACTTCCTACTTTCCTTCCCCCATATTCTTGAGATCCCACAGCAATACCAATTTCTTTGTGAAGCCTCCCAAAAGGCCCTAGGCTGTTTTCCTTCCCCAGTTTCAGAAGCATTTTCTAGATCACTGTATCATGATTATTTGTTTATAATTTTATATTCCCAGCAGATTGTGAGTTATGTAAGAAAGGGATCAGGTATGATTCAACTAAGACTCCTCTACTGCCCAGCAGAGTAAGCCGAGAACGTGCTCTCTGAAAATGTGTTGGCTAATGAATTCAGCAGTTATCACAAATAATTCATATTAATTTGGGGGTCAGAATGTGCCTTTCTTTTTAATGTTTGACATAAGCACAAAGTGTATTAAACCCACTGCAGTTGAGTAGATTCTGACTCATAGCGACCCTATAGGACAGGGTAGAACTGTCCCATAGAGCTTCGAGGAGTGCCTGGTGGATTTGAACCACCAACCTTTTGGTTAGTAGCCATAGCACTTAACTACTATGCCGCCAGGGTTTCCAACGTGTATTATGAAGGATAATTTGTTATAATATTAAACCTACCTTGCCCATAATTACATATTAAAAGGGATTGACATATAGGCCTAGCACTACTTCTAAAACTTGGTATCTTAAGAGAAATACTACATGTAATTTGGAATTATTATAATTTAAAAAGTATATTACACACTTCTCTACAGAAACAAGTACAGAACTAAAGGCAGTTCATATATTCAAAATGTCCTAATAGTGACTTTAAAAAGTCTTTATATCAATCAGGGCTATCTCGTTTCCACTATTATAAGAAAAATAATTTTATTCCTGTGCTTTAACTATTTCCAAGGTCTTCCATACCTCTTCACACATCTCTTTCATTTCATTTGTTTTGTGATCTTTGGAGCCTGAGAGTATGTGTTTCTAGTATACTGAATGCTACTAGTCTGTTCCTTTTTTTCTATCTATATCACTAGTGTGATTTTGCATATATTTGTATATATGTTGCAAACTGAATTATCAGATCTCTCTGGATCTTCCAATTCCTTCAGCCTATGAAAAGTTACACAATTTTCAAAGTTCAAAGCTAACATTTCCCACAACAATGCATTCCGTAAAGAGAAAATTTAGAATATTACATATCACTGAAATATGGTACAACCAGAGCCTGACTGTTTTGCATAAAACAAAACAACAAAACCACAGACAGAGCTGTTTAATTGAGTGACACTTATTAGTTATTATTTTAAGCATCAATAAAAAATGTTTAAAATAGGATGAATGAATTAACAACTGCTAATTTTCTCCCCAATCCCTCCACAGATGTCTCCAGAATTTGTCACTTAGTCATTTGCACTACCCGCATTGTGCATGTCTCAAAACACTGCTGACATTCGACTTTAAAGGGTGGGGGCATATGTACATGTCTTTACAAAACTGCAGCTCTTCAAGGGGAGGACTTCATCTATGTGTAGCTGCCTCTCCCAGAGCACCTACCAGAGTGTTTCGCACATAATAAACCATCAGTAAAGGAGCCTTGGTGGCGCAGTGGTTACGCACTTCGCTGCTAACTCACAGGTTGGAGGTTTGAACTCACCAGTCGCTCTGCAAGAAAGATGTAGCAGTCTGCTTCTGTAAAGATTACAGCCTAGGAAGCCCTGGCAGTTCTACTCTGTCTTATAGGGTCCATATGAGTTGGAATCATCTGGACGGTATACAAAAACAACAAACCACCAGTAAGTGATTGTTCAACTGAAATTCAGTAAAGGTATGAACTACAGAGAAGCTTGCAAATGATACTGCTTGTATCTGTGTTTCAAAGATGTACATCCTTTCTTACAGATTTTTAAAACACACTGTATTATGTTGCCACTGTCCATGGTCTATTTTGGGAATGAAAGAGAAAATAAAGTTTTGATTTGACTGAAAGAAAGAGTAGTCAACAAATAAGGATTAGACCTATGTCTTGTCTGCTTAATGTTTTAAATACCATTTTAGATATTGGGAACACAAAGTAATACCTGTCTTTCATAGGCATATATTGTAATTTGGAAGAGAGAATGCCTGCATACATGTGTAAACACACGTAGTGACATCTTGTGGGAATTGTTGATGGCATAGGATACACATTTAGTGCTACAGAGTTCAGAAAAGAAGGAAGGTGTGAATGTTAACCACTAGAAAGTAAGAATCAACAGAATTTGTTGAGAGTAGCTGTTAGAAAAAAAAAAAGGAATAGAATACCTATGGCTTTTTCTTTTTTCTTTTGTAAAAGGTATAGAAACAGAAGCAAATCTTGCTCTATCAATCTTATAAAACATCTGAAATTATCTCCTTAAACTCCTTAAATCTTGCCCAGTCCCTCAGATTGCATTTCTTACTCATCCATATCTCTTAGAACTTTGCATGTAGTCTCCTAGAGTTCTTCTTACCCTCTGCTCTATATTACATTATTTTGGTACAGAAATCAAAGGCTTTATGTTTAGTTGGAGGGGAAAATGATGTTTCAATAACATACATATAAACAGATTTTGGCAAAAAAATAAGAATTTAGTTTAAGATATTGAGAGTTTGAAGTAATTGCAAGACTTTTAGTAAGAAATATCTAACTGACAAATGGAGCCCCAGGGTGGTGCAAATGGTTAGTGTGCTTGGCTGCTAACCAAAAGTTTGGAGGTTCGAGTCCACCTAAGGTGCCTTGGAAGAAAGACTTGGTCTTCCACTACCAAAAACTCAGCCATTGAACATCAGCCATTGAAAATCAGCAACTGATTTCTTAAAACTGACAAATAAAGCTGAAGAGTGTGTTCAAGACAGAAGATTTTGAAAGTGTCCTTTTACCATAAGAATGGGTGAGATTCATGAGACAAAAGCAAAAGACAAACAAACAAAAAACTACGACTAATAATGACCATGTTCAGAGAAGGAATGAGGGGGTGGAAGTGAAGCAATGACCTTGGTTTAGAAAAAAATCTGCAAAGGTAGGAAGAGAACTAGGATTCTTTGTGGAATCATAGAAATTAAATAAGAAAGGGCTGTTAGAAGAACCTACAAAGTAATCCAGAAGAGTAATAACTGATAAACACACTTTTGGATTTGGTAAATAAGAAGCCATGGGCAGCCACTGAAGAAAATATCCATCCAGTCAAGGAAACAACCAATCAGACAAGACCATAAGAAGTAAAGCAAGAAGAGCGTAGATAGAAAATGGAAGCAAGGTGGAGATAAGATGTTAATTACCCAAATTCGAAATATGAAAAATCACAATCGTTGCTCTTGTTAGGTGCTGTTCAGCCAAATCACAGCAACCCCATGGGACAGAGTAGAACTGCCCCATAGGGTTTTCTAGGCTGGAATCTTTATGGGAGCAGATCTCCATGTCTTTCTACTGCAGACCCCCTGGGTCCATTCAAACTGCCAAGCTGCTTAACAGTTGCACCATCAGGGCTCCTTAAAACCAAAATAGGGCTGAGGAAAGGTTTTTTTTTTTTTAAGATAGGCGATCTGAGCAAGTCTAGAAGTTAAGGAACAAGTAGAGAGTGAAAGATTAAAGATACACACACACAGATAATAATGTGCATCAGAAAGTCTAGAATTCAAGAGAAGATGGACATCTATGGGTTTGAGAGATGACTAGAAAGGGGGAATGGCCTTGGGAAAGAGGAGCTGCAGCTCCTTCTCTGAGATAAGAAGGAAAGAATGAGAGATTCATGTCTATGGATATGTGCTTCATACTGCGAGAAGGAAAGGTACAGGCTCAGAGTCATGCAGAAGTGGCAAGGAGAAAAGAAGAAGGTAGCATGGTCATGAGAGCAGTGGAATACCTTAGAATAGGCTCTGTGGGCAAGACAAATAATGATCAAAGGACAAATAAAAGCCATGAGGATCCAGTGGAGCTTATAAATTAATAATTTGTAAAGAATTTCATGGCACAACTTTTTTTGTGTTTCTCCAGCCATTCTCAGAAGACTGAGAGAAGGTGGGTGTGACCCAGGACTACAGTCAGCATAACTAAAGGCCAACTGTGTCTGACTTAAAGGAAGTATGAGGAAAGGGAGGAGGACAAGTGTAACAACATCAACTGGAAAGCTAGAGAGGATTTCTGGGGAAACTTTGCTCTTTGTTAAAAATGAGAGGTGGAAATAGAACTCTTTTAGATATCGTCAATACTCAGTTTATACTCCCTGATTTTCTTGCCTTTTCCATATTTACAACACAGACTCATCTGTTTGGTCAGTCTGAAAAGATTTTAAGGGTATTTTTGTTAGAAGATGGCTAATTCAAAGTGTCTTTCATTGCATATTGCAAATTTGTGAATGATCAAAAGCGAGTATTACACTGACATATGCAATAAACGGACATTTTCAAACATTCCAATCCCGTATTCTTTAAATTATGTCATTCATATATTTGTACTTATTACAATTACCCTAGCAGTACCATGAACATCAATTAGAATGGAAACTTGGAATTAAAAGGAGTAACAATTTTGAAAAAATTTCTTCCATGGCCAACACAGCCCACCAAAAATGTTCTACGAAATGGGCTAAATACTTCTGGATGTTCTTTAATTTGATTTATTCCATTGTATTTAAATTATCTATTTATTCTGAAACTGGGCTGGTTTCTCATCTTCCCCATGCTCTCAGTGGAGCTGAACCAAGCCTGGAGTCTTCTGTAGCATAGGAAGAGACCTTCTATTTGGATCTCCTCTGTGAGGGTTCAAAGTGAGATGAAGCATTGATTCTTGGGAATAAAATGATTGTGGATCTTAAATCCCTGACATCTGAAAAAATCTGGTTGATTTGTGTTGAAAAGACAGTTCAGTTAAGAATGTGTATTTTGAATATTGGTGCTTAATAGTCGTACTTTTTAAATGAGCAATTGACTGAGAGGTCTACTTGAAGTGTAAATATAGATGAGACCGAAAGAAACACAGAAATTGGTTCTTCTGTTTCTTTTCTTTATTTTTTCCCTCTTTAAACGCTGAGTAGAGCTCTGGTGGCACAGTGGTTAAGAGTTTGGCTGCTAACCAAAAAGGTCAGCAGTTTGAATCCACCAGCTCCTTCTTGGAAACCCTATGGGGCAGTTCTCTGTCCTATAGGGTCGCTATGAGTAAAAATCAACACGACGGCAAACTTTTTTTTTTTTTTTTTTTAATGCTGCGTATGGTGTTAGATGAGACATTGAAGACAAGTATTTGTTGAATCAATAGGGAAAGGATATAGAACCACATCAGAAAAATCTTAGCTTTTTAGAGCCAGAAGGAGCCTAGAGGTTATGATATCCTCTCTTACGTATTTTATAGGTCAGGAAACCTGTGGCTTCATGCAAAGAACATGATGTGTCCAAGATTACAACAGTATTTAGTGAAAAATCCAGGACAATACTCCAGCACTTTTAGTTCAGTCAGAACTCCCCACTGTACCACACTACCTCTCAGAAGTGTCTCTGTTCTGGTTAGGCGCCATCGAGTTGGTTCCAACTCACAGAGACCCTACGAACAATAGAAGGAAACATTGCCTAGTCCTGTGCCACCCTCACAATCTTTTTGAATCGTGCCACATCAGCAAATGAAGGTCCTGAAAGTTTTACTCCATCCAGGTCATTAAGGTCGACTCTACTTTAAGGAGGCAGCACTTCCCCAGTCGGATTTTGAGCTCCTTCCAACCTGAGGGGCTCATCTTCCTGCACTCTATTAGACAATGTTCCACTGGTATTCATAAGATTTTCACTAGCCCATTTTTTTTAGAAGAAGACTGCTGGGTCCTTCTTCCTGGTCTGTCTTAGTCTGGAAACTTCTCTGAAACTTATTCACCATGGGTGACCCTGCTGGTGTTTGAAATACTAGTGGCGTAGCTTTCAGTATCATAGCAACATGAAACCTACCACAGTAGGACAAGCTAACAGCCGAGTGATGGAAGTTTCTCTAAACCTGTATAATTCATCAACTGGATGGTCTTTCATAGAAAGTATAGATTTTTCTAGTAGCAGTAGTACTGGGATCCTATGGCATAAGTAACTGTGAGGCGATATCTAATTTTGCCCTTTACCTTCAGAAATCAGCTAAGATTGGACGAAATCTGTTAAAGTCAACCAAGTTTCTTATAGTTAATTATCTTTGAAAATAACTCCAGTTTTTAGTAACCTTCATTTTTTTGTTTTTTATCTCTTTTCATATGTTGAAACACAGTTTTTGATGGAGCACGAAGAGCCTTGGACCGGGTGTCAGGAGACTTATTCTTGTCATGGACCTGCTGACTACAAGCTGTGTGTTGCAAGACCCAACTTTTCTGAACCTTAAGGGTTGGCTGTAAATGTGGATGATAATGTCCTTCTAGCCCTCTTTGATGTGGCTCTGCAGCGTATAAAATCTTATATCTGGAAAAAAAATTATAATTGAAAGTTCTTGGAACATGCGTCTGTCTTGAACTAAGACATTCTGTCCTGATACTTAATCTCCTCTTCTCTTGTTTGGTGTTCCATGGATATTAAAAGTACTTGGTGACCACCTCCCGTAAAGTTGAGCATTCTTAACCTTATTTTTTGCATTTCCTCCCTCTATTTTCCACGTCTCACTTTAAATACCAAGAAACCAGCTCATAAGGAAGGATACTACATTGATAATTCTGGTAGAAACTTTGTGTTGGGTATTGCGTATGGCAGTCTAATGCCATTATGCTTCTAAGCTAAGGAGCATTAGAAGTCTGGGGAAAATCATGAAGGCTTTTGAAATGACCGTATCCAGATCACTAAGCCAAAGTGACCCCTGAATCGTAATTAGTCGTCCAGGCATCAGGTCAAGCTACAGAAGCTCAGTGGGTCTCAGCCAGAGGGTAGTGCAACCTGAAGATAAGGTACTTTCCAGCTTGACCATTATATCACTTAAAAAGGGAAGCTAGTATGAATGGGAAAGGCCAAGCAATTCTTCAACTAGTTTGCATTTGGTATGTGTGCAACTTTCAATATTACAAGGCAAATGATACATACAATTTTTATTGCCATCCCCTATTCCCTAGGAGTCAAGTCATATGAGTTTCTTTTTATGTCCTCACTAGTGCCTCTTACACACCTGCCAACCTGTCAGATGTGTAAGAATCTCCTGAACTCAATATGAAACATAGATGTTTACATAATCTGATAGTGCTCCACATTTAATTAGGCACAAATGCCCAATTAGCAATCACAAATGAGCTTACACACTCTGAACAGTTAACACTTCATGCAGTTTAATGCAGTGTGAGGTCTCAGCTCGGAACTGTTTATTTACATAACGAATACTTTTGAGACCAATTGAAGTGAAATGTGTAAGGAGAAATATAAAGAAATCCTGTGTACATGTTCTATAAATAAGGCAAAATTCATATTCCTCAGTGGAAAACATGTGAACTCGTATTTTACAGAGTTTGGTTTTCTTAATGCCCCTCGTAAAATCCCATGGACAACGCCATACACTTTTAGAGGATGTGAATCTGGTTTAGAATGCACTGACCAAAGAGACAAAAAGTGAATACAAAAAGCAAATTCCAGGTATTATGAATGGACTTTTAGCTGAGTGTTAAAAATCAGCCCTGACTGATTGGAGGGTTTGCAAGCATCCTATGAGCCCAAGAAAGTCCCCAGCTTCTGGAGTTGCTTGACTCATCAACTCTCGACTTGAATGCTAATACATTAAAGTGTTGCCTTCTTCTTACCATCATTTCCTTCTTGACCCTGGAAAGAAGTGACTTACCCTCCATCATTTCTAGTTTTTTTGGACCAGTCTCTAGAGTCAGCACCTTTTCCTCAAACACCAGTTATGACCACATTTGAAGCAGACATTCTTTGAAGCTAGCTGGGAAGGGTTTTCAGAGCAGACGATTATCGCCGTATTGCAAAATTGGGGCTACTTTGAACCCCATGCCACTCTGTCCCCAAAGTCAGGAAAGCCATTTGATAAAACAAAAGGGAGTTGTGAGTTGAAGGTTTAAAAATTCACATACTCTGATTCAAATGAAAGGGAGAAAAGGGAATGATTTCATTTGATCCTCATTTTATGAATGAGGAATGAAGGTAGAGAATTTTTTCCTTCTTTTTTTAATCTCTCCTAAATTTAGTCTGCAAAGACACTTGACACATTAGTTAAACAGTTAGGAATAAACTCATAAATATGGGAACAAACGAAAGTAAACTTACAAATGAGGGACGGTGTCTTTAACATGTTTGCCTATTTTTCTCTTTAAAGTTCCTCTCTGGACTCCTCCTTTCTAAAAACCTTACTGGTCACCAAGTGATCCTGTCGTAATCCTTTTTGGAGCTTAAGCCCTTGATGAACAAACAAACAAACAAAGAAACAAACCAGAAAACAAACATCTGAACTCCTGCAGTCCGCTGTCTTGCCCTTGGCTTAGATCATTCCTCTCTACTTGGGTGTCATTAGATGAGTCTGTTCCCTCTCACTGGTAACATACTGAATTTTAAAAAATAGTTTCTGACACAATAAAAAACTACTGAGGGGTTAGTGGCTCTGGAAGGGCAACAGGGAAGATACAAAAGACTGAATAGATGTATGAATGAATTTATTGTTCACCTTCCATGTGCAAAAATGGCAACAGGCACTAGAGGTACAAAAATGAACAAAGCACGTATGGTTTTTGGCTTCCTGGAGCTCACAGTATATCTGAGGGCAAGTAACACCATGATAGGCAAGGAATTACTCTGCCCTGGCTAACCCCCAAAAATTGGAGGGAATTGCCTCCTTCTCCCAGTCCCATAAGCAATTCTTCTGCATTATATATCTCATATGAAGGCAATCATCTTACATAGTTTATTATATTTATAAATATGCTTTAGCCCTCCCCCACTTGATTTTTTCCCCTACCTGATTTTAGGTTCTTTTTAGAGCAGCAAATAGCTCTGACTTGTCTCTATATCCTTTAGGTTGTTGTTATTGTTGTTAGGTACCGTCGAGTTGGCTCTGACTCATAGCGACCCTATGTACAACAGAACGAAACACTGCCCTGTCCTGTGCCATCGTCACAATTGTTATGCTTAAGCCCGTTGTTGCAGCCACTGTGTCAATACATTATATTGAGGGTCTTGCTCTTCTTCCCTGACCCTCTACTTTACCAAGCATGATGTCTTTCTCCAGGGACTGATCCCTCCTAAAAAATTCCAGAGTATTTGAGACACAGTCTCACCATCTTTCCTTCTAAGGAACATTCTGGTTGTACTTCTTCCAAGACAGATTTGTTAGTTCTTTTGGCAGTCCATGGTATATTCAATATCCTTCTCCAACACCACAATTCAAAGGTGTCCATTCTTCCGTCTTCTTTACTCATCTTCCAGCTTTCACATGCATAAGAGGTGATTGAAAACACCATGGCTTGGGTCTGACACACCTTAGTCTTCAAAGTGAAATGTTTGCTTTTCAACACTTTGAAGAGGTCTTTTGCAGCCGATTTCCCCAATGCAACGCATCTTTTGATCTCTTGACTCCTGCTTCCGTGGCTGTTGATTGTGGATCCAAGTAAAATGAAATCCTTGACAACTTCAATCATTTCCTCATTTATCACAGTGTCGCTTATTGGTCCATTTGGGAGGATTTTTGTTTTCTTTATGCTGAGGTGTAATCCACACTGAAGGCTGTGGTCTTTGATCTTCATCAGCAAGTGCTTCAAGTCCTCTTCACTTTCAGCAAGCAAGATTGTGTCATGTACATAACACAGATTGTTAATGAGTCTTCCTCCAATCCAAATACCCCCTTCTTCTTCATATAGTCCAGTTTCTCAGATTATTTGCTCAGCCTACAGATTGAATAGATATGGTGAAAATCTACAGCCGTGATGCACACCTTTCCTGACTTTAAACCACTCAACAACTGCCTCTTGATCTAGGTACAGGTTCTTCATGAGCACAATTAAGTGTTCTGGAATTCCCATTCCTTGCAATGTTATCCTTAATTTGTTATGATTCATACAGCTGAATGCCTTTGCATAATCAATAAAACACAGGTAAATATCTTTCTGATAATCTCTGCTTTCAGCCAGGATCCATCTGACATCAGTGATGATATCCTTGGTTCCATGTTCTCTTCTGAACCTGGCTTGAATTTCTGGCAGTTCCCTGTTGATATATTGCTACAGCCAGTTT
Organism: Loxodonta africana; assembly: GCF_030014295.1. Lineage (NCBI taxonomy): Eukaryota > Metazoa > Chordata > Mammalia > Proboscidea > Elephantidae > Loxodonta > Loxodonta africana. Next base: position 42,264,661 of record NC_087366.1, read on the forward strand.
TGAATGATCTTCAGCAAAATTGTACTTGCCTGTGATGTTAACGATACAGTTTGATAATTTCTGCATTCAGTGGGCTCACCTTTCTTGGGAATAGGCATAAATATAGATCTCTTCAAGTCAATTGGCCAGGTAGCTGTCTTCCAAATTTCTTGGCATAGACAAGTGAGTACTTCCAGTGCTTCATCCATTTGTTGAAACATCTCAAATGGTATTCTGTCAATTCCTGGAGCCTTGTATTTCACCAATGCCTTCAGTGCAACTTGGACTTCTCCCTTCAGTACTCATATGCTCATATGGTACCTCCTGAAATGCCTGAACTTCGACCAATTCTTTTTGGTATAGTGACTGTGTGTTCCTTCCATCCTCTTTTGATGCTTCCTAAGTCATTTAATATTTTCCCCCACAGAATTCTTCAATATTACAACTTGAGGCTTGAATTTTTTCTTCAGTTCTTTCAGCGTGAGAAATGCAGAGTGCATTCTTCCTTTTTGGTTTTCCATCTTCAGGCCTTTGCACATGTCATTATAAATCATTACTTTGTCTTCTTGAGCCACCCTTTGAAATCTTCTGTTCAACTCTTTTACTTCATCATTTCTTTGTTTTGCTTTAGCTGCTCGATGCTCTAGAGCAACTTTCAGAGTCTCTTCTGACATCTATTTTGGTCTTTTTTTCTTTCCTGCCTATTTAGTGGCTCTTTGCTTTCTTCATATATGATATCCTTGATGTCATTCCACAAATCGTCTGGTCTTCAGTCATTAGTGCTCAACACATCAAATCTATTCTTGAGATGATCTCTAAATTCAGGTGGAATACACTCAAGGTCGTATTTTGGCTCTCATTGACTTGTCTAATTTTCTTCAGTTTCAACTTGAACTTGCATATGAACAATTGATATTGAGCTTTTCCATTGTTTCTTCCCACAGATGTAGTCGATTTGATCCCTGTGTATTCCATCTGGCAAGGTCCACATGTATAGCTGCTGTTTATGTTGGTGAAAAAAAGGTTTTGCAATGAAGAAGTCATTGGTTTTGCAAAATTCTATCATGTGATCTCTGGCATCGTTTCTACCACCAAGGCCATATTTTCCAAATACTGATTCTTCTTCTTTGTTTCCAACTTTTGCATTCCAATCTCCAGTAATTATCAATGGTCTTGATTGCATGTTCAGTCAATTTCAGACTGCAGAAGTTGGTAAAAATCTTCAGCCTCTTCATCTTTGGCCTTAGTGGTTGGTGCATAAACTTGAACAATAGTTGTATTAACTGGTTTTCCTCATAGGCAAATGAATATTATCCTATCACAGACAGCGTTGTACTTCAGGATAGATTTGGAAATGTTCTTTTTGACGATGAATGCAACGTCATTCCTCTTCAACTTGTCGTTCCTGGTAGTGTAGATGATATGATTCTCTGATTGAAAATGGCCAATACCAGTCCATTTCAGCTCACTAATGCCTAAGATATCAATCTTTACGTGTTCCATTTCATTTTTTATGACTTCCAATTTTCCTAGATTCATACTTCATACATTCCAAGTTCTGATTATTAATGGATATTTGCAGCTGTTTCTTCTCATTTTGAGTTGTGCCACATCATCAAATGAAGGTCCCGAAAGCTTGACTCCATTCACATCATTAAGGTCGACTCTACTTTGAGGAGGCAGCTCTTCCCCAGTCGTCTTTTGAGTGCCTTCCAACCTGAGGGGCTCATCTTCAGGCACTATATCAGACAATATTCTGCTGCTATTCATAAGGCTTTCACTGGCTAAATCTTTTCAGAAGTAGGCTGCCGGGTCCTCCTTGACAGTCTGCCTTAGTCTGGAAGCTCAGCTGAAATCAGTCTGCCATGGGTGGCCCTGCTGGTATTTGAGTACCAGCAGCATAGCTTCTAGCATCGCAACAACACAAAAGCCCCCACAGTACAACAAACTGACGGATACGCAGGGGATATCTCTTATTATATCTCTTATAATAACTAGCAAAATGTTACCTGTACCTCAATAAGATTTTTATTTAATTTGAATATGTTTATTTCTGGTTCAGAAGAGTGATCAATAATAAGAAATAGAATTGTACAGAAAGTTGGAAAAAAGTCTACTTTCAGTTTGGACACTTTGAGCAGCTAAAATTAAATTTTTAAGAATCTCTAGTTTATTTCAAAAGAAAAGTAGGACTGTAGGTGACCAAGGAGTCCTAGTGCTGTAGTGGTCAAAATGCTCAGCTGCTAACCAAAAGGTGGGCTGTTCAAACCCACTAGCCACTCTGTGGGAGAAAGATGTGGCAGTCTGCTTCCACTGCCTCTAACAAAGCCTTGGAAATCCTATGGGGTAGTTCTACTCTGTCCGATAGGGTTCACTCTGAGTCGGAATCAATTCAACCACAGTGGGTTTGATTTTTGGGGGGTTATAGGTGATCAGCAAGTAAGTTAAATAAATAAAAAAGGGAGGATTTCATGTTCTATAATTTTCAGGTTGTACGTGGTTCCTGGGTCCTACTCATTCAATATTAAGGGCCTCTTGGTATATTCTTAAGACTTTTCAGATTTTAGCCCAGGAATCCTAGGCAGGTAAGCTGGTAAATATACAAATGTTGGATTTATTCAGTGTCCTGAATCTTATTCTACAGTAGCACCTCCAAGGGCATAGGTAGAGGATGATAGTTTTTTCTTTTTCGGGGGGTAGAACTTGGACTATTCGATTATAGTAGTGGTAGCTCCTAACCCCAGCTGAACCTGTTTGAGTAAGCAAGAAGTTTCATGAGTAAGTGTTGACATGGACAAATGCATTTATATAGAAAGAGTACCAATTATTAAAATGTTATAAAAATTAAAATTTTTATTCCATCACAAAATACAGAACTTCAATTTCAGTATCACAATTTGCACAGTGGATTTCATGTATTCTTATCAGTTTTTACCTCGCTGCAACAATTACAGCATGTTGTCCTGCTCTGGGGGTTTGAGTTGTCCATGTATTTTGTGTCCCCCTCCTCCTATCCTCCTTCATTAGTTATGCTAATGTTGAGGATACATCATAATTTAAGAATTACCATATAACAAGAGGCCATATTTTGTAGTGGTGAGAATGCAGTATTTGGGGTAAGACAGACCTAAGTTCAAGTCCTCGCTTTGTTATTCACTAATTTATGTGATCTTGGGCTATTATTTGGCCTCTTCGTACCTTGGTTTTGATGTTTGTAATACTGGATTGTTTTAAGAATTGAATACAGTTAATATATGTAAGGCACTTAACACAGGACCTGGCACAAAGTATAAGGCTGAAAAGCATTAGTTATAATTATTGACAATGAGGAAAGGAGTAGATGTTGGTTTCTAAAAATAGTGTTAGTAATTTAAATATTTATTTAAAAAATGAAAATGTTTAGGACCAAGTTATGTCAGGATTGAATCATGTAAGATAAAACTGTAGCATTGACTGGTACGCTCTCTTACTGCCTCTGAGGACAGAAGTGGATGGTATACACTGAGTAGAATTGACTGAGTACTCTGGGGGACGTCGGTGTCTCCCGTGTTTTGGATGTAGAGGACATATTTAAGAGATATTTATCAGTACATGAAAAGATAAGTGCAAAATGGGCCTTCAATGATTTGAGAGCTCAAAAAAATTGTACTGAAGGATAAAATATGTTATTCATTAGTCACTCACCCCAGCTATCCTTGGAGAATAGCATGATTAGAAATGGATGTAAAAACTGCAGTTAATTCATAATTCCCAGAGAGTAGATCAATTTCGATGGCCAGGATATTTTAGTCACCTTCTTTTTAATAGCCCTTGGCTCTTATTTTCCCTGTTAAATGAATTTTTTAAGATACAACAAAAATTAGATTTGTGATACCTCCTTGGAGTTTACAGAAGCTTTTAGTAGAGCATATTCTTTTAATGTGTATTCAATAAATACGTGTTTCAAATGATGAGTCAACTTTAACCATCATTTATTACTTAATTCCATTTTTCTCTGTCATTAGATTCCAATACCCTTAAGTGGCTTTACATAACATATTCACTTAATTTATGTTTGATGTCTGAAAATTAAATCTATTTTCAGCTAATGTTATAAATTAGGTAAATTTTTCTTATTCTTTCCAAACTCCGGAATATAAAAATCTCTGACAATTTCTGGAAATGTTACCAAAAAAGTAAGCAATAAAAATCAAAGTAGGCCTTTATTTAAAGACAGAAAAATTGATCATATACAAAAACTTCCTCTGACTCCCACAAAGCCACTTAAATGACAGTTAAGATATTAAGAAACGGTGGTGGGGGGAGAAGGGGGGTGAGTGATAAAAAGAGATAAAAAACCCAAATGGGCAAATAATAGAACAGACAACAGCAACAAAATTTTAGAGGCTGGAAAGATGGGCATTGGTAACTCTTAACAGACCATAAGCTAGCAGAGAGGTGAATTTGGGGTTAAAAATAAGAAGGCTGGTTAAAAGTCTGTTTAGGAAGGAATCAGAATGCCAGTACCTGCATTTCTCAGTGTAGGAAGAAATTATCCCATATATATACTAGGAAGTTCCTGGGTGTTGCAAATGGTTAATGAACTTGGTTGCTAACCAGAAGGTCAAATGTTCAAGTCCACCCAGCGGCACCTTGGAAGAAACACCTGGCAATCTAATTCTGAAAAATCAGCCATGAAAAATCCTACTCTGACACACATGGTGTCACTATGAGTTGGTGTTAACTTGATGACAATAAGTTGGTTTCTTTGAAGTGGGTAAAAGTAGATCTCTGGAATATAAGGTACTAGTTAAGAGTGAAGACACATATTGTGACCGTTAAAGTTGTGTGTTTGGCAGTTATGATGTAGTCTGGCAGTCTATGATGATGTGATCACTTCCATGATGAGATTTAATATAATGTGATCACCTCTGTGATGGGAGCTGCTGTGAATAGCCTATCAGTATAAAGGGATTTTCCTTGGGGGCGTGGCCTACATCCAATATAGGTAGACTGTCTGGCAATATAGAAGGGCTTCCTGGCTTTTAATCACTCTGGATCCTGCAGCTGTCTCCTATTCGTCTGACCTCTGGTTCTTGGAACTTGAGCTAGCAGCTTACCTGTGGTCTTGCCTGCCAACCTTGGGATTCATATCTTTTCGCAGTGTGTGAGCCAGAGCCCTGCGGTCTGACCTGCTGAACTTGGGCTCACCAGCCCCTGTGGCTATGTGAATCAGCAGCAGCCTCCAGCTTGACCCACCCATGGATTTGGGATGTTCCAGCCTCTACAACGGCGTGAGGCATTTCCTTTATATAAATCTCTATATGGAGATATTTATACATTTTATTGGTTTTGCTTCTCTAGAGAACCCAGCCTAAGACACATATTAAAAATAAAGAGATTGACTGAGAAAGTTTGAACACGGAATACTGAAACCCCCAGGCTTCTTATGCAACTCAGTTCCCAGAACTCTGTCTACCAGGCTTATACGTCCAAGACAGGGGATGGGAAGAGCCTTTCCTAGAAATCTATTAGCACAGATGAAGGGCTGGGGAGGCCTAAAGATGCTATTTTTAAGATTTCCCCAAATAAAAAGCCCAGTTAGATCACTGCAGTGCATTCCATAGTCAACAAACCTACCCATTAGCATTGTGCTTCAAATCAGTTTGTTACTGCTCTCATTTTAAATACGAACCCAAAACTGCCAGGCATCACTCAACAGACATCTGAGGAAAGCTTCTGACGTTGAAGACAGTTTCAAACAAACCAAACAACAGGCAAAAACAGCTCTGAGGACACAGAGAAATACAAACAAGGAGAAGAAAACTTTTAAATTCTCAGGTAAGAGAAGTATTGAGCCCATGGGAAAAAGAAGATTCTACTGAGAAAAGGCCATTCAGAGAATAAAAAAGGGCCCTTGGATGATAAAAAATATGATAGCAAAAAGAAAGAAAGAAAGAAAGAAAAACCATAATACAAACGGTGTGGAAAGTAATGTTGAGGAAATCGCCACAAGATAAAAACAGATACAAAAGATGGAAAGGAGAGAGAGAGATGTCAAAAAAAAAAAAATTAAAGGACCAGTCCATGAGATCCCATATCCGAATAAAAGGAATTACGGAAACAGAGACCCAAGTAAATACAGGAGAGGAAATTACCAGGAAAATAGTTGAAGAAAATGTTCAGACCCTGAAGCATCCACCACTATCCAGCACAATAAATGAAAAATACACCCCTAAAGCACATTGTGATGAATTTTTAAAAGTGGAGTTAAGGAGAAGATCCCAATTTCTCCCAGAAAGGAAAACAAACAAATAAAAAAAACAAAAACCAACAAACTAAGAATGGAAACAGAATTAGATACTTAACAGCTATACCAAAAGCCAAAGACAATGGAGCAAAGGCTTCAAAATTCTGAGGCAAAATAATTTTCAAACTGAAATTCTCTTTCAAATATCTATCTATCTATCTATCTATCTATCTATCTATCTATCTATCTATCTATCTATCTATCTATCTATCTATCTATCTATCTATCTATCTATCTATCTATCTATCTATCTATCTATCTATCTATATCTATCTATCATCTATCTATCATCTATCTATCTATCTATCTAATCTGTCATCTATCTAATCTACCTACCTATCTACTACCTACCTGTCTACCTACCTGCCTACCTGCCTATCTCTCTATCCATTCATCCATTCATCCATCCATCCACCCATCCACCCATCCATCCATCCATCCATCCATCCAACCATCCATCCATCCATCCATCCATCCATCCATCCATCCATCCATCCATCCATCCATCCACCCACCCACCCACCCACCCACCCATCCATCCATCCATCCATCCATCCATCCATCATCTATCTATCTAATCTATCATCTATCATTCTATCTCGCTCTCTCGCTGTTTCAATTTATTAATAAATATGTTTTTAGACATGTACATCCTAGGAAACTGAATCTTCAACAAACCCTTTCTGGGGAAGTTACTAGAGTGGTACACACCAAACACAGGAGAAAACACAAGAGAGAGAAAGAGATGGAATTAGAAAACAAAGGAAGCCTGACTGAGGCCCAGGAAACTCCCAGGAGTGCTGGTAAGGAAAGATCCCAAGATGGCCCCTGCACAGGAGGCCTGGAGAGAAATTGCAAAGTTTGGAGCAGATCAGAAGGCCTTCAGAGAGACTACCTCAAACAGTGGCGTATCTAGGGTATTGCACTGGCCCTGGGTGCATGGCACCACTGAGCAGTTTCTCTTAACCAGAACCACCCAATGTCTTTTGAGCTGATATTTATGATAAAGTTATCTAAAAGAAGGGTGTCAGATGGATGTACAGGGGTGCAATTTCAGCGCTTGCCATAGGTACTATTTCCTGTAGGTGTGCCTCTGGCTGTGCCAGGTTAATAGAAACTGCTCAGTGGTGTCATGCACCCAGGGCCTGTGCAATACCTGCCATGCCCTAGTTACTCCTATGCCTCAAGAAGATGAAAATATGAGAACACCTACTGTGATTAAATATTAAGAGAAGATTATGCAACTAATGGAAAGTTTGGGGCTGAAAAGGTGGTAAATAGAAAGAAAACAAAAAATAAAGACAACTTTTTACCCAAGGAAAACAAAAAGTTTTGCAGAAAAGAAAATAGTGTGGAACAATACATGAGGCTCTATTGTGAACTGTGCATGTATATTTATAATGACGTAAGAACTTAAAATTCATCTCACTGAAACTTTACTATTAGGAGAATGGGGGATGAAGAAGGTGTGTGTGTGTGTGTGTGTGTCCGGCAGGTGGTGGTGATGGGTTTGGGCAGCACGAGGTAAAAGAAAACTCCATTCTCATCTTTTACGGTGGGGTGTCAGTAGATAATGAAAATTAAGATTTTATAATCTGTACATGCTGTCATGGATTGAATTGTGTCCCCCCAAAATACGTCAACTTGGTTAGGCCATGATTTCCAGTATTGTGTGGTTGTCCTCCATTTTGTGCTTTTCCTGTGTGTTATAAATCATAACACATAGGAAAATCTCTGTGGTTAAAGAGGATTAGGGTGGGATGTAACACCCTTGCTCAGGTCACATCCCTGATCCAATGTAAAGGGGGTTTCCCTGGGGCGTGGTCTGCACCACCTTTTTTATCTTACAAGAGATAAAATGAAAGGGAAGCAAGCAGAGAGTTGGGGACCTCACACACCAAGAAAGAAGCACCAGGAGCAGAGTGCATCCTTTGAACCTGGGGTTTCTGTGCAGAGAAGCTCTTAGTCCAGGGTAAAATTGTTAAGAAGAACCTTCCTCCATTGCCAACAGAGAGAAAAAGCCTTCCCCTGGAGCTGACTCCCTGAATTTGGACATCTAGGCTACTAGATTGTAAGAAAACAAATTTCTCTTTGTTAAAGTCTTTCACTTGTGGTATTTCTGTTATAGCAGCACTAGATGACTAAGACACGTGCTATGTAGACATGTAGAGGTAAACACTAAAAACAAAGCAGCTGGAAACGCTGAAAGTAGTTGCCTTTTGGGAGGTGAACATGGAGGGTGGGGTGGCAGCTGAAGGTTTTCCAATTTCTTTATCAAGCCTTGTAGAAAAATTTGCCTCTAAACTCTGCAAATATAACCTTGATGATATAAAACACAATTTGAAAAAGAAAAAAGCCTGAAAGGATACATAGTATTTAAATTAGGTAAATAGAATGATAACTACAGAAAGGAAATATATGAGATATAAAAATGACAGATTGAGGAAGTGTAGCAAATTCTGAATTGCCATGACAATGTGAATGGTTAGGCAACTACACTGAATTCTTTTAATAAAGAGGACAGAGGGAACACTGAAAAGTGGGAAAAACCGTCCCTGGATCCTCTGCAATTTCTAGACCAGAGGTCATCAAACTTGCTCTTCTCAGAAACCCATTTGCTCTAAAAATTAAGGACCCTGACCCCAAAGAGCTTTTGTTTCTGTGGATTATATCTATCACATTAGAAATTAAAAATGAGAAAAATGTTAAATATTTATTTAGTAATTCATTTTATAACAATGTTAATAAATCCATTTTTTTGTGAAAAAGAACTATACTTTTAAAAAAAGTTAACGTGAACAATGTCATTGATTTAAATGTTTGCAAATCTCTTTAATATCTGACTTAATAAAAAACAGATGGATTCTCATATCTGCTTCCGAATTCAATTTGTTGTGATAATTTCTTTTGGTTAAAGTATATGAAGAAAATTTAGCCTCACACAGATATGTAACTGGAAAAAAGGAGGAGTATTTTAATAATCTTTTAAGGTAATTATTGTGGGTATATCCGTTTTGGTAGTATACCAAGCCTTGACATGAAGTAGTTTTTTAAAGGCTTAGTTGAAATATGGGATTTAAAATTGTATCAATGATCTTCTCAAAGCCTGTTACATTAAACCTACTGGTTTACCCTCCACTTTGACTGGACCTTTTACTCAAGCATGATTTTGTAACATCATGCATTGGCTTATTGAATTGTGCAGATCTTAAAAATGCTGACACATTTATTACACATTATGAAAAAAGTCACGGTCATTAACATCACTACCAATCTCATTGAAAAAGTCTTCACGTATTGCGAAGCTCTCAAGCTAGACAGACAAAAGTTTTGCAAAATTCTAATCTTTGCTGGGAAGCTTGAATGTTTGATTACGACAAATACCGTCAATTGTTTTCCTGGAAGTGACAGGCTCATGTTGTTAATTTTTGAGACAAATTCTGCCAAATACCCAAGTTGGACTAACCATAGTTTGTCTGGCAGTCTTTCTTTTAAATAAAAATGATGTTCCATAAAACATGGGGCTTGGTGGTGTTCAGCGGTGTTCAAACAATTGCACAAGTCCTTTTTCTAGAAGCAGCCATCATGTTTCAGCATGCAGCCCTGTTTCCATTGTCGTCCAGTTGATTCTGGCTCACAGCAACTGTATAGAACAGAGTAGAACTGCCCCTTAGAATTTCTAAGGTGGAGCCCTGGTGGCACAGTGCTTAAAGTGCTCAGCTGCTAACCAGAAGGTCAGAGGTTTAACTCACCCAGCTGCCCAGTGGAAGAAAGATGTGGCAGTCTGCTTTCACAAAGATTACAATCTTGGAAACCTACGGGGCAGCTTTTCTCTGTCCTGTAAACCATGGTAGCATAGTGGTTAAGAGCTACGGCTGCTAACCAAAAGGTCAGCAGTTCGAATCCACCAACCGCTCCTTGGTATGGGGCAGTTCTACTCTGTCCCATAGGGTCACTATGAGTCGGACTCAATGACAACTGGTTTGGTTTTTTGGTTTTGGTAGGGTCAATGTGAGTCGGAATTGACTGAAGGGATATGGGTTTAAATCTTTACGGAAGCAGACACCACAGACCTTTAGTTTAGCAGTCCAGCGCTTAGCCACCGGGGCTCCTTCAGTGTGTTGTGGAAGCACTTTATTTGTGCCAATCATTTTGTCACACAGAATCTATAAAGACATCTACACAGCAGTAAAATTTAATGAAATTAATCATTTCTACTGCTTTATCAAAAATATTCTTAAGTGAAAATGGCAATATTTTTTTTCTGGGATTGCAAGGCAGAAAAATATGACTGCTAGACAGCAGTGGGTTAGTATAGTTTGATGCTCCTGCCTTGATTGGTGCTAAGGTATGAGCAGTTTTACCTACCCCCCGGGTGGTGCAAATGGTTATATGGCCTCCTGCTAACCTAAAGACTGGAGGTTTGAGTCTACTCAGAGGTACATTGGAAGAAAGTCCTGGCAATCTACTTCTGAAATATCAGCTATTGAGAACCCTATGGAGTACAGTTCTACCCTGACATGCAAGGGGTCAGGATGAGTCAGAGTCAACTCAATGGTAGCTGTCTTTTGGTTTTTGTACCATCAGTGCAAATGTCAACACTGTGAAAAAGGCAAATACTGTGTTAGCATTATTATGATCTTGTATACCCCCAGAAAAGTGTCTTGGGCTTCTGCTGGGCCAAATCATAAGGTACTTGACAGTGGGATTGGTTCTTACTCTTCTGTTTCTCTGGAACTGTGTTTAACACATATACATGGTCAAAAAATATCGACCAAATGAAACTAAACAAAGACAATGGTAAGAATATGTGGAAACATATTGGGTAAGTCAGTGGGGGAACAAACAAGAGGTAAACTCTTGAAAATCAAATTAAATTTTCTATATGATATTATTGTGCTCACTATTCTCGTTAAAATCCATCCTCCCTCAACTCACCGCCACCACCGAATGGCACCACCTTGGCCTATGGAGTAAAATAGCAGGAAAGTAAGCTTTGTATTCAAACCTTCTCAATCTAGCTAAAACCAGTGTTTATCTATCCAGACCTTCTTTTCTCTGCCCTCTTTCTCTGGTCATTCAATCCCCTATAGGTAATAACCTTTCATGGTTCTCGAGCCTCTCGGTTTCTTTTCTTGCCTTTAATATCCACCTACAACCCAAACATTTCCATGATGTATTTCCTGGTAACCTGGCCTCTAGTGATCTATTCCATTTTTTGTCAACTATTTAGGAAGGCAGAGCTCTGGTGGTCCAGCTGTTAGAAGCTCGGCAGCTAACCAAAAGGTCAGCAATTTGAATCCACCGGCTGCAATTTGGAAACCCTATGGGGGCAGTTCTTCTCTGTCCTATAGGTTGCTATGAGTCGGAATTGACTCGACAACAATGTTTTTTTTGTTTTTAAGGAAGGTTTAGGTCACATGACAATGCTTTAAAAGTAGACGATCATCAGTTGCTTGCTAATTGATTTCTTGTGTGTTAATCTTATCTCCCTAGGTTGCAAGTTCCTGAAGTATGGAAATCATCTCTTTCAAGGTGAGACTAAGAAGTAAGAGAACTGCTTCTTTGTGTGGCTTATGAACTAATAATTACTCTGTAATCTCTCACCATTTATTTTTCTGGAAAACCCTGTAATGTTAAATATAGTACAGGGCTCAATGTAGGTCCTCAATAAATACTTGTAAATTAATTGAATTCAGAAAGCAAGGGTTGTTATTTGAGAGAAAGATTACCCAGAAGGGAGTTAAAAGACTTGAAGAATTATATGTGGTAAGTTTAAGCTCAATAAAGCTAAGTCAAGTTTGCAGAATTCCAATTTTCCAATTGATTTCCGTTACATTTTATTTGCCCAGGCAAGTGGTAGAAATGGAGAATGGAGTTAAAAAGAACAAGACCTTTTGGTTCCATAAATAAACTACTTTATGTTGTATTACTCTGTTAGTAATAATAATCAAATTGAGTTGTCTCAGAATCAATCATTTTCATGCCCTAATAAGTGACTTTCACAGAAAGAATTCTTTGAGATACTCGCTGAAAACTGACAAGGTAGATTTTGTCAGTTCATCACACAAAATAATCCTGCACTTAAAACAAAACAAAACAAAACCCAAGCTGCACCACCAGGGCTCTAAAACTGCCGTAGGAATTGTGAAATGGAAATATTTATTGTATACTTACTATTTTTCAGATACGTAGATCATATCACTGACTTAATCCTCCTGATGAATCTCCAAAATAGGTAACATTGCCCTCATTTAGAGAAAAGGAACAACTACTTAGAAAGATAAGAAGCTTGTCCGAATTCACAGAACCTCTAAGTTTTTGATTCAGGACTGAGAACTACTGGCGTCTGAATCCAAAAGCCATGCCCTTTCCTCTCCACCTAGTAAAGTCACTTCTTATTTTAATATCAAACAGCCTGATGAAAAATTGACTAATTCAATGTATGACACACTACTTTGCAAATATTAAATAACAATACTGTGCTTTGCCATGTTAATTCCAATATTCTTCACAGAAGAAAGATCAGAAGGAAGAAAGAATCATGCAACACTTTTTGGATGAGGTGTGTTTTTGGGGTGATGGTGGTTGTTTAGAGGGGAGGTGACGCCATTGACTGCTTGTTGCTGACTCAGAAACCAGAGCAATGGTAAATATAAACACATGGTCTCAGAACACCACTGCGTTTGTGAAATGTATGACCCTAGCTGGACAAATCTACAGTTGTGGCATTGAATGTCTGTTTACTACAGTCCTTTTACCTTGTCAATCTAATGAAATAACAAACCGAAAAATGACAGGGCCACTTGTAAGCTTTAGAGGTGGCTCCACATCTGAGACATGGCCATTTTGTGCTCCAGGGATTACGATTCCTACGATAACAGGTGGTGTCAGAAATCAAAACCTAATCCCCTAAGGGCTGCCTTGGTGTTCAGTTTCCCCTTTTACTGTAGATGTAATCCACGCCATTAGTTTAATATTTCTCTGTGGGAAAGACACCAAGAGACAGGATCCCAGAGAATGTCCTGGGACTTCCAGTATCTCCAGAGGAAATTAGTTATATCTGACATAGGACTTCCCCTTTGAAATTTACTATAAAGACATTTGAGGAACTACAGGGTAGTAGTGTACGTATGTTGGTATATGCGCAGAGGAATATTTGTTTTTAATTCAATGTTTTTTCACACACACACCCATCGCAGTGTGGCTAGAAAGTTCAAAGCCTTGTGACTGGAGAACAAAATGCTCCTCCGGGCAAGTTCACGGTGGAAGGACTTCTGTCTGTTTGCTGCTGCATATTATAGGGCAAGAAGTAAGTTAGTGAAAATTGCTGTATGAATACATTCTGTAACATAATGGCATAACAAATTGATTTAGACAAGAACAGAATAGCTGAGGATGGAAAAAAAAAGTTCTCTGCCCAGCTATTAATCCAAGTATGGGATAGGGTTGCTACCTTTTGTCTGAATCCTCAGAATGTCAAGGGGACCCACGTGAACCTCAGATGGTCTCCATAGCAACTGCTTCGGTGTTTGGTGATGGAGAGTCAGTGAATGGAGCTAGCATGACCTGGTAAACCTGGGATCCCAGGTCATTTTTCAATCATCCTGCTAGCAGAGCCACATATCTAGGTGGCCTTTTCTAACCCACCTCCCATTTCTCACCCACTTGTTTCCTTTAGCCTCTTCCTTTTAATGTTCCTGGTCAGAGAAAGCAGGCTTGTCCCCAGAGGCCTCTTATCTTACAGCATTTGGGGATATATTAAAGGCCAGAACCCCAGGAGTGCCCAATGTTGAAGCTTCAAAGGTTACTTGTTTGGAGAGAGGTGGAGGCGTCACAATTTTAAGCTAAACCCTTCCTTCTCTCAGAGGAGGATTTAACAACAATCTAATGAAGTTTATAGGGTCGTTTATGAGTCGGGATGGCACTGGGTAATGAAGTTTAACTTCCGGGCCCCCTAGGGCCCTAGGAATGTATTCACACAGTCAACTGCTTTTGTAAAAAAATTTACAAATCTAAGATATCTTAACAGCAATTGATTACTACTGGGTATCTTTCTAGCCTACCTTTGCTTCCACCACACTTCTGGTGTCAGTTGGCACTACTGTGGCCATGAACTTTTTTTTTCATTTATAGGGGAAGGTGAGTTGGAGATACATTTAATTTAGGTTCTGTAGGGTATATTTAAAGGGAACCTTAGTGGTGCAGTGGTTAAGCGCTCTGCTGCTAACCAGAAGGTCAGTAGTTTAAAGCCACCAGCCATTTCATGGGAGAAAGATATGGCAGTCTGTTCCCATACAGATTACAGCCTTGTAAACCCTATGAGGCAGTTCCACTCTGTCCTATAGGGTTGCTGTAATTCGGAATCAACTGGACAGCAATGGGGTTTTTTTAGGGTGTGTTTATGTAGTTCACAGTCACTCCTGTGCATAGGTGAGTTAGCCTTCCGTTATTGGAATGGCTTTCAGGAATACTGTGGTGACTTCCGCTTTGTCAGAAGTGTATATTTGTAGTTTTGGATTCTATTCCTTAATGAAGCTCCTCAAATTGCATAAGTGTTGGTTGTTGTTGTTGTTAGGTGCCATGGAGTCAGCTCTGGCTCATAGCAACCTTATATATAACAGAACTAAACATTGCCTGGCCTTGCGCCATTCTCACAACTGTTGCTATTTTTGAGCCCATTGTTGCAGCAACTTGTCAACTGATCTCATTGAGGGTCTCCCTCTCTTTTGTTGACCCTTTTCTTTACGAAGCATGACATCTTTCTCTGGTGATTGATTTCTCCTGGTAACACGTCCAAAGTAAATCTCACCATCCTCACTTCTAAGGAGCGTCTGCTTTACTTGACAAATTTGTTCATTCTTCTGGTAGTCTATGGTTGGTATATTCAATATTCTTCACCAACACCACAGTTCAGTGCAACAATTCTTTAATCTTCCTTTTTCATTGTCCAGCTTTTGCATGCACATAAACGGACAGAAAAGACCATGGCTTGGGTCAGGCACACCTTAGTCATTAAAGTTATATTTTTGCTTTTTAACTTTTTAAAGAGGTGTTTTGCAGCAGATTTGCCCAATGCAATACATTGTTTGATTTCTTGACTGCTGCTTCCATGGGCATTGATTGTAGATCCAAGAAGAATGAAATCCTTAATTTCAATTTCTTCACCATTTATCCTGATGTTGTTTATTAGTACAGTTGTAAGAATTTTCCTTTTCTTTATGTTCGGGTGTAATCAATACTTTTACCTTCAGCAGTAAGTGCTTTAAGCCATCTTCACTTTCAGCAAGGAAGGCTGTACCATCTGCATATCCCAGGTTGTTAACGAGTCCTCCTCCAATCCTGATGCTGTATTCTTTTTCATATAACCCAGCTTCTCTGATTATTTGCTCAGCCAAATCTGGATTTGACCCTGATTTTCTTTAATATGTCTCTTGGTATTTACATTATGTTAATATTTTATTCTACGTGGATGGAGAATACCCTGTTCTTGAAAGCAGGATTCTTGAATTCTGGGATTAGCCTTATGGTACTTTCTGTCCTCACTACATTTTTATTTGGTTGCAGCAAAGTTCTATACAAGGATTATGCATAATCTTTGTATGGTATAATACTATATCTTCACTTATGAAATGGCAGTAATAGAGTAGCAATATGAATCCTTAAAATTTAGCATACCCTCAATTTACCAGAATTCAAAATAATATTTACTTCATTGTACTTCATTAATTCATTTGAGGAAGGCTGAGGATATGAATAATCTTTTATGGAAGGTTTGTTGTTACCAGTTGCTGTTGAGTTAATTCCTACTTATGTAAACCTCATGTGTGCAGAGTAGAAACGACTCCATAGAGTTTTCAAGGCTGTGACCTTTTGGAAGCAGATTACTGGGCCTGTCTTCCAAGGCATCTCTGGGTGGGTTTGAACCTCCAGCCTTTCAGCTAGTAGTTAAGTGCTTAACCACTTGTGCCCCTCAGGGACTCAGTGGGCTATATTTTTACCAACTGCAATAAGTATCAGCAATTAAAACAATGCTTTAGGGGGTTCATAACTATTACTTCATCTGTTAGTTACAATTACATCAAATAAAAACACTAAGAAGTTATTTTTATTTATTGACTCCTCCATAAACTTAATGTCACTGAAATATTTTACAGTTTAGGGGACAGTCATCTTTAACTCCAGTACTCATCTGTCAGTTTGTTGTATTATGGTGGCTTGCATGTTTCCATGATGCTGGAAGCTATGCCACTGGTATTTTAAATACCATCGGGGTTACCCATGGTGGACAGGTTTCAGTGGATCTTCCAGGTGAAGACAGACTAGGAAGAAAGGTCTGGTGATCTACTTCTGAAAATTAGTCAGTGAAAACCTTATGGATCACAACAGAACATTGGCTGACTTGCTTGCTTTGAACTTGTCACCAGGAGGGATCAATTGTTGAAGGAGGACATCATGTGTGGTGAAATAGAGGGTCAGCAAGGGCAAGGGAAACTCTTGGTGAGATGGATTGGCACAACAGCCACAATGATGGACTTGAATATGTCAGTGCTCATGAGGGTGATGCAGGACCAGGTAGTATTTTATTTTGTTGTCCATAGGTCACCATAAGTCAGAGCAAACTTGATGGTAGCTATCTATCATTTTTAACTAAGAGAAGAGACACCTGTATTCTCATGCAAGCTGCTTTTTTGTTTGCTTATTTTTTGTTTTTGCAATGGTTAGCATCAAAGGCAGTTTGATACTAAATCATTTAATCTCTCTGAGCAATTTTGTTTTCCTTTGAAACCAGAGGAAAATATTTTTCCTTGATATTTGCAGCATTAAACTTTAACTTATTGGCTGAAGATGCAAGAAATATAAATACATTTACATTTTTAAGAAGAAAATGCAGACTATTTTTATAATAGGTTACAAATTAAGTTGAGGAAGTCTGCTTCTGAATAAGATTGTGTAAAGGGGCTAAATTTATGCTGTGGCCTGAAAAAACCAAAACCAAAACAGACAAAATATTTGAAACCATGGTTTTAGAAGGCACTCAACACCAGGAAATGAATGTCAGTGATGCTTGAGAGATGCAAAAAAAAAAAAAAAAAACAAGGTGAACCTTATGATTTCCTGAGGTTACTAAATTGAGAGAGTTTTCAGATTCCACTGCAGTGAGAGGGAACCCAGGAAGAACCCAATGTACTTTCTGAGTTCAGAAGATGAAGCTGAGAATCTGGGAAAAGCAAGATAGCTAGATTTCTCGGGATAGACTACATGAGAAGAGAGAACTGCACTGAGAGAGAACTCCTAAGATCTTCAGAAGATCCTTCTCTAGTATCCAGCTGAGTACTGATCAAAGAATGCATGCGAGGAAACTCTGAAGCCAGAAAAAAAATATCCAAAAGGATTACAGACCCAAAAGGATCTAATTATTTTCATGTATCTTAACTACTTCCCAGAAAAAAGCTCAAGAATATTTAAAGGATTCCAGAAGTATCTAGTACCCAACAAGGTAAAATTCACAATGTCTGACATTGAATCAAAGATTACCAAGCATGCAAAGAAACAGGAAAATATAAACCATAATGAGGAAAAAAGGCAACCAATTCCAGCCAACTAAGAACTCACATAGATGTTATAATTACCGAGAACTGAACTACATTAAACAGGCTTTAGAACTGTATTTCCTATATTCAAAAAGTTAAGTGGAGACATGAAAAATATAAAAAGACCCAAAACAAACTTTTAGGGATGAAAACTACAATATTTGAGAGTAAGAACACACTGGATAGAATTGATGGAGTAGTAGGAATTGCAGAAGAAAATACTAATGAAGCGGAGACATAGCAATAGGAATTATCCAACCTAAGACACACAGAGAAAAAAGAATTTAGTAAATGAAAAGAGCACCAGTAAGCTGTGGGATGTCACATGCTTTAATATATGTATAATTGGAGTCCCCAGAGGAAAGGGGAGGGATAAGAAAAAATATTTGAAAAAACAATAGTCTAAATTTCCTAAATTTGATAGAAACTATAAACCAACAAATCCAAGAAGCTTAATGGACACCATACACAAGAAATACGAAGAAAGCTACACCAAGGCATGTCATATTCAAATTGCTTAAAATCAGTGATAAAGAGAAAATCATGAAAGCAACAAGATAAAAAGGACACATTATGTACAGAAAAACAACACTAAGGATGAGAGCAGCTTGCTCTTTGAAAACAATGCAGGGGAGAAGACAGTGGAGTAAAATCTCTATAGTATTGAAAAAAAAAACAACTGTCCATCTGGACCTAGGAAAAGATCTTTCAAAAAATAAAGGCTTTTCTAGTTCATAAAAGTTGAATGAATTCATCACCAGCAGACCCACATTAGAAGAAACATTAAAGGAAATCATTCAAGTAGAATAAAAATGACACTAGATGGACGTATGCATCTATACAAAGGAATATACAGCACCAAAACCCAAACTCACTGCCATCAAGTCAATTCCTCCTTACAGCCACTCTGTAGGACAGAGTAGAACTGCCCCATAGGGCTTCTAAGGGTTGTAAATCTTTATGGAACCATACTGTTTCATCTTTCTCCTGTAGAACAGCTAGTGGGTTTGAACCACCAACCTCTTGGTTAGCAACCAAGTGCTTTAATGACTGTGCCACCAGGGCTCCTTAATCACATGGGTAAACTGTCTTATTTTCAAATGACATAATTCTCTATGCAGAAAATATGATGAATTTTACAAAAAGGTACTTGAATAAGTGAGTTTAGCGAGGTTACAAGATAATATACTAGAAAGAAACTATTAAAAATTGAAATTAAAAAAGAAATATCAGTCACAATAGCAGCAAATGAATGAAATACTTAGGAATAAAACTGATAAGACACGTTAAAACATATACACTGAAAACGATAGGACATTGCTGAGAGAAATTAAAGAACCATAACTGAAGAGACACATATTGTTTACAGGGTGAAATACTCATTATTGTTAAGAAGCCAATAAAAATCCTAGTAGGTTTTTTTTTTTGGCAGGAATTAAAAAATAATAATAATTTTTTTTTAGTGTTTTTTTTTTGGCAGGAATTAGTAAGCTAAAATTCTAAAATTCATGTGGAAATACAAAGAACTTAGAACAACCAAAACAACTTCAAAAAAGAACAAAGTTGTTAGGCTATTACCAATTGGTTTCAAAACTTAAAAAGCACTTGTAATCAAGACAGTGTAGTATTATTGTCAAGACAGACTAGTCAATCAAAGGAACAAGATAATTGCCCACAAATAGGCCTGTACTGTGTTGTTATGGATTGAATTGTGCCCCTAAAAATGTGTGTCAACTTTGTTAGGCCATGATTCCTAGTATTGTGTGGTTGTCCACCATTTTGTGATCTGATGTGATTATCCTAAGTGTTGTAAATCCTAAGGTCTATGATGTTAATGAGACAGGGTTAGAGGCAGTTATGTTATTGAGGCAGGACTCAGTCAATAGGATTAGGTTATATTTTGAGTCAATCTCTTTTGAGATATAAAAGAGAGAACTGAACAGAGAGAAGTGGGATATCATACCACCAAGAGAGAAGCACCAGAAGCTGAGCACATCCTTTAGACCCAGGATTCCTGTGCTGTGAAGCTCCTAGAACAGAAGACCAACGACAAGGACCTTCCCCTGGAACTGACAGAGAAAGAACGCCTTCCCCTGGAGCTGGCTCCCTAAATTCAGACTTCTAGCCTCCTAGACTGTGAGAGAATAAATTTCTATTTGTTAAGGCCATCTACTTGTGGTGTTTCTGTTATAGCAGCACTAGATAACAAAGCCATGTATAGACAACTGATTTTTGACAAAGATTTAAAGGCAATTTAGTGGAAAAAATTAGTATAGTCATCAAATGTTGCTGGAACAATTGAATACCAAGATGCAAAAAGTGAACTTTAGCCTGTACCTCACCCTGCATACAAAAATCAACTCACGATGGATCACAGATATAAATGTAAGACTTAAAACTATAAAGGTTCTAGAATAAAGCAGAATAAAATCTTTGTGATTGTGGGGTAGGCACAGGTTTCTTAGACATGACACCATAAGCACAACTGATAAATTGGACTTCATCAAAACGAATAACATCTGCTCTTTGAAAGAAACTGTGAAAGACACTGTTAAAAGAATGAAAATACAAGCCACGGACTGGGAAAAATATTAGCAAAACATATGTCAAATAAAGGATTTGTATGCAGAATACATGCTGAAGTCTCGAAACTCAATAAGAAAACAACCCAGTACATGGTTAAAAGTTTTGAAGTGACATTTCACTAAAGGTATACAGATGGCATATAAGAATTGAAAAAAATGCTCATTAGGGAAATGCAAATTAAAACCATAATGATACTACTACACACCTATTAGAACTGTGAAGATTAAGGCTGAGCATACCAAATATTGGAAAGCATGCAGAGAAAGTGGAACTGTCATTTACTTCGGTGTGAGTGTAAAATGGTACAACCACTTTGGAAAATAGTTTGGCAGCTTATTTAACAAGTTAAACATATACCTATCATATGATCCAGTCATTCTGCTCCCAGATGTTTTCCCAAGAGCAAAGAATGTATTCACATACAAAGACTTGCACACAATTGTCTGTAGCAGCTCTATTTGTAACAGCCCCAAATTGGACATGACCCAAATGTCCATCAGCAAGTGACTAAATAAACAAATGTGGTAGATTCATACGATGGGATACTACTCAGCAAAAAAAAAAAAAAGGAGAGAAAGAAAAAAATGAACACAAAGTGAGTGAATCTCAATGATTTTGTGTTAAAGAAACCAGACATACTTTATGAGCCTGTTAATTTGAAACTCTAGAAGAGGCATGGGGTGGTCGGAGTGGTATTGGAGAGCTTACAAATGGGCAGGGCCAAAGGGAGCTTCTTGGCATAATGGATATGTTCATGATCTTCATTGTGGTGACAGATCTCAAAATCGTACATCTTAATTAAGTATAGTTTATTGTATATCAACTATACTTCAATAAAAAAAAATACTTCAATAAAGTTGTTAAAAAATGAAATTGATGGTCTCAACCCACCTGGACCAAAGGAGAATGAAGAACACCAAGGACACAAGGTAATTACAAGCCCAGGAGACAGAAAGGGCCGCATAAACCAGAGACTACATCAGCCTGAGACCAGAAGAACTAGATGGTGCCCGGCTACAACCGATGACTGCCCTGACAAGGAACACAACAGAGAACCCATGAGGGAGCAGGAGAGCAGTGGGATGCAGATCCCAAATTCTCGTAAAAAGACCAGGCTTAATAGTCTGACTGAGACTAGAAGGACTCTGGTAATCATGGCCCCTAGACCTTCTGTTGGCCCAGGACAGGAACCGTTCCCAAAGCCAACTCTTCAGACAGGGATTGGACAGGACAATGGGGTGGAGAGGGATGATCGTGAGGAGTGCGATTCTTCGATCAGGTGGACACTTGAGACTATGTTGGCATATCCTCACTGGAGTGGAGATGAGAAGGTAGAGGGGGTTATAAGCTGGTGGAATGGACACGAAAAGAGAGAGCGGAGGGAGGCAGCAGGCTGTCTCATTAGGGTGAGAGAAATTGGGAGTATGTAGCAAGGTGTATATGAGTTTTTGTGTGAGAGACTGACTTGATTTGTAAACTTTCACTTAAAGCACAATAAAAATTAAAAAAAAAATGCAATTGAAAAATCATGTCAGTTGTGTTTGGGGCTGATGTTTGCCTTCTGCTGATTTCCTGGAGCTTACTTTGATGTCTGATCTGCCCTGTTCTTATGAATAATATTGGAAACCTCTTGTAGTAGTCAGATACTCCAAGTTGGAGATAGACGGAGCCCCTGATTTGATTTTCATAGGCATTAAAATGCTTTAACTGGAGAGCTTGGTGTTTTTAAGTTCATGATATTGTTATTTTAAAACTAAATTAATTAGCAATGGGAGTTTTGTGAACAAGTTTCAGGAACTTGAATAAATCCTAGCAAAAAACAAATATGCCTCATTTTAACAAAAGGCCTAAGACACTTTTACTGTTCACATATAACAACCCTCTATGGGTTGTATTGTGTTCTCTACAGGGCCTCTTTAAAATATCTTCCTGGAGAAGGGGCTGTATTTGTTACCAACAATTCTGTTTTGTAGTTTCTTTTATTACCTCCAATAAAGTCATTCTGAGAATGAAGGTGTCAGGTGGATATGATCTAAGTAATCAGATAGTTGTAAGTCACGTCACAAATCCTTTTGAATGAGTACATTGACTAATCTAATAAGAAAATATGTACGTAGATGTAATCAGCTACATACTTTGCATTAAATTCCTTGCTCTGTCTTGACATTAATTATCATTGTACTGAGTTGAGTGCTGTATCTCCTGTGGACAGGAAATTAACAGAGGTTGACTGATGCCCCATGGCTGTGGTTTAGGCAAGGGATACTGTATACATAACATGGCATGTCCAGGTTAAACACCTACATGTATCCGATTTTGATGATATAACTATTTCAACACACAGAACACTTTAAAATTGTAATCTTCGGTAAGGATAATTTTGATATACCATTACGGTGGTTAGTACCAATACCAGTTGCCATGCAGTTGATTCTAACTCATGGCAGCCCCATGTGCGTTAGAGTGGAACTTCACTCCAAGGAGTTCTCAGTGGATGATTTTTTAGAAGTAGATCACCAGGTCCTTCTTCTGAGGTATCCCTGGGTAAACTCGAACCTCCAACTTTTCCATTAGCAGCCAAGTGCATCAACCATTTGTTCCACTCAGGGACTCTAACTCTGGTATAGAACCAGTTTATCTATAACAAAAACATTCAGAGCCTTTTCTCTGCTAAAATTCATCTGAATATTTTTTTCCTACTTTGTATGAAAAAAAATTCTAATTTTGGTCAATGATATCCTAAATATATTCCATTTGACTTATAGCACTCCCTATGAGGTCGCCCTGAGGTGAAATCGACTCAACAGCACACAACAACAACAATATGAGCAGGCAGAATTAAGGAAGTTAGTAGTTGATAAATAGGGTCTCTTCTAGGTTTTGTGACCTTGAGCAAATTTCATCATCTATAAAATAAGAAGTGTTTGAATTGGCTGATTTTTATGATTCTTTATTAGGCTAAAATGCCTGATTCAAACTAATCTACAATGATTCAGGTCAATTTCTAATTTGGCAGGTATGGTAATTCCTGCCCCAGCATAAATTTTTTTGGGGTGCAAAGTGAGCCCTCCAATGTCAGTACTACTCACGTCCTAGTTTTCAAGACGAGGAATCTGAAATGAATAATTTTGGCTGAGCACCAAGGAAATAAAGAAGCTAAATGCCACTTCTGGATGTGCCATCAATTCTGTCTTTCCCAAGACATTCTGACTGCCAGAACCGGGCACCTACGTCAGCATCGCCACCCAGTATTGGCCGGTTCCATGATTCCAGAAGCGAATCCAATTACACCTGAAGGGCCTCATGAGAATTTTGGCACCTTCAGAGCCAAGATGTAATTGAAACTCAAGTAAGGATAAATAAAGCATCTTCTTCCCCTTCTCTTGTTGTCTTCTCTAGTTTTAATTACAGCTGGTATGTATTTCAATAGGTTCATTAGAATCAAAGGACACCCAGGCATTTATTTAATATAAAGAATGTGCATTTATGGATTTGGAAATATCCTTTACATTGAACATTGTAGAATATTTTTAAGCAGTAACTATTCAGGGAATAGAGTTACCTTATTGGTACACCTCTTGCATTTGAACAGGCCCTACTCTGTCTAAAAAGCGATACTGGAAATTTGTAGCACTAGAACAATAATAAAAATAGCTGGCACTATTTGATGGACATGACATTAGAATGACTTTTCTGAGCCTTATTTTTCTGCCTCCTATGTAATTAGACAAACCACTAGTAACTCAAATTACCTTAAAGAGTACAAAATCTTCCCCATCTGCTGGCAAATTACGTCCCTATGTCAACAGAAGAGAAACACTGCCAATAGCTAGCCCATTTTTTCCACTGCTGGACTTTACCTTTGAACTAATGATTATAGGGAGTTAAAAGTAAGCAATTTTCTCCTGGTTTGAGAAGGCCCTGTTTTTCTTAGTGGATTGATTATGGGAAATCACCAGCTCAGAAGTTTTGACTGATCAGTCTAGATGTTTCAGACTAGCAGTTGACTGATGTAGCTAATTGGACAGCGTCACTGAGTTTAGTGTTTTACTCACTTGTCTACACTGGCATCACACAGTAGGGCATACGCAGGGAAATGCTTGGAAAAAGGATTGTCATTATGATAACACAGCAGAAACTCATTCTCAGCTTGTTTTACCAGAAAAATAAATGGTGTTTCCTTTGCCTGAAATCATAAACTCTGTAATCTTACATCACAACTAGTGACTGGCTTTTGGAAGCAACTCTGTCAAAATAGTGCTAAATTTGGTGGTAGGGCCTGGGGCTAGGGCACTTGTCTTCAGCTCAAAATTTAAGTAGAAGCAAAAACAAAACAAAACAAGATAAAAAATATTTTACTGAAATACTAAAAAGCAAACAAAATTAATCCCCCCCAAAAAAATCCTGATGAACAAATAAAACACCAAAATTTTGAGTAAAGACAGATCAGTATTATTTACTGACTTTTTTTTTTTTGCCTCAGGCTCTGTATAACCCCACACAGCCCTATTAGTGGCACTGTCTTACACACAATTCCAATATTTTGTTCATCATGGATTATTTTTGCATTAATTTTGATTTTTAAAAAATTCAAATTGAATTAAAAAAATTTTTTTTGCATTAAAACATCATTTATCTTGATTACTTAGTTTTTAAGCATGCTTGCCTGGCCCTCATCTCAGCCCTCGTTAGGAGTGGACTTTCTACGCTGCTGAGGCCTAACTGGAAACCCTGGTGGTGTAGTGAGTGGTTAAAAGCTACAGCTGCTGACCATAAAGGTCAGCAGTTTGAACCCACCAGGCACTCCTTGGAAACCCTATAGGGAAGTTCTACTCTGCCCTAGAGGGTAGTTATGAGTCAGAATTGACACGATGGCAGCGGGTTAGGTTTTGGTCTTGGAAGCCTAACTTGAGGTAAACCATTCCAAGGTCGTACAGCCAGTAAGTGGTGAAGTCTGAATTCAACACCAGGCCTCAGGAGACCACTCTTTAAGGACTGAGCTCATATGCTTTCTAAGGTGGTTGTGGAGTCCAGCAGCAAAACAGAAGGCAGCTTAGATCCTGTCCTGCCCGGGGCTTTCCATAGCCTGAAGTGGGGCAGGGGGTTGTAAATCCTGAGCTGGAGATCCCATCCTAGAGCTGGGATTAAATTTTGACAGGGATCCAGGAATGAGTTAGGGCCATAGTAGGAGAAATGTTTTAAAAGAGTTGTTTGATAAGGTTCAATTTTAAAGAGAGAGAAAAAAAGGAACTGGTTGTGCAAAAAAGAACCTACTCTTGCATAGCTTAATAGTAGAACAATAACTTCTCTTACATAGCACTTGTGTTTTTCTTACATTAAACCAGCTGCTGTTGAGTCGGTATTAACTCATAGCAACACCATGTGTGTCAGAGTAGAACTCTGCTTCATAGGGTTTTCAACGGCTGATTTTTTTTTTCAGAAGTAGGTCACAAGGCCTTTCTTCCACGGCACCTCTGGGCAGACTCCAACCTTTCAGTTAGAAGCCAAGCTTATTAGCACCACCCAGGGATTCACTTTAATAAGTTGTTATTGTCTCAGTTTCGACTCACAGTGACCCTATGTACAGCAGACTGAAACTCTTCCCGGGCCTGCACCATCCTCGCAACACTTTCTATGTTTGAGCTCATTGTTACAGCGACTGTGTTAATCCATCTCATTGAGAGTCTTCCTCTTTGTCGCTGACCCTCTACCTTACCAAGCATGATGTCCTTCTCAAGAGACTGGTCCCTTCTGATAACATGTTCGAAGTATGCGAGACGAAGTCTCACCATCCTTGCTTCCAAGGACCACTCTGGCTGTACATCTTCCAAAACAAATTTGTTTGTTCTCTGGCAACCCTTGGTATATTAAACATTTCTTTGCCAACATCATAATTTGAAGGCATAGATTCTTCTTCAATCTTCCGTATTCATTGTTCAACTTTCACATGCTTGTGAGGCAATTGAAAACACCATGGCTTGGGTCAGGTACACCTTAGTCCTTAAAGTGACATTTTTGTTTTTAAACACTTTAAAGAGATCTTTTGCAGCAGATTTGCCCAATGCAATAGGTCATTTGATTTCTTGACTGCTGCTTCGATGGGCGTTGATTGTGGATCCAAGTAAAATGAAATTCTTGACAATGTCAATCTTTTCTCTGTTTATCATGATGTTGCTTATTGGTCCCGTATGAGGATTTTTGTTTTCTTTATGTTGAGGTGTTTACTGAAGGCTGTGGTCTTTGATCTTCATCAGTAAGTGCTTTAAGTCCTTCACTGTTAGTAAGCAAGGTTGTATCATCTGCATGTCACAGGTTGTTAATGAGTCTTCCTCCAATCCTTATGCCCTATTCTTTTTCATATAGTCTAATTTCTCAGATTATTTGCTCAGCACACAGATTGAATAAGTATGGTGAAAGGATACAACCCTGACACACACTTTTCCTGATTTTAAAACAGGCAATATCTCCTTGTTCTGTTCGGACAACTGTCTCTCGGTCTATGTACAGGTTCCTCATGAGCACAATTAAGTGTTCTGGAATTCCCATTCTTTGCAATGTTATTCATAATTTATTATGACTCACACAGTCGAATGCCTTTGCATAGTCGATAACACACAAGTAAATATCTTTCTGGTATTCTTTGCTTTCAGCCATGATCCATCTGACATCAGCAATGGTATCCTTCATTCTATGTCCTCTTCCGAATCCAGCCTGAATTTCTGGCAGTATCCTGTTGATGTACTGCTACAAACACTTTTGAATGATCTTCAGCAAAATTTTATTTGCCTGTGATATTAATGATACTGTTTGATAATTTTAATCTGTTGGATCACCTTTCTTTGGAACGGGCACACATATGTATCTCTTCCAGTTGGTTGGCCAGGTAGCTGTCCTCCAAATTTCTTGGCATAGACGAGTGCTTCCAGTGTTGTACCCATTTGTTGAAACATTTCCATTGGTATTCTGTCGATTCCTGTTGCTTTATTTTTTGCCAATGCCTTTGGTGCTGCTTGGACTTCTTCCTTAGACACCATCAGTTCTTGATCATATGCTACCTCCTGAAATGGTTGAATGTCTACCAATCCCTTTGAGTACAGTGCCTCTGTGTATTCCTTCCATCTTTTTTTGATGCTTTCTGTGTCATTCAATATTTTCTTGTTACCTCCATTTACATATGTGATATAATCAAGAGTCCAGGGGTAGGTGTAGCCTTTGGAAGTGGAAGGGGCAGTTTTCCTCAGAGATAGGACAAAAAGAGGAGTCAACGGATGAAAATAAGGAGAAATGTTACTTGCAGAAGAGAGAAGAATATCAGATATTTTTAGGTGGGTTCAATGAAGTTAAAGGAGCTCATACCATGTAACCTAGAATTTAGTAGGTAGCACCCTGGGACCACTGGTGGGGCAGTGAGGGTGGGTGAGTTGTGAAAGGAGAGTGGAAAGATGAGTGGGCAATTTTGGAATCATTGTTGTGGTCAGCATGTCTTATAGTCAACAAGATATGAACACAGGCAGGAGTTCTCTTAAATATAAGATCTACCGATACAAGTCCAAACTTGAAGTAACACTGACCAGTACACTGCTTTCCAGCTCTGTAATCTGTTCCTTGATCTGCTTCTTCTTTATTTCATAGATTCAACCCTTTGCCCAGGCTGGTAATTTCAGTGTCCATAGTGGCTCTGTTCTCTACCTTTATCTCTCCCAGATAAGTTAGCCATATGCCTTATCCATTTTATTTCTACATGGGGGCTGCAAAGCTCAATAGTCCCCCAAAACCAGGCAAGTAAAGACAAGAAGGCTGGGGTCACTGTGATGCACTGGAAATCTCCTGGCTCATTCAAGCTTCCCATCACCACTCAGTTCCAGAAAATCAGGAAAAGAGATCCTAATTTTGCCAGATACGGTGCTGGATAGAGAATCTTCCCCTGGCCAAAGCATAATGCCCAGCAACCCCCACGTTTAATCTAAGTTGGTAAAAAATACTTCCAAGAGGAACAAATCTAAGATTGTATAGTGGAAGCCAGTATGAGCCTATGATTTGCCTTAATGGAAGCTTAGCTTTCAATAGCTTTCACTGAGAGTTTTCTAAAGGGTAACTCTTTTCTTACATTTAGTATGTTGCTACATTTATACTATTAATATAAATTAATATGTTGTTCACTCCAAATACATCATAGCAAGATTGTTAATTCAAAAAAACAAAGTTTATATCAAAAGAGAAGGTAAATCAATAACTTTATTAATGCTTAGTTGATAACGTGTTCTATTGGGGAAAGAGAAAACAAACCAAAACCATTTCTGTAAAATCAGAGTACTATCAATGGTGAAACCCAAGAAAGGAAGCATATCTGCCCAAAGTAACAAAGTAGGTTAATCAAATTGCTGTGTCCTACAGAAGTAATTATTTTTAGCATCTCTTCCAGCTTCCTCTGGTGGCCAATAACCACTCATCTTGTAGAAAATGAATTCTCCGGAGAACACAGAGAATAAAGAAAACCTGTGAGCTCAATGATGTACCAAAACCAAAACCAAACCCGCTGCCGTCGAGTTGATTCCGACTCATAAACCCTATAAACAGAGTAGAACTTTCTTATAGAGTTTCCAAGAAGTGCCTGATGGATTCGAACTGCTGACCTTTGGTTAGCAGTGGTGGCTCTTAACCACTATGCCATCAGGGTTTCCCAATGATGTACACCAGCTATTTAATATTTTATCAAGGCAGCACGAAAACTTAACTAGAACTTTGAATTCATAGGTAGCTCGTTTTGTGTAAGTAGGGCCTGCAACAGAATTGGCTTGCTCTCTTTTCACCTTGGTTTGCCCCTCCACCTCCCATCTTTCAAAGGTATACTTTTCCTAATCTTGTAAATGGATCTGCCTTCCCTTTGACCGAGCTGTCTGGTTTCATTTGAAGAGTGTAATGAAGACTTTGTGACAGCTGGTCACGTTACTAACATCACCAGTCCATATTTTCTGTTCGGATTTCAGGCAAGCCACAAACTCTTGAGAATCATAGCTTTGGTTTGGTATGGTTTGGTTACAAAACATTTTTTTAAGAAACCATGAAACCACACAACGAGTCCCTAGTCCCGAAGGCTGCCAAGCTTGGCTGGTTGACCTAGTTAGTGCTGTAGTGGAAAATGGGTGAGGGGGAATACAAAATACAACACTAAGTTAAAATACTTAGAAGAATTTAACTTTTTTTTTTAAGTGCAGTAAATATATATGTAACAAATAGTCTGCCATTTCAATATTCTTCATGTGTACAATTCAGTGACATTACTTATGTTTATCATGCTGCTCAACCATTACCGTTATCTGTTTCCAAATTTTCCCATCACCTTCAACAGAAGCTCAGTAAACTTAACTCTTTGGAGTAAAAATAACTAAATATTTGGACCTGATAAAGAATATACTGGGAATGAAAACAATTTCTTCTTTAAATCTCAGGTGCCTCAATTGGAACTAGAGATTCAATAAATTTAAACTCTATGAGTTTAAGCTAGAGTATATATATATATATGAGTTGAGGTTTATTATGTTCTGGTAATTCATTTTAAAGGGACCCTGATGGCACAGTGGTTAAGTGCTCAGCTGCTAACGAAAAAGTTGATTCGAACCCACCAGCCACTCTGCAGGGAAGAGATGTGGCAGCCTGCCTGCGTAAAGATTTACAGCCTCGGAAACCCCATGGGGCAGCTGTATCCTGTCTTATAAGGTCTCTAAGTCGAAATTGACTTCAATGGGTAGTCTCTTTTACATTACTTTACAATATTTCGTTTTTCTAAACAACCATATAAAAAGCAATATATGATAAGAATTTACATGCAAAGATTTTTTATTGTTTTTGATGTAGGGTTTGCACTGGACTACTAACCTAAAGGTTGGTGGTTTGAACTCACCCAGTGGGGTCACGGAAGAAAGGCCTGATAACCTGCTTCCATAAAGACTACAGCCAAGAAAACTCTATAGAACAGTTCTACTCTGTAACACATGGGGACGCCATGAGTCGAAATCGACTCAGCAGCAACAGGTTTGGTTTTTCTTCATAAAGTGTGACATGGTGCTTCTTGCTGAGAACCAGTTTGTATTTAATAAGCAGACCAATGAGATCCGTATTTGAAACATTTAGAACAATTTTCCAACTGAATTATTCTTTGTTTCTACAGTAGGCGCCAAAATAAGTCTTTGGTTTAGGGAAGATCTTTCTTATTTTCCTCTCCAGAATCATGCAAAGCAAGGATCTCTTCTATAATTAAGCTTTAAAAACATTCCGGGCAGTGTCAATATAAAAATAAATAGAAGTTCCATTCCTGAAAACTAACATGGAATAGAGTTGACTATAAAAGCTATGTTGTCGCAACTTATTTCAACAAAGAGAAGTTCAGAAATTAAAAACATGTTTTTTCTGTCATGTGTCATACAAGAAAAAAGGGGTAGAAAAAGGGAATCTTAGTGTGTTCCTAATTTAGAAGCCTCTTCTTTACTATAAACATAACTTTCTCCAACAATGACACACTCAAATACATTGTGCTACTCTTGAGTATTGAGAACTTTTTTCTTTTTTCATTGTTGGTTCTCACCATTTGGACATTGCAAGAAAAAATGAAGTTTATATATGCATATAAAGTAGTGATGATGAGAAGTGGGTCTACTACTTACACACATATTTCCTGAACAGAGTCTTGATCCCAACTTGAAAACCAGAGCATCACGAAAACATCTATTTCTTTGAGAAATGATAGTTTGGGGTATTAGTCTTGGTGTCAAGTTTGTGTTTTGATCAATTTACAAACTATCAACTTTCTTAGTTAACAATATTAAAGATTAAAATCATAATTTTAGTTAAAAAAATTTTTTTTTTCTTATGTAGAAAGTTTGATATGTACATTTCTCAAGTCAGATTCATATACACCACCCTTTTGACTTTGTTTAAGAATGCAGATTCCCAATCTCTGACCTAGGGCTTTTGATTCATTGGGGTTTATGGAAGAGCCTTGAAATCTGCATTCTAAATAAACTCATAGGTGATTCTGATAAAGATGGTCATTAGATCTCAATTAAATCACAGCAGAAACAATAAAATGTAAAGTGTCTCCATAACTAGGTACTTGGACTATTTGTGTGGCTGCTCTAACTCTGCCCTTTCTTCCCAAGATCCTTTTATAGATGATTATCTCATTAATCTTCACTCTGTATAAATAGTTCGTAATTTTAGCTGGTAGGAAAATTCATAACAAAAATGAATTAGGTGCAGACTAACTCTACGCGAGCAAATCTATAACTTAGGAATAATTGAACTAAGTCATTTGCTTTCTAAAATGAAAACATCCAAGAATTCAATAAAAAAATCATTTCTTCAGAGCAATTCATAAATCATTGTGGATATGTGGCATTAAATTCGAAGAGTAGGAAGCTGAAGATGGGTGTGGATGAGGACTATTGGGCGTGGGGGAGACAGGTTTACTCTTTTATTGGTGGTTCTTCGCTCCGTCTTCTTTCTCTTGGTTAGCTCATCTAAAAAAATGGATATGAAAGTACTTGCTACTCCACTCTTTAGCTTCCCAGGGGCTTTCTGAAAAACGCTTCTGAATAGGATGTCGCATGGCCCAGTCAATTATTATTTTTCTATTTTTTTCCAACCTGCCTCCACCCAGACTCAGAGGCCTAAATTTCACTGATGGTGAAATAAAGGAAATCAGAATTCTTAACAGATGCCTCACCATAAATTCTTATGGGCTCCAGTCAAATGCATGGCAAGTTTTAAGGCTGCTTATAAGGATTAATATGATAATCATGTATAGACAGACCCTGTGGAGGAAACAGCAGGGTTAGAACAACCACACAAATAGTCCAAGTGGCTGTGCACAGAGCCACTTTACATTTCATTGTCTCTCAAATTGTGATCTACTGACCACCTTTATTAGAATTACCTATAAGCTTATTTGAAAACAATGGTGGTGTAGTGGTTAAGAGCTACGGCTGCTAACCAAAAGGTCAATAGTTCAAATCCACCAGGTGCTCCTTGGAAGCTCTTTGAGGTAGTTCTACTCATCCTACAGGGTCATAATGAGTCAGAATCAACTCAATGGCGAGTTTGGTGTTTTTTTTTTTTTAATATAAGCTTATTTAAAATGCAGACTTCAAAGCTCTTCCATAGATCCCAATGATTCAGGGCAGAGATTGGGAACCTACATTTTTAAACAAAGTGAAGGAAAGTTGAATCTGATTTGGGAAATTCATATGCCAAACTTTCAATACAGTCTACAGCGTGCAGAATAAGCTTGAGCCAAGAGTTTCCAAGCTGAAAGAGGTGGTTGATCTCATCCGTCCTTACTCTTTTCAGCTCCCTTTCTTTGCCCAGTTATGCAGCTAGTTTATAGTTGTCTATTGAGAAATATAACTAAAATTATTTTATGAGGTGGTAAGCAGTTGATTATTGGAGTGATGCTGTCAAGAATATAAGGAACAACATGTGTTTAGCCCTATCAGAAGAATTGGGATTCATACAGGTAGAGATTCATCTGCTGTCTGGAACTTTCTAGATTATGGAGTTCTTCTTTCCTTTCAGACACTAATTCTCAGGGCTTCCCTCTTAAATCTTCAGGGGAAGGGAGATGAGTTCCTCAGGCCGCATCTGCAAATTCTAAAAGGTAGTTACAGTTCATACCCATTCTCCCTGGCACTACTGTCTATGGAGAAGCTTGTGGAAAAGTCTAGAAGGTTGTGAAGAAGCCATGTAAATGTTGTAACATCAACTTTGCAGTAGAATCACTGACTCTCACCAGAACTAGTTAATTCAATTTTTTTTTAATTTGCTGATTAATTCAACAAATATCTGAGAACAGATGTGCACTGGAATGAGCATGCTTTTGAAGCCAGAGGGTCCAGAGTAGTATTAAGGGAAACACTGTCTCAATCTTACTCTTGGGTTCTTAATGTATGACAGAAGGATAACAACTATACCTACTTCACAAGATAGATATGAGGATAAAATTAGATTTTTGGTGAAAGCATATGGTGAACTGGCTGGTGTGATTGATCTTGATTACCAAGAGGAAATCAGATTGATACTACATAATGGAAGTAAAGAAGAGTATGTGTGGAATGTAGGAGATCCCTTAGGGCGTCTCTTAGTACAAACATGCCCTGTGATTAAAGTCAATGGAAAACTACAGCCACCAATTCCAACATGACTACTAATGGCCCAGACCCTTCAGAAATGAAGGTTTGGGTCACCCCACCAGGCAAAGAACCATGACAAGCTGAAATGCTTGCTGAGAGGAAAGAGAATACAGAAGAGGTGGCAAAAAAAGGTAGTTCTAAAAACCAGTTAAAATCACATGACCAGTTGTAGAAATGACGACTGAAATTGTTGAGTATTTCTGCTTTGTATGTGTGCATCAAATATTTTTGTTTTCCTCACTTATAAAGTATAAGATGTAAACAGAGCTAGTGTATTTTCAGTTGTGTGTGTGTTCATTGTATCATATTAAGCACTAGTATGACTTTATAATTTTCTTTATTCAGAGGTTATATACGGTTTAAGATGTATACAGGTGCCAAGTTGACAAGGGATAGACTGTTTGGGTTAAGGTCATGTGTCAACTTGGCTGGGCCACTATTCTTGGTGGTTTTGCAGTTATGATATAATTTGGCAGTCTTATGATGAAGAGATTTGACATAATGTGATCACCTCCATGGTGCGATCTGTTGTGAGTAGCCAGTCAGTTGAAGGGAAGTTTCCTTGGGCATGTGGCCTGCATAGAATATAAGTGGACATTCTGGCAAGGCTCGTGGCTTTTGCTCACTCTGGATCCTGCAGCTGGCTCCTATTTGTTTGACCTCTGGTTCTTGGAACTTGAGCTAACAGCTTACCTTCAGTCTTGCCTGCAGATCTTGGGATCTGTCGATCTTCGCAGGCTGTGAGCAACAGCCCTGCTCTCTAACCCGCCGATCTTGGGTTAACCAGCCCCTGTGGCTACATGAATCAGGAGAAGCCTCTATTCTGACCCATGGACTTGCGACATTTCAGCCTCTACCACCATGTGAGCCATTTCCTTGATATAAATCTCTCTCTATATATATTTTTAGGAAACCCTGGTGGAGTAGTGATTAAGGGTTAAGGGTTGGCAGTTTGAATCCGCCAGGCCCTCCTTGGAAACTCTATGGGGCACTTTTGCTCTGTCCTACAGAGTTGCTATGAGTTGGAACTGACTCAAAGGCACTGGGTTTGTTTTGGTTTGGTTTTATATATATTTATATGCTTTACTGGTCTTGCTTCTCTAGAGAACCCAGCCTAAGACTAAAGTTAAGCAAGCATTCTTATTTTTATGTGCAAAATGTTGTGATAGGAGTTATGGGGAATACAAAGGTGTTTAAGGCATGTTTTTTCCCCTTAATTAAATTGCAGTCTTTTAATGGTATGGAGAAGTCCCTGGGTGGTGCAAACGCTTAACATGTTCAACAGCTAATTGAATGGTTGGAGGTTGGAGTCCACCCAGAGGCACCTGGGAAAAAATGTCTGTTAATCTACTTCTGAAAAATTAGCCGTTGAAAACCCTATAGAGCACAATTTTACTCTGACACATATGGGGTCACTGTAAGTTGGAATCAACTCGATGGCAATTGGTTTAAGGGTGTTGACAACTACAGGAGTAATGCCAATATAAATATCATGCGAGTGGTATGAAATGCTAAAGGATTTCGGAAAGAGTTTTGTCAGGGTTCATCAAGAAAGGCTCATCCAGAGCACAATGGCATCTCATCCGGGCTTTGAAGAATGTTAAGATTGCAACTAACATGTAAAGTTAGAAAAAGAGTACATTTCTGGGGAAAGGAAGGACATGAAGTGTGCCATAGAGGTTAAAGGATGTGAGATATGCTTGGGAAATGATACATAAACCACTTTGCTCAAAATCCTATCCTGACCTTGGGATTGCATTTTTATATGTGGTGAGGTGAGCTAGCAGTATAAAAGTAGAGTGGTTGGTGTGAGCCATGTGAACTTGTTTGACTTCTATGTTACTAACACAAATCTAACGCCAGCACACCTCTAGAAATGTATAGTCCTTTCCCCTCTCCAGGGTGCTACAATCGGGACAACTTCAAAACATTTTAATGAGTGCATGTTGTTGCTAAAATATTTCACACTAATATGTACACAGGGGAGGAATTTGAATTTCCACAAACTTATCTATCCTTTCTTACCAATGATCAACTGATATTTTCATGTGCTGACATACTTACTCAAGAGGTAAGCTTTTGTTAAAATGGTTGATGACTTGCTTAGACAAAAAGTTTATGGAGACACTTGTCTTAATTTGTTAATTACTACTTCAAGTGTCACCTTCAATGCAAAATGTAGTTGTAAGATATACAAGACATTGTCTATCTTATATAAACACTTGTTTTAAGAAATTGGAATAATGGAGGGTGTGTTTTAGGTGCCACGTGAGTCATTTCCAACTCATAGCAACCCTAAGAATATGAACTCTGGAATCAGATAGATGGTGTTTGTAACCCAGATCTGCCACTCAGTAGCTGTGTGATTCTGAGCCAGTTACTTAACCTCTCTGTGTCTTAGTTGCTATCTGCAATAACAGTACCCATCTAACATAATTGCTACGAAGATGAACAAATGCTGATATGTGGTAATTCTCAAGAGGTTGCAGCTGTTATTATTGAGTATAAACCTTTAAGCCTGACACCTATCTAAAGGTTTAAATAAGGTTTTATAGCTTCATAATAATGTTTTAAAAATTATATTCAAAATAAATAACTTTTTAGTTAAATTAAATTATAAAAACTAACAAATAATATTTACTTAAAATAAATTATTTTCTGAGCTTTATTACTTTAGAATTCAGGAATAATTTTTTTAGTATGAAGTGTTCTTTTGACTAAGAATTAAGCTTTCCGTGAACTTGGAATTAAGCTTTTCTGTATCTGCCAATTTATATATGTAAATAGCTGTTTTCTCAATATAGGTTCTAACACACAATTTTCAATACAGATATTTCTACTTTTATATTTAAAGAGATGTTGATTACAGAATACGCTAATAGGAACAGAGAAGTTGATTTCAGCAGTTCCTCAAAATAAAGTATTTACATTAACAATTCGGTAAACTCATCATCAGATTTCTATTTGGAAACAGCAAAAAGATCCTGCGATACCAAACGAACAAACAAACCAAACCTGTTGCCATAAAGTCGATTCTGACTCATAGTGACCCTATAGGACAGAGTAGAACTGCCCCATGTGGTTTCCAAGAAATGCCTGGTAGATTTGAACTGCTGACCTTTTAGTTACCAGCTGTAGCTCTTAACCACTACGCCACCAGAGTTTCCTTCTGCAATACAGTGGTTATCAAATTCGAACATGTGTCCAAACTACCCAGAATTACCTGGAGCATGAGTGCTAGGCCCTGGTGGAGTAGTGGTTAAGAGCTCTGGTGCTAACCAAAAGGTAGGCAGTTCAAACCCACCAGTTGCTCCTTGGAAACCCTATGCGGCAGTTCTACTCTGTCCTACACGGTCGCTATGAGTCGGAACAAAC
Source organism: Loxodonta africana (assembly GCF_030014295.1). NCBI lineage: Eukaryota > Metazoa > Chordata > Mammalia > Proboscidea > Elephantidae > Loxodonta > Loxodonta africana. The sequence goes on from NC_087366.1 coordinate 42,301,668, forward strand.
TCTATGGCACCTAACAATATTCTCAGAGCTTCTGATTCAGAGGGTCTAGGACAGGGCCTGAGAATTTGCATTGCTAATTAGTCCCCAGCTGATGATGAAGCTGCTGGTCAGGGAACCACACTTTGAGAACCTCTGCTGTAATTCATTACAAGAATTAAAAACACTGGATTCTTATTTTCCTATTTGAATAAAATTTTACTAAAAATCTGTAATATATATCTCTTCTCTTTGACTTAAGGAACAAAAAAATTTTTTTCTTTCTATGTAGCTGTTGAATTCCAAAGGGGAAATAAAATCTACATCTTAGAAGACTATTTCAGGATTTCATGGCTGATTTATTTTTCCATTTTAGATTAGCTTAACTAAAAAGCCCTTGTATTTTCATTTCCTTCTTACCACACCTTCTTATGTAGGTGGTGACGACAATCTTCCTTTATGGGATTTAGGATGTCGTTCTGCTTGGGTGAGTCTTAAAAAAAAATTGTTTCCTGTATCTACCTGTACATTGCCTTGTAATCTGTAATTACACTGGATCACCATTTGAAAGTACAATTCCTGGAATGTGACACTTGGGACATAATCCTTAATTGCTAAAAATGTTGCTTATCCAGCATAGTGTGCCTTAGTCTCATGAAGGAAAGAGGGGCAAAAGAGAATGAGAATATATTCAGTCTGAGAAAACATCAGAAGTATCAAACCACATATGAATGCAGGCATTATTTAGGAAAAATACAAAGAGCAACATATAGCAAATGAAAAGTTTCCAATTTCCCTGTTTAGTCAAACTTTGCTTCTAGAAGCAATCCAGAGGAAGTTCTCCATGCATTTGATGGAAATAAGGCTGAAGTCCCTGCCTTTTTCGAGGGAAGTGCATCCAGCAGGGTTTGATTGCTTTCTCTGATTTGCTCTGTCTATTTCTGAAGCTGCCCTCTGCCAGTCAAATTCTTTAGAGACTTGGCTGTCCCCTTCCCCACACAGGGGTAGAATAAGAATGAGTGATGGGAAGGGTAGTATTTGTCATTACTGCCATCTTTCTTTCCATTCCCTCCTGTTTTTGTATTTTCCTTCTATTTTGAGAAAAACAGCTGAGTTTAGTAGAGGGAGCCTGGCATTAAAATGAAGCTCTAGTTTCTAGTCCATCTATCAGCTGCAAGATCTTTATGTGAAAATATGGGTCTTTATCAGTTTTGGATTTAGAAGAGGACATGGAACAAGGGATATCATTGCTGATGTCAGATGGATCTTGGCTGAAAGCAGAGAATACCAGAAAGATGTTTACCTGTGTTTTATTGACTACACAAAGGCATTCAGCTGTGTGGATCCTAACAAATTATGGGTAACATTGCAAACAATGGGAATTTCAGAACAATTAATTGGGCTCATAAAGAACCTATACATAGACCAAGAGGCAGTTGTTTGAATAGAACAAGGGGATACTATGTCTTAAAGTCAGGAAAGGTGTGTGTCAGGTTGTATTGCTATCCTTTCACCATACTTATTTAATCTATATGCTGAGCAAATAATCTGAGAAGCTGGACTATATGAAGAAGAATGGGGCATCAGGATTGGAAGACTCATCAACAACCTTTGATATGCAGATGACACAACCTTGCTTTCTGAAAGTGAGGAGGACTTGAAGCACTTGTTGATGAAAATCAAAGACCACAGCCTCCAGTATGGATTATGCCTCAGCATATAAGAAAAGAAAGATCCTCAAAACTGGACCAATAAGAAACATCATGAAGAACAGAGAAAAGATTGAAGCTGTCAAATTTTTCGTTTTATTTAGAGCCACTATCAATGCCCACGGAAGCAACAGTCAAGAAATCAAACGATTCAATGCATTGACCAAATCTGCTGCAAAAGACCTCTTTAACATGTTGAAAAGCAAAGACGTCACTTCGAAGATTAAGGTGCACCTGAACCAAGCCATGGTGTTTTCAGTGGTCTTATATGCATGCAAAAGCTGGACAACGAATAAGGAAGACCAAAGAAGAATCAAAACCTTTGAATTATGGCGTTGGCGAAGAATATTGAATATACCGCGGAATGCCAGATGAACGAACAAATCCGTCTTGGAAGAAGTACAACCAGAATGCTCCTTAGAAGCAAGGATGGCACGGCGAGACATTGTCTCGCATATATTGGACAGGTTATCAGGAGGGAACAGGCCTTGGAGAAGGACATGATGCTTGGTAAAGTGGACAATCAGTGAAAAAGAGGAAGTCCCTCAAGGAGATAGATTGACACAGTGGCTGCAGCAGTGGGCTCAAGCATAACAACGATTGTTGAGGATAGCCCAGCACAGGGTGGTGTTTCATTTTTTTGTACGTAGGGTTGCTACAAGTCAAACAAACCAACAACAACATCAATTTTGGGGGTCATCTTATTTGTTCTATTTCATAATGCTGTACCCATTACCTATTGCTATCTAGTCAATTCTGACTCACAGTGACCCCATGTGTTACAGAGCAGAACTGCTCTACAGGCTTTTCTTGGCTGTAATCTTTATGGAAGCATATCACCAGGCCTTTCTTCAGTGGTACCACTAGGTGGGTTTGAACTGCCAAGCCTTGGTTAGCAGTTGAGTGCAAACCATTTGTGCCTGTTCATCCAGGGACCTATAACACTGTAGCAAGAAATGAATTAGACAGTACAGTAAAAGTGTTTTGTACACTGTGTAGCCGTTGCCTGCATATCAAGACCCAGACCAGGGTGACGTAAGAGAGGGTGCAAAATTTAAGGAGGTATACACTCAGGGTTGTGCAATTTTTTTTGCCTGTTATTGTCATTATCATCTGTAACTCAGTGTGACCAAAGGGTTAAAACTGTAGTGTGACTGACTGTCATCAAATAAATTAAATATTGTTTATTTCTACCTGGGGAGTTGTACTTCACAGAGACTACAGTTTGGGGATTAAAGAAATAAAGTTCCCCTCAAAAATTTGCAGTGGATATGTGGTAACCTACTCCTTCCATAAATTATCCTTGGTTTGAAGAACACTAAGCTAAAAGGACCAGGGGAAGGAAGCTTGTACATTTAAAAGGAATTTGCATCTAATGAGCTCCTTCTCAGAATAATGTTCCCATTTGGGCCCTCAAAATAAATTTTAAAAGAATTTTACTATATTTAACTCAGAACCCACATTAAAAAAACAAAACGCAACAACAAAAAAAATAAAAACCATAGACAATTAGAGCAGGAACACTCTCTATATGACTTACCCCAGAAACCACTATGCTTCACAAGCAGATTAAAGAAAACTTTTCTCAACACCAACGTAACATAAAGACAACAATGATAAAGCCAAATCGTTGCTAGAGGATAGAGTTACTTGCTCACTAATGATTATCATCTGCCAAGAACTAGCACGCTATTAATACTTGTAAAGCTTCCTGGACTAGAAACCTATTACTAGCAAAAGTACAAGCCCATTTTTATTTTGGTAATTAACCTAAATTGACTTTCTCCTGGTCACTACTTAGAATACTCGGATGCAGATTCCCTTCTCTGGGAAGAAGGTCTTTAGAGAGACCTCTCACTGAGTGACCTTAAAAAAAAAAAAAAAAGTTCTTACACTACTGTAGGACCCTGGATCCCAATCCTACATGTATACCCAGAAGAAGTTAAGATAGGAACACTAACAGAAACCTGTACACCAAAGTTCACTGCAGCACTTTTCACAATAGCCAAAAGGTAGAAACAACAAAAATGCCCATCAGCAGATGAATGGATAAACAAAATGTTGTATATACATTCAATGGAATACTAATCAGCCAGTAGGAGAAATGAAGTCCCGATGCATGCCACAACATGGGTGAACCTTGGAAACATCATGCTGAGTGAAATGAGTTAGTCACAAAAGGACTAATACTGCATGACCTCTCTTTTATAAAATAAGCAAATACATGTTGGTGCTGTTGAGTCAGTTCGGAATCATAGTGCCCCTACGTACAACAGAACAAAACACTGCCCAGTCCTGCCACATCCTCACAATCCTTGCGATGTTCGAGCCCACTGCTGCAGCCACTGTGTCAATCCATCTCACTGAAGGTCTTCCTCTTTTTCGACAACCCTCTACTTTACCAAGCATGATGTCCCTCTCCAGGTACTGGTCTCTCCTTATAACATGTCCAAAGTACATAAGATGAGGTTTTGCCATCTTTGCTTCTAAGGAGCATTCTGGCTGTACTTCTTCCAAGGAGATTTGTTCGTTCTTTTGGCTGTCCATGGTATATTCGATATTCTTCACCAACACCACAATTCAAATGTATAGAAACATATAGAAGCCAAAAATTACTAGTGGTTACCAGGGGTGGGAAGAAGGGAAAAGGGGGGAGTTTTTGCTTAAGTCTCATTGAGCTTATGTTAATGGAGGTGAAATATTTGGAAAAGGATAGTGAGAATAGTTGCATACATGAAGAATCTAATCAATGTCGATCAATTACATGGTAGAAGTTGTTAAATCGGTGACTTTTTTTTGTGAGTATTTCACCACTAAGTTTTTTTTTTTTTTTTTTTTTAAGTTCTCCCTCTTATCCCCTTTCAGTGCTTAGTGAATTCTCCAAGGGCAGAAACTTGTCCACCACTGCACGGCTTAGCAGTTCAGATGTATGGGGCCTGAAGGCTGGTGTGTAGGGCCTGGGCCTGGTGAGAGACCCATGAAAACATCCCCCAACTATAAAAGACAAAAAGCAAATCACCAAGCTCCATGTGTGCATTGTGATTTTCCACAGAGAATTCAGAACCAGGTCAGTTAGCTTTCCAACTTCCAGCCTCTGTGGCCTCCCTCACGGTGAACTGAAAGAGCATTGATCTCGGTATAAATAAAGTGGATTTTAAAGGATGAAGTTCAAAAGTGTTGATTTCAGCTCTTTACCCAATCTCTCCTTAAGATGCCTCTGGCAGAGAAGCCACATGGTTGACAATATCTTTCCAGGATTCAATCAGTCAAACTCATCTACCGAGTGTGAGGTAAACTGGAAAAATCAGAGACAGCAGCAAGTTGGGGAAAAGGTTTAATATGCATCTGTCATTGAAGCCATCAGGGGAGACTTCTTGGAAATACATGTGACATAAGTTATAGAAATTTCTGGATCAAGTTTATTTTACTCCCTGGTCTGATTGTTCGACTGATAATACTATGGGTCCAATGATTTTTTCCTATACAGAAGTCTTCAAAAGTAATACATATCAATTTGAGAAAAGATAAACAGAAAATTAAAACCACTCAGAACCCTATCACACAAACATAATCCTTGTTAAAGTTTACATTGTGTATATAAAATTTCCTTTCAGACTTGCATGTATTACACATATACCTGTTGCCTTTGAGTTGATTTCAACTCATAGGGACCCTATAGAACAGAGTAGAACTGCCTCACAAGGTTTCCAGGGAGTGGCTGGCTGGTGGATTCAAACTGCCGACCTTTTGGTTAGCAGCCAAGCTCTTAACCACTGTGTCACCAGGGCTCCATTACACATATAAACCAAAAAACCAAACTCGTTGACATCAAATCGATTTTGACTCAGAGCAATCCTGTAGGACAGAGTAGAACTGCCCTATAGGATTCCCAAGGATGGCTGGTGGATTCAAACTGCTGACCTTTTGGTTAGCAGCTAAGCTCTTACAACCACTGCATCACCAGGGCTCCATTACATATATAGGCACGCCTTTTTCAAAATTTTTATAATTTGTGTTTTCCCTTTCTCGAGCACTTTTCCATGTATATAAATACACTTTAATACATTATTTTTTATTAGCTTCATTATGCTGCAATGTGTAGACATAATACAATTTTTCAATGCTGAGTTTAGATTGGAGTCCCTGGGTGGGCCAAATGGTTAAATGCTCAGCTGCTAACTGGAAAGTTGGAGGTTCGATTCCACCTAGAGGCACCTGAGAAAAAAAACCTATAGATCTACTTCTGAAAAATCAGTCTCTGAAAACCCTATGAAGCACAGTTCTTATGCACATGGGGTTGCCATTAGATTGAATTATACTATAATAATTGGCATAATTATCAGTCCACATAGACTGTAAAATTCCTTATTTTCCTTCTATACTATGAAAAAATACTCTACCTATGCTGAATATAATCTTAATTTTGAGCCCACTTAAATAAATTTTTTTTTTTTTAAATAGAGATGGGCAGTCCAGGCCTGGTATAATCTCTCATCTTTGACCTGACATGGAGGGGCTGGAGCAGAAGCTACTGCAGCTCTCTCCACATTCCTTCCATTTCCACACACTCCTAACTGGAGGCCAGCACCTTTACCTCTGACAGAGAGCTTCTGTCAAATGGCCAGATAGAACCCACTCTGCCTATACGCACAGGGGTCTGGAGGTGCCTAGGAGCTAATGCCATTCGAGGAGCAATCCTAAAGCAATGATTGATAGGTGTGGGGCTATAATATCCCAGCTCTTTCACCTCTTTTTTGTTGTTGTTAGTTGCTATCCAGTTGACTGTGACTCATGGTGACCCTACGTATAACAGAACAAAAGGTTGCCTGGTCCTGTGACATCTTCATGATGGTTGGTTTGTTTGCACCTTCCAGCACTATGTCAGACAAACAATGTTCTGTGGTGATCCATAGGGTTTTCACTGGCTGATTTTTGGAAGGCCTTTCTTTCTAGTCTGTCTTAGTCTGGAAGCTCCGCTGAAACCTGTCCACCGTGGGTGATCCTGCTTAGTATTTGATACTCTGGTGGCATAGCTTCCAGTATCATAGCAAAAAGCAAGCCATTTCTAGGCTGGGATAACTCTGAGGCGTGTGCTCCGTACTGTTTTCAGTGTTGCCCCACTGAATTAAGACCCATTGTAGTTTCTGGCTTAAAATGTACCTTTATTGGTTGCCTTCCCTTTCCTGATCACTTCTCCCATCACGCACCCATACTCCTTGCCCCTCCCAATACACTTGGCTCAGTGTCTGCTTCTGGGGCACTCAGACTAAGACACCTGTCACGGTTATTCAAGAGTGCAAATTCTGAAGGTGTGGCTTATGTGTTGTTGCAGAGGTACTGTGGGAATTCATGTAGTCATCAAATAGACATACTCTTCTTACGTCATAGCAACACGATGTTTCACGCATTCACAGAGAAGAAGAGCAGATAAAGCCCTCTTCGTCTTTCCTATGGGAATACTGGAAAGGCTTTGAGGTTCAGTGATTTTTGTGCCAGGTCATGCAGCTAATTAGAAGTACAGCCAGTACCGGAACCCATGTTATCAGACTAGCTCTGCTAGACAATTGTACCTTTACAAAATAACACACTGCTGTCAAAAATGAGGTTACTTTGGAAAGAATGTGTTGCCTGAATTAACTTTAGTACATCCAAACTTTGAAATATAGGGTTTTAAAGATACAGTTATTTGTTTAGTAGCTATGTTTCATTCCTGGTCCTGCTTTCCATCTTTCTTCTTTATGCTACTTTTCCAGCCCTTCTTTTCGCTTTCTTTGGCACCTGAGGTTGATTCGTCTCTGCTAGGTACTATAGGGGGTCATGACCTTTTAATTGCCGTCAAGCTGAACATTAGTAAGTTGTACTAATGGGGAGAGTAATGCACGTAAATAGTTACAGTTCAAGGCAGAGGGAGGTTAAGCACTCCAGGAGAGGTGCAAAGTCTGTTGGGAGGACAGAGGAAGGAAAGATAAATTTTGGCAAAGGGAGAAGAGAAGGCCTGAAGGAACAGGTGGCATTTAAGCTGGGTCTGGAAGGCTGGGTAGGATTTCAACAGGCGGATGTTGGGGAGGGAAGAGGGGGAGAAAGGAGCAACATGGACAAAAAAATGCAGTGTGGGTTCAGGGAATGTCGAGTGGAGTGGGGCGACTGGCTCACAGAGATCAGGATAGGAGAGATGTGTACACAGTGGGATGATGAAGGACCCTCCACGAGGTGCCCAGGAGGTTAGATTATATTTGATGGACAGTGGACAGGCATCCAAGTTCTGTGAACAGTAAAGCGTCATGATTGCATTTACATTTTAAGGACACTGATATGAAGACACATTTCTTTATCATTAGATTCTGTTGTTGTGTTGTACTCTACCATTCTTTTAATATAAAATAAAATTCACAGATTTTATAACATCAGAGGTCTTTAGTATAGCTTATGACGACACTGTATGGTATCTGGCCCCTGCCTGCTTCTCCACCTCAATTTTGCCATGGTCATTGCATGCTGTCCAAGCACACTTGTCTTCTGGTAGTTCCTAGAAAAAAAACTGGTCTTGCTCTCTCCTGCCCCAGGGCCTTTGCACTTGCACTCTTTGCCTGGAGTGTTCTTTCCCCAGCCTCTCCTTAACCACACTTCTTCAAAAGAGATTTTCCTGTCCACCCAATCTAAAGTAACACTCATACTGTTTTCTACACAGTAACTACCAAAATTATTTATTTACTTTTTAAAAATATTTTATGTAATCATTTTTACTGTGGTGAATATATGTGTAAGAAATCATTTGCCATTTCAACATTCTTCAGATGTACAAGTCAGTGACATTAATTGTTTATCACGTTCAACCATTACCATTATTCATTTTCAAATTTTCCCATCACTCATACATAACAGTTCAATGTTCCCTAGGCATTCCCTTCCCATCCCTCCCACCTACCCCTGGTAACCACTGATAAACTTTGGTCTCTACACATTTGCCAATTCTAGATGTTTTATATATGTGGGATCATACAATATTTGCCCTTTTGTGTCTGACTGACTTTGCTCAGAATGTTTTTAAGTTCTTCCATGTATCAAGACTTCATCTCTCTCTATGACTGACTGATATTCTATGGTATGTATGTACCACCTTTATTTATCCATTCATCTGCTGATGGACATTTGTACACCAATGTTCATTGCAGCACGATTCACAATAGTCAAAAGGTAGAAACAGCCTACTTGTTGGCTTTATTTTCCATTCTCCACCACTGTAAATGAGCTCCATGAGTACATGGATCATATAATCATGGTCCGTCAGGGTATCCCCTGAGTTGCAGAGTGTCTAACACATACCAGGTGCTCAACAAATGTTTGGTGAATGAATGGATTGAATGAAGTGGATTTAATGCCGTTAGAAAGTTGGAAAGGTGTTACATCACTTAGAGATGCACCTAAATAAGTTTTTCAGCATCTGATAGTAGAAGTTTACATCAAGGGCTCTGGAACATTTTTGTACATGCACCTAGTATAGCTTAACTCTTGGCCATTCCTTACTTCCTCGTGGTAGTTGATGCATCGTTTCTAAGTGCTATTTCCTCTTAGTACTTTTGTTCCTTCTTCCCCACAATTTCCACCTCCACCTTTTTATGGCCATTATTTCAAGTAAGTGCAAGGCTTGGTAGTTTTCCTAATGATCTGGAAAGGTATTGCTCTTTCGCAGATGGCCATGGATTGCGTTGCCCAAGACCTGGTCATAAGTCATGACTTGCTGAAAAGAGAGGGAGTTTTTTGAAGTGAAAGGGGCCTTTGGAGGTCATCCAGCAGCTTTTGAAACAGCTCCAGCAGGCAAACTACTAGGCCCAGTACCTTCCCTGGCAACCTGGTTTCCTGATTTACTACAAGGCATGGAGTTGTTTATGATGCTTTTGATAGAAAATAAATGACTCTTACTTCTACCGTATGATGAAGTTCATATTTGAAATGTTTGGATAGGTTTTTCAGACCATGGCTCTACAGTTGGCCATGAAGTTTCAGTTTTGCTCCAAGGATATAAATGTCTGTGATGAGAGACTCCACTCCAGGCTACAACCGAAAGAATTCTAAATGCTGATGCTATAGCTGAAAGATACTTCTTCCTGGCATTGGAACCAAAAAAAATATGTTTAACTAAAGAATCCATGGATAACAGTAGGTAGGTTTGATTTGAGACTATTTTTCAAATTAAATTTAATCTGAAAGGTGAATGAAATAGCACCAATTAATAATTTTTTTTTTTATGGTTTCTAGGGAAACCCTGGTGGTGTAGTGGTAAGCGCTACGGCTGCTAACCAAAGGGTCGGCAGTTCGAATCTGCCAGGTGCTCCTTGGAAACTCTATGGGGCAGTTCTACTCTGTCCTCTAGAGTTGCTATGAGTTGGAAATGAGTCAATGGCACTGGGTTTGGTTTTTTTTGGGTTTTATGGTTTCTAGAGTGAAATGCAGTCAGAACTTTAGGACACAGTTCATTCGAAACTCAAGTTCACATGTAAGGAAGGAGATTATTTGCCTTATAAATATTTTTATTGTGCCAGTGGACACAATGAGATATCACCATAGTGGTGGCCCCTTGGGTATTTTGGAGAAGTACTATTTTTGTTTGCCATGGTGAACTTCTTCATCTTAAAAAATATTATTTCTTACCATAGCCCCATAATATAATAAAACTAATTTTCCCTTCTTCAAAGTTAAAATAACCCCAAAACATGTTTAAATGCATAGTCCAAGGTTATGCAGAAGGTCTGCATGCATGCATCTGAATGGAAGTTAAAAGTTTGTGTTTCCTAGAACTGTGCCATTGAAGTTGTACCTCATATACACAACCATAATGTATATGACATCTTTGAACACAGTCAAGAACTGGAAACCAAGCCCAAACTATCTCTGAATGACTATAACAGGTGGTATGAAGTCCATGCACAAGATCTCACATATTTGTTTAGAGGACTACCCTCCACAACTACAATTGTCCCTAAAAGCTTGCTTCCTTTTATTCCATTAATTTTAGTATGATTAGTTATTGATTTCCCAAAGCGATGGTAAGAGCAATGGTAAGAGTAAGGGATGAAAACAACAACATTGCCGCATTCCAGAGAGGAAAAGACATGATGTTCTTTCATCATTTAGCAGAGCGCAGATAGATGAGAAATGTCTCAATCTCTTAAGCACTACATGACCTAATTGTATAGCATTTGGAATGATGCCTGGCCCATAGTAACCACTCTATAAATGCTTATTAAACATAAATAAATTTGTGTCTCAATAAAAATTGAGGATCTAGACAGCCAGGGTTCTGCATCCAGCTCTGGCCTTGACCACTGACTACGGACCTAGAGCCTAACTCTATATTATCATTTATTTATGTGATTCCAAAATGTTACCAATTTCAGCCCTCTTCTGCTTTCTTGTTGCATAGGGAGGCAGTTTTCGATACACAGGTTCCATTGTTCCATCGCCTTCCCTTACATATTTGTATTATAGGGGAGAAATTTACCAGGGTCTTTCCCCGACCCCTCTGAACCCTGATGAAATTCTCCAAGGCACATTCTCAAATATCACCTCCTTTGTGAAGCTTTCCTTCCTGTCGTGGTCCCCATCCACTATTGGGATTGGTAAGAGGCTTCTTTGTGGTCCATTGTCACTTGGCTCCAATCTCTGCCAAGACATCAAACTTAGCATCCTCTAAAAGGAAGCAGTAAAGCACAGTGACTAAGAGCCATGACTTGAAGGCACACATTGAGATTTGAATCCTCTCTCCAGCAGTTATAAATTATAGCATCTTGGATAAGTTCACCTCTCTGAGTTTCAGTATCCTGATTTGAAAATCCAGCATACTGACATGCCCTACTTCGTAGGATTGTTGTTGGTGTTGTTAGTTACCATTGAATTGGCTCCGGCTCATGGTGACCTTATGTATAACAGAACAAAACATTACCCAGTATCTTAGTTTGAGTTCTCTAGAGGAGAAAAACCAGTGAGAGATATATATATACATAATATACATGTATGTATATATACACAAACATACACATACATACAAAGAGAAAGTGTGTGTGCTTTACTTCAAAGGATTAGCTCATGCAATTGTGGAGGCTGGCAGATGCGGTATCTGTAGTCACACAGCAGGCTGGAGACTTCTACAGGCTGAAGTCCCAGTATCTGGAAGTCAGGTGACAAGAAGAGTGCAGGGCCGAGAGAGAGAGCTCTTCCAGAATATCCATTTATAAACTAGAGGCAGACCACACCCCCAAGTAAACCACTGGGAATCATAGCCTTGACAAGTTGACACATAAAATTAATTATCAGCCTAGTCCTGCACCATCCTCACAAATCATTGGCATGTTTGAGCCCATTGTTGCAGCTATTGTGTCAATCCATCTCATGGATTAGTTGAGGATTAAATGAGACATTGAAAAACCAGTCATCAGCACAGGGTGTGTCATATGGAACGTTCTCAATAAATTTTGGTTAGCCCTGTTACTAACGACATACAGCATTGTCAAAAGATGCATTGCATTGGGCAAATCTGCTGCAAAAGACTGCTTTAAAATCTTTAAAAGCAAAGATTTCACTTTATTGACTAAGGTGCGCCTGACACACACACACAACTAAACCTGTTGCTGTCCAGTCAATTCTGACTTATAGTGACCCTATAGGACAGAGTAGAACTACCCCACAGGGTTTCCAAGAAACAGCTGGTAGATTCGAACTACCAACTTTTTGGTTAGCAGTCGTAGCTCTTAACCACTGTGACACCAGGGCCATGGTACCATTTTCAATCATCTCATATGCATCTGAAACTGGGCAATGAAAAAGGAACACAGAAGAATTGACACATTTGAATTGTGGTGTTGGCGAAGAATCCTGAATATGCCATAGGCTGCCAAAAGAACCTACAAAGCAAGTCTTGGAGAAAGTATAGCCAGAATGCTTCTTAGAAGCGAGAATGATGAAACCTTATCTTACTTACTTCGGACAAGTCATCAAGAGGGACCAATTACTGGAGAAAGACATGTTTGGTAAAGTGGATGGTCAGTGAAAAAGGGGGAACCATTCAATGAGATGGATTGACACAGCATCTGCAACAATGGGCTCAAACATAGCAAGGATTGTGGGGATGGCCCAGGAACAATGTTTCATTTTGCTATACATACTTGGAGCTGGCCCGATGACACCTAACAACAGCAGCAGCAGCAGTATTGTTACTACTGTTAATGTTAGTCATGTATGTGTCTCTTTTCACCAGACCATGAGCTTCATGGGTGAATCCTTAATACTGCCTAGCATAGTCCTGGCGCAAAGTAGGTTCTCAGTGCTTATAAATTAATGTATGTGATTGTTTTCAGTGTCTGTTAGGTGATAGATATGGTTTGCAAGGCCCATCTTATCTGAAAGGGCCAGCACGACCTTCATGTGTTAGCATGACCAGACTTCACTCATTATCCATGCCCTTGTTTGCCCTGCAATGTAGGGTAGCTCTTGCCTCTTTTTCCAGTGTAATAATTAATAGAATCCTCTTCCACTCTGAAAAGTATCCTGATTTGGACAATAAACTTCATGGCCACCCTAGTTTTGAGAGGAGTCTTATTAGCTCTATTCCATTAAGTTTTTCATTACATAATGTATATACCATGTTTGGCTTTGTGTGGAGCATTCAAACAGTTGCTGCATAGAATTGAAGTCCTTTGTACAGAGGACATCCTCAATAAATAGCTGATAAATGAGTTAATGGATGAAAATACGGTCACTCCTAGAAATAAACTAGGAAAGAATATTGGACATGTGTCTAAAAGGATAGGAAAACTGGACAGGGAAGCTCTTTCTGGCACTTATAATTAGTGGTGGGATAAGCCTACCTAGATAGAAAAGTACAGAGTTCAATAATAAATCCAACATAATATATAAGGGCAAGCCAAGAAAGAAGTTTGTATATGCTCTTTGGCTTCATGTCTACTTATAAATATCGTCTCCAGGGCTGGTTAGAGTGAAATTCAAAGAAAAAACTTAGAGTCTTTTTTTTTTTTAATTAGGCAATGTAGCACACTGAGCTAGCTCTTAGCAAAATGAAGTAGATGTTTTCTCATCAACTTTCAGCCTCTTTTCCCTAAACTCTCTTGCTCTCTGTGTTGTACCCCATCCCCTCCCCATACCCCTTTTCCTTTGTGCAACTCTCTCCCCTGTCACCTCTACAGACCTCAGCAGTCCAGGGCTCTTTGGGTCTATCTTCAAATATCCCAGAATTTTTTTCTTTTCAAGGCATAATCAAATTACAAATTGGAATGTGTTATTCTCTGCTAAGGAGTCCCTGGGTGGTGCAAATGGTTAACATGCTAGGCTACTAACAGAAAGGTTGGAAGTTTGATTCCACCCAAGCGCTCCTTGGAAGAAAAGCCTGGCGATCTACTTCCAAGAAATCAGCCACTGAAAACCCTATGGAGCACAGTTCTACCCTGACACACATGGACTCACTATGAATCATAATCATCAACTTGAGAGCAACCGTTTTTTTTATTCCCTGTGAAGAGAAATTCAGACACCAGAAAAGCCACCGGCTAGGCAATCTGGGAATGATGGCGACATCCTGGACACCTCTGGAAGTGGCAGGGAAAGTGGAGGATAAGCATGGGCTTTGGAGTCAGGCCAAGGTGTGTCTGAATTCTGGCTCCTCGCTTACTGGCTGTGTGGTTTGGGACCCTTGTTTTTATGACAGGGATGATAATATATATTCCTGACTCTTAGGGTTGTTTTGAGAATTAGATGAGATTGTGTTTGTAAAATACCTAATTAAGTGTCCAGTTCAGGGTACTGAATGAAGGTTTATGGGTAAGGGCTTTGGAGGTAGATAGATGGAGGGCCTGGTTTTTAAAGCTCGAGAGGAAATAATTTGACTCTCTGGCTTCTGGAGGACAAGGATAACGATGCTGATGTTGAGGCTTAAATGCACATGACTTTGGCACATAGGTATGTATGTAGGTATGTAGATAGGTGAATGGGTAGGAAGGTAGATAGGTAGGCAGGTAGGTAGATAGGTAGGTAGGTAGGTGGGTAGATAGATAGGTAGAGGCCATCAAGTTGACTCTGACTCATGAAGACCTTATGAAAGAAAGAGTGCCTAGTCCTGTGTCATCCTCACAATCACTGGCATGTTCATCATTGTGGTTATTATGCCAGTTGTCATATGCTGTTGTAGTTAGGTGCTATCCAGTCAGATCTGACTCATAGTGACACTGTCTGGTCCTGCGCCATCCTCACAATTGTTGCTATGCTTGAGCCATTGTTGCAGCCACTGTGTCAATCCATCTCGTTGAGGGCCTTCCTCTTTTTCACTGACCCTCCACTTTACCAAGCATGATGTCCCTCTCCAGGGACTGATCCCTCCTGATAACATGTTTAAAGTATATTAGATGTAGTCTTGCCATCTTTGCTTCTAAGGAGCACTCTGGTTGTACTTCCTCCAAGACAAATTTGTTCGTTCTTTTGGCAGTTCATGGTGTATTCAATATTCTTTGCCAACACCACAATTCAAAGGTGTCAGTTCTTCTTTGGTCTTCCTTATTCATTCATTGTCCAGCTGTCACATGCATATGATGCTATTGAAAACACCATGGCTTGGGTCAGGCGCACCTTAGTTCTCAAGGTGACATCTTTGCCTTTCAACACTTTAAAGAGGTCTTTTGCAGCTGATTTGCCCAATGCAATGCATCTTTTGATTTCTTGACTATTGCTTCCACAGGTGTTGATTGTCAATCCAAGTAAAATGAAATCCTTGACAACCTCAGTCTTTTCTCCATTTATCATGATGTTGTGAGGATTTTTGTTTTCTTTAGGTTGAGGTGTAATCCATACTGGTCTTTGATCTTCATCAATAAGTGCTTCAAGTCCTCTTTGCTTTCAGCAACCAAGGTTGTGTCATCTGCATAATGCAGGTTGTTAATGAGTCTTCCTCCAATCCTGATGCCCCGTTCTTCTTCATATAGTCCAGCTTCTCAGATTATTTGTTCAGGTTGAATAGTTACGGTGAAAGGATACAACCCTGACGTACACCTTTCCTGACATTAAACCATGCAGTATCCCCTTGTCTTTGCCAAATGACTGCTTCTTGATATATGTACAGATTCCTCATGAGCACGATTAAGTGTTCCGAAATTCCCATTCTCTGCAATGTTATTCATAATTTGTTATGATCTACACAGTCAAATGCCTTAGCATAGTCAATAAAACACAGGTAAACATCTTTCTGGTATTCTCTGCTTTCAGCCAGCATCCATCTGACATCAGCAATGATATCCCTGGTTCCATGTCCTCTTTAAAATCAAGCATATAATAAGCCCTAAATAAATCATGGCTATTATGACAGTAATTATTAGCCATTATTGTGTGGCCTCAATTCATGAATTATTTTTGTTGTCATTATTATTGCATCCTCAGCAGTCCTGAATTCATTTCTGAGATGGGCATCCTCTTTGCTTAAACATAAGGTAGAATCCTGAATGTAATCAACCTTTCATATAATCATATTATGCATATCTATGTTTGAGAGATTTATTATATTTTTCCAGGAGGAAACTAAGGAAATACAAAACTGTAGATGAATCACTTCACATTTTCTGTCCCCAATCACTACTTACCAAAGGTCATTTGTGTATGTGCGTGCATGCCCGATATAACAAGGTGACTGAATCTATTTTTGATGCCATCTCAGGCTGTTAAGAACAATTTAGAGCACCCCCAACAAAGCTCTGCTACGAAATAGGATTTCAATTCAGCTGCCTCTAGTCACATAAAAAAAAAATACCCAAACTTAGGTGCTGACAGAAAAACAAACATTTGCTTATCTCTTTGTGCGTACTTACATATGACCTTTTGATATTCACTTTCTCCATCTTGCTTTCTGGCTGGCTCACAAGTAAATAAAGGCTGGAGACAACAAGCCTTTCTTCATTCCTTCTCATGAGCTAAACCTCAGCTAACGGCAGATAGGCCAGCAACAAAGAGTATTACTACACTACCATGCCACTTGCCCTTCCTCAGGTCCTATTTTCCTAAAGATCTGCACTTAGACATGGCTTTCTTGGATTCTGAAAGTCCTTTTTTATGAGTATAGTTATGAAGCTTTTATAAACAATGCCAGGAATGAGACCACTGTCTCAGGTTTGTAGCAAAAACCAGAAGCCAGAGCTTCCAAATACCGAGTGCCCAAGGAGACTGCTGAGCCGCAGCCCCACAAATAGCAGGCTATTCTAGATGCTACAAACTAGATGTGTTTACTTGTGTTTCAAGGAATTGAAAAAAAAAAAAATTGCACAGCATGCCTGCTATACCGTAACAACCATCACCCAACACACTAAACTACTAAAAAGGTGATGTGTGAAAATTGTAAACTGCTGAGCAAACCGTCTTTTCCGGTATGATGTGTGCTTTACAATCCCTACTAAGCAAAGCTAGTGTTTCATATTTCCATTTTCATCCTGTTCCCATTTGCCTTTGCACAGATGTAGCCCTTAATATTGAATGTGATTGTTATTTGCTTACCTGCTCATCTCTCCTAGTGGACCAGGTGCTGCTTGCAGGCAAGAGCTGTATCTTATCTTTTTATATTTCCATTGCCTGGCACACTGTTGTTAGCTGCCACAGAGTTGGTTCCAACTCATGATGACCCCATATGTGCAGAGTAGAATGGCTCCATAGGGTTTTCAAGGCTGTGACCTTTTGGAAGCAGATAGCCAGGCCTATCTTCCGAGGCACCTCTATGTGAGTTCTAACTGCTAACCTTTCGGCTGGCAGTTGATTGCTTAACCATTTGCATCACCCTGAAACTCCAGCCAGGCACACTGCAGGCACTCAATAAATGTTTGTTGAATGTATACAAATCAGAACACTGACAAAATAGGGCTTAGGGCTAAAGTTCAAAGTTGATGGCCAATTTGCTGGCATTACATGTGACCTGGTTATAGTTAACCAATTAGAGATCTTACTTTCAAATCTGTATGCTCAAAGTTAGTCATTAATTTATTCATACACTCCCAAATCATTTTCTAGGCTTTCACCCTATACCACCCACTCAGGGGGTTACACAGATGGAAAAATTCTCCCCTCTTCTAAGAGAGCTGATAGAGTCTGTGTCATGAATCACAGTCTATATATTCAGAAGCAACCCTAATAAATACTTTCTGGTTTATTTGATAGTTCTGGCTGTCATTTGAAACAGAAAATCAGCTCAACATCATTGCAGTTAATATTAACTAAATAGCTCCAAACCTCAACTGGCCAATATTTTCATCATATGGAGACAATCTGCCTTTTACTGCCATCAAGAAACAACAGGAATACCTAAAACGAGAATTAGGAATGCCTATCAATTTTCACAGTACAGTTGGGTAATTACGAAAGTATACTTTCTTTTCATTAAAGGGGCCTTTGGTAGCAAAGCTATTGTTCTGGTGTGTGGTGAGTCTAAAGACTCCGATGGCCTCTCTGCCTTTGATCTTTTGAATTTCTGAAGTTGTGGGATTTTGCATGCTACACTGGTAATCTGGGAAAGTGTGCAATCACTATAAAAGGAAATTTTTCTAGTAGTCCAAGAATAATCGTTTATAGCAAAACCACCTGACAGAAACATGTGGGTGCATAACACCCTTATGAAGACTAAAAATATTTTTACGACTGATGATTATTTTCTTTCCCTTCATACAAATCCATATGGCGCCTATTCAGACATCAGTCATCAGCAATTCTGTCTCATTCAACCCAAGAATAGAGTTCAGGATTTTTACCCTAAATTTGGATAAACAGAACTTTTCAGTAGGAGTCAGTTGTTTTATCTTCCACAGCCCAATTACTCAAACCCAGTGACATGTACACTCAACTGGGGTAGAGCAGGAGGCATCGATGAAGTAGCCGTGGAAGATGGCTGTTCTGCCTTGGACATACTCAGCTTAATCGACTCCTCTGCTTCCTGCTGCTTTTTCTCCTGTTTCCAAACATCTGCTTGACCCTGCAAGGGATAAATGCTTCCCCCACAATGAGCAGTCCACCTGCTGTTGACCCTCACAATCCTCTGGGCCACTCTGAGGGCATCATGGGTAAGAACTTCTGTAGCTCACTCATTTATTTATTGGCTTGTTTGTTCAATAGAGAATTACTTACAGAGGTGCCTACAATTTATTGGGGGTCTATTTCAATAGGATGGAGCCCTGGTGGTGCAGTGGTTAATCTCTCAGCTGTTAACCCAAAGCCTGGTGGTTTGAACCCATCAGCTGCTCCACAGGAGAAAGATGTGGCAGTCTGCTTGCATAAAGATTACAGCCTTGGAAGCCCTATAAGGCAGTTCTACTCTGTCCTATAGGGTCATTATGAGTAGAAATTCACTCAATGACAATGGTTTTTTGTATCCCGGTAGGGGAGTCCCTGGGTGGTGCAAACAGTGGAGCACTTACATTGCTAACCAAAAGGTTGGTAGTTTGAGTCCACCAGAGGGAACTCAGAAAAAAGGCCTGGTGATCTACTTCTGAAAAATCAGCCTTTGAAAATGCAGTCAGAATTGACTCAATGGCAACGGTTTGTGTGTGTGTGTGTGTTCCACTAGGATGTCTGGTAGTGTGCATGTCTAGTTTCAAGCTTCAGAAAAGAAAAGGAGGGGTGAGCAGAAGGAAAACTGCCAACCTGGCTAAGGAAGAGAAGGAAGCCTTTCCTCCAGGGAGTGGCCTTCCTCTGACAAACAGAAGTGGAAAAGTATGGAGAGACTATGACACAAACTCATTTCTGTCCCCAAACCCTGCCAGAGACAAGATTTATTAGTTAAAGCAATTCTAAGCATGTCTAAATAAGCCAGTCCAACAGGGGCATTTGGACTACAGAAGACACTATATTGGGAATGGAGCAAAACCTGACCACGTATGTCACAAAGAAAATCCATCCTAACTCCAGTCCAACCCCTTGGTCCAAATGGAGGGAAGGAGGAGTAATTGCTATTACCTGGAAAACCAAAAGGCACAGAGCACTTGGAAACCTGGGAAGGAGAATCAGGGCTACAGCTGCCCCTTTATCCATTTCACCAGCTGAAGGCATTGCTGGGCTTCTAGAAATAAAAATAAAAAAAAAAATTTTTTTTTTTTTAAAATAGCTGGGACTATTTCAATGGACCTCAGTCTTTGGGGAGTTCAAGCTCTGGGATTATTTAGGGTTGCCGAGAAGAGGAGAAAAAATCATCCAAATTAAAAAAAGATTAAACAATGTCAAGCCCTACTATATTTATGCAAGATTCTTCCACTGTCCCCAAAGCAAAATGCTTCCCCTCTCCCCGTCCTTTGGCACATTTTCTGCAAGCTGTATCTTGGACCTTTGTGCAATCTCTCTTGCAACACTTCACCTACTGTTGATTTAGGCTCAGCTTACTGATGGAGGGTCACTGGTGAGCATGGCACAGTGGGAAGAGGAAAAGAGAGGAAATTAAGAAACTAGTGGTTCTGGTCATTGTTCTATACCAAACTAGAGTGTTACAATGCATATGACTTTCTGGACTATCACTTCCTTATCTGTAAAATGAGGAGATGAAGTTATCTCCTTATGTATCTGAAACTTCTGTGAGTTAGAAGGCATCAAATATAGAACATGGAACATGGGGTGGAGAAGAAAGAAAGGAAATCATAAAAAGTTACACACTGTGTGGTTTGCCTGGAGTTCCTGGGTGGTGCAAACAGCAGTAGGCTGCTAACCGAAAGCTGGAAGCTCCAGTCCATTCAGATGTGTCTCGACAAAAAGGCCTGACGATTGACTTCCAAAAAATCATCCACCGAAAACCCTGTGTAGCACAATTCTACTGTGACACGGGTGGGGTCGCCATGAGTTGGAACTGACTCAACAGTAACTGATACAGAAGCAGGCAAGTATTCATTTTTGGTGTAAAGTTCAGCGTATGAGCTGCTGAGAGGGGGACTAGAGTCAGCACGGTAAAGCCAACACTGGTTGCACGGGGTTGCAGCTAGAGACTTGGGACACAGGTCCCAGAGGACTTAGAGAGAATGAACTGTCTGCATTAAAGTATAAGCCCATGTCGAGTACAGCGTGAAGTACAAACCCAAGTACATGAAGCACTTCCTTCTCCAAGGTACCAGCCCCTCCTGCTGTATGGAAGGGTGTGCCTTTTTTGTTACCTACAAATAGGTAGAATGAGGCTTCTCTATCATTTATTTTATGTCTTGAGAAAATTGCTGTAGTGTACACCCTCTCTGTGTTTTACTTACCTAACGCAGTTCACCAGGATTCTGATCTCTAGAGTCTCCAGCATGAAACCTAAGTCAATGTGAAGGATTGAGCCAACGTTATTAGGGGAAAAGGCAGCATCTTGGAGTTCTGTGGTAATGAAAAGTGGATGTTATTTGGGATTCTTAAACCTTTTATTTGAATGCTTATCTAGCTGTGTGAAATCAGAAAATTTACTAGATCTCAGTGAGCCTCAGTTCTTGGTAAAATGTGGACAATGCACTTACCTCAAAAATTGTTGTAAAAACTTAATGAGATATTGTACTTTAGAATACTTGGAACCCATAGTAAGTTAAGTGCTTAATAAATCATTCCTCGGACCCCTCCTTATTCCCCCTGTCAGAATAAGCAATGCCCTCAAAACCAAGTTCCATTATCATAAGGCAACGAAAGACACACCTGCGGGAATGCCTTGGCATCCTCTAAAAATGAAGACGTTCACTACTTCTCAGCTCAGTTAAGTCCCAAATAAAACATGTTAGTTGCCTAGGAATTATCAGAGCCCACCAAGGCCGCAGCAGTCTTGAGAGCTGTCAACACATCCATTGAGTTAAACAGGAGAGAGGTTGTTTGTCTTACCATTAACAAGAATCTTTTCTGAGGTTTTTGCTTGGGTACTTAATGGCCCAGAATTTAACACTGTGGTATAGGATTAATGTTGTCTGCTACCCCACCCAAGGATGCTCTGTAAACTTAAGAAAATCTGTAGTACTCTTTCTCATATTTTGTTCCTTATTAAAAAACAAGGTCACTGGTTCTGCAACAATAAAACCTAAAAACCAAATCCACTGCCATTGAGTCAATTCCAACTCATAGTGACCCTACAGGACAGAGTAGAACTGCCCCATAGGGTTTCTAAGGAATGGCTGGTGAATTCCAGCTGCTGACCCTTGGGTTAGCAGCCAAGCTCTGAACCGCTGCGCCACCAGGGCTCCTCTAGTGACCTCAAGAGGATCGTTATTCGTTCATTCATTCACCAAACATAAGCATCATGATTCAGGTACTGTGTAACAACCAGAGACATAAAGATGGAAAAAAAAAAAAATGATCCCGTAAAGAGTTTACAGCATAGCATAGGAGAAAAGAACATGAAAAAGATCATTACAACGCAGCGTGGAGCTCTGAATGGGAACCCAGGGCAATCATTGTATGGTCACTCTACAGGGTACCAGCCATACCTGATCATCATCTGAGCCATCCAATTCACTCGCCCAACCTGTAATTACTGACATTTGAGACCATCATAGTCACAAACACAAATGCAAAGATACATGGCATGAGGTCTGCCGTTTCAGACTCTTCCGCCCTTATAAAACTCTCCTTACAGAATTTGCTCAAATTGATGCAAATTCAAGTAGAGGAAAGAGACTTACTTTTCCCCTTCTCTTTGTCTTAAACACAAAGAACCTCAGTGTTGGATGGTATCACGGCTCAACTCCATATCTGATACATGACTTCTCTCTCAAGTGAATTCCTAAGAGACATCAGCTTCTTTGCCAGCGTGGCCTTCACTGTCTCATACGGTCGCCCATTCCATATGCGGAAATTTCAGGTGTTAGAAAGGCTGCCATCTAATATGCCAACTTGACCTCTCTAGAGAATAAGTTATCTTTACATTTTTCCCCATGGATACCTTTGGGTCTCAAGAAGTCTAAGGACTCCTCGGAATAAATTCAAACAGTCCATAATATTACAAAAGATACTATATGTAGAGAGAAATAACTATCAATATATTAAAAAGAAACAAAAGTGCAATATTGCATTATGTGGTCTTCTTTATAAAGCATGCACATTATAATTGTAAGATCTAAAAGCAGGTATAAGAACTACCATGATTTTGATGTAGTGATAAGTGTAAGTGATATTTTGAGGCATCTGTAGCAATGGCAATACAACATGAAAATATCTCTGGCTTCTGTTGGCAGCAAAAGCATGGTTCTATTAATACTCCTGTGGTTTATTGTTCACATTCATAGCTAAAGGGAATGTGAACTTTCAGTTACAGGTTAGCGGGAAAAAATGCAGTTTTTTTCCTGTCCACATTCACAGATTTCTCTAAATTCTCATAGACTTTCCCTGTCCTAGTGATTTTAAAATCTTCCCTCTGAAACCACAGAGAGGAAAGCTGTCCTCCTAAACTCTCTTGTTTCTTAAGTCTTCCAGTCCAAAAAGATGCACTGTTTCTAGAACCTTCAATAACCTCATTACTTTCCTCTGCATGTATTTGAGTTTGTTAATTTTCAGGTCAACTGCAGAGCCCAGAAAGTTACCAGGCATTCTAGTATGTTATGGCTAGCTCTCATAACCCTAGGGGAATGAAGGGAAAACTTGTGGGCATACCGTGGCATCCTCTAACGACACTTTTTTTTTTTAACTTGGTGAAAAAAATCTGTCAGAAAGATTGATCCAGAATTTTAAAGTCTAAACAGTAAATTTTTTCTTTAAAGAAAATTAATTGATTTTATATGACAATTTTTTTTTAAATGATCATTTTAGACAGTTTGGGGTGTGTAACACAAGGAATAGGTAGCACAAGGCAGAAAGAATCAGAAACAAAAAACATTGTTCTCAGGGCAAATGACTACGTTTGTCATTTGTTTAGCCTACGATGGAGGGGTATGCCTAAAGCTGTTGGAAGGCTCCCACTCAGCAGCTAACCAGGAGTCTCTGATCCTAGCTCTTAGCTGTAACTGGGATCTTAACAAATTCAGATCAGCATATAGTTAAATGGACACTGGTTCTGTGCTGGGAAATAAAAAAGATAAAGAAGAAATGGCCTTTGTTGTCAAAACCTAAAACCAAATCCGTTGCTGTCAAGTCAGTTCCGACTCATAGCAGCCCTATAGGACAGAGTAGAACTGCTTCATAGGGTTTCCAGGGAGTGCCGGGTGGAATCAAACTGCCGACCTTTTGGTTAGCAGCCATAGCTGTTAACCACTAAGCCAGCGGGGTATCCAAGGGACCCTAAAATTTAGTGAAAGTTGTAGACATACTACGAACATAATTATTTAAGGAAGACCAAAAATGTGCTGTACTGGAGGGGAAAAAATATCTGAATGATGCAAAGAAAAGGGCTGAGTTATTATAATGATTA
Organism: Loxodonta africana; assembly: GCF_030014295.1. Classification (NCBI taxonomy): domain Eukaryota; kingdom Metazoa; phylum Chordata; class Mammalia; order Proboscidea; family Elephantidae; genus Loxodonta; species Loxodonta africana. Next base: position 42,325,713 of record NC_087366.1, read on the forward strand.
GACTAATATGGTCAAATGGTTTTGTTAACAAGGCCAAAATAATATTACAAATTTTTAGAGCATCCTGTATTATGATACTTAGAAAGCACCATTAGAATTATTAGGTTATTTTTTGGTCTTTCCCACTAGTTGTGAGCATTTTAAGGGTAGGATGCTGTCTATCTTGTTCACAGATACCCTATCACCTTGCACAATGCCCTGCACATGGTATCTTCCCAATATCTCTTTACGAGCAAGTGAATGAAGGCACAACCTACTATGGGAAGTATGAAGTAGCCAGGTTTGAAACACAGTTCTGCAACTTCCTTGGCTTTATGACTTTTTGAAAGCTCTTAACCTCTTTATGGTTAAGACAAGCCTTCTGTCATGGATTGAATTGTGTCCCCCAAAATATCTGCCAACTTGGCTAGGTCATGATTCCCTTGTATGATTGTCTACCATTTTATCTTCTGATGTGATTTCCCTATATGTTGTAAATCCTATCACTATGATGTAATAAAATGAATTAGTGGCAATTATACTGATGAGTTCTACAAGGTTGGGTAGTGTCTTAAGCCAATCTCTTTTTGAGATATAAAAGAGAGAAACAAGCAGAGGGACATGGGCACATCACACCACCAAGAAAGCAGCACTGGGAGAAGAGCGTGTCCTTTGGACCTGAGGTTCCTGCGCTGAGACGCTCCCAGACCAAGGGAAGACTGATGGATCGCAAGGACTTGCCTTCAAAGCCGATGGAGAGAGAGGTCCTTCTGGTGTCCTGAATTCAGACTTCTAGCCTACTGGACTGTGAGAGAATAGATTTCTCTTTGTTAAAGCCATCCACTTATAGGATTTCTGTTTTGGCAACACTAGATGACTAAGACTCCTTCTGTGTAAAATAAAGATAATAATAGTAATATATGTTAGGGTTTTTGTAAAAACTAGATGATTCCTGTAATATGTTAGTAAATAGTCATCCTTCAAGAAATGGCAGCTGTTATCACAGAAGGTAGAGTGTAGAATTGATGTTTAGAGTTAGAATGAAACACAATGATCTACTTCAGCCTTTTCATTATAAAGAGTGTACTCAAGGGAGCCTGGAGGCTTTCCCTAAGATCACAGTTCAAGTGAAAAATGGCAACAGGTACAAACCCAAGTCTCTTGAGTTTCTAGGTTAGTAATTTTTCATAATAACTAGATAATCCCCTTCTAGATCAAAAGAGTCTTAATATCGTTTGACCCTCTGATGCAAAGCAATGTTTCCTGTCCACTTCTTCCAAAGTTTACGTTCTCTGAGTTCACAGACGTGTGGCACCTTATTTGTATTTTTGAAATTATTAGTCGAGTTGAGTCTTGAGGATGTATGACTGTTTGAAGCCATGTGTTTTTGTGCCACTCCAAAATTGACACAAGGAAGAGGGAGGGGTGTTTCTGCAGGCCAGGGGGTGTGCCCTCCCCCCACAAGCATTGAGCATGCCCTTAGCAGAGGGGCTAAAATTTACACAGAATTGTCTTGCTCTCTCACCGCTCATCTGTCAGTGTGTTGTACTGTGGTGACTTGCATCTTGCTACAACGCTGGAAGCTATGCCACCAGTATTTCAAATACCAGCCAGGTCAGCCATAGTGGACAGGTTTCAGAGAGCTTCCAGACTAAGAAAGACTAGGAAGAAAGACCTGGGGATTTACCTCTGGAAATTAGCCAATGAAAACCATATGGATCACAACATGTACTGTCTAATACAGTGCTAGAAAATGAGCCCCTTAGGTTAGAAGACATTCAAAATACACAGTGACCTCAACAATGGACTCGAGCGCACCAATGATTGTAAAAAATAGTGCAAGACCAAGTGCTGTTTTGTTCTGTTGAGCATGGGGTTGCCATGAGTCAGAGCAACTCAACGGCAACTAACAACAACAACGTTTTGCTCTCAAGAAGCAGCCGTGGGGTGACTATTTACCATCGGATTGCCATCTATCAGATGGGGCAGTCCTATGGAGATGGACCTAAATCAAGATTATTTTCATATGTATAACCACAGTTATTTTGTGATGGGCTTGTGCTATAGAAAGATGCCTTTTTTTTTACATATGTGAATAACTGGCTTGTACGGGAATCAAATGCAAGAAGTATGTAAAAACATAATACAAAAGATTATACCAGTAATAATAATTATAGTTTATTATTATTATCACCTTTATGCAAAGAAGAGGCTCAATGAACATCCGTTGAATGTATGCTTGTATGGCTAGGTTCTCAGCTATCAAATGTTATGGGTATAATCAATACTCTTAATCAATAAAACTTCCAGACAATAAACTCCAAGGGTTGTGGTGAAGATTACAGGCATGAATGTATCTAGTATAATCTGGCATATGGTAAGCATTCAACAAACGTTAGATGAATCTTAATCTGCAAAATGATTCATAAGATCACTCCAGAATTCAATGACATTTAGATTCCTAGCCAAAACATTTGGTAGGGAGATCTCATTACAGAGTTGCTAGACTTTTATTAACCGTAAGTACAATATCACACATCTATCAACCTTCACAAAACGCTGCTACATAATTAGAAAATATAATGCAGTATCCAGAGCCTGTGCTATAATTGCAGAAAGCACAGAGAGGTGACTAGTTTTCCATGGGTGATAAGATTAGCGTCCTCTCAGCCTTTGGAGTCACAGCTGCAGAGCCAGGTTGAATAATATTTTTAATGCAAACAATAGTTGTACTAGACAAAGTCAACTTAGCATTTCACATGAGCAAGTCAAGTGTTTCCCTGCTCAATGTGTTCTTTCCCCTCCCTCCCCCTCTAACTATTTAAATAAATTATAGGAGAGGAGAATTTTAGGTTAGACCTGCTACTAATCCATAACATGAAAGTCATATTTGGGAATATTTGTGTTTTTGGTGTCCTGTCCTTCAAAAACTCTCCTTCAGGGGAATTTTTCCATAAGTCATGTATTTTCTTTGTTTCCAATTCTCTTGTATTCGTAATTCAGAAATGTTTTCTTAATGTAACATACCCTGAAGTATGATGTCTTCTTAAGAAGGTTATTGTGTCTGCCAGAATACTAAAATCTCATTCACTCATTTTTACTTTGCCATCACATCAGTGCCTTTAAAGAGATTACCCCTTCATCCTTAAGATTCTTTATTGAACGGCAATCTTGAAAAGGGAGCTCGAACCCGGTGTTTCTCTGACTATCTTAAAGGAACTTGGGAAGTGCTACATTGAAAACTGAAAGATAGCAATGGAGACTGTTGGTCTCAGCCTTTAGGGGATAAATCTCACATTTTCCCCCACCCTAGGATTCATTTCACCCTCTCTTATTTGCTAACATCCTACCATGACTGCATTGTGTTCGGTTCCATGGTGATCCTGGACAGGGCTCCCACATGTCCCAAGCTTTCACAGCATCGAGGCACTCCGCAGTGCCAGACAGCAAATAGGAGTGGAGCAGAGGGGAATCTGGCTGGAAATGGGGGAGACACAGTGGCCTCCCTTTCCTCCCACACACCAAGGAATCTCCACCTTGTCCTTGAAAAAGCCCTTTGCTTTGATTCAAGGACACCAGGCCTCACAGTCGAGAGCAGTGGCAGCAGAGAACATTAGAGAGGAGAGCTTTCAAGGCCTTGTTTATGCATACAGGCTCCTGAGCCCTTGGTGTGCAGCCTGTTGAGCCTCCCAGAATCTTCTGCTCCTAAGCCTTGGAATTGCTCTTTCTTTACACAGATATCATGGCTTCAATCATCTCCCCACATCCAGCCCCAGCCCAACGTCCCTTCCACCTTCTCCATTCCCAGCGCCAGCCTCAGCCTTTTCCCCAGAATGCTTTGCCCTGGGCCTCTCTGATCTTGTTATAAAAGCCCCTGTCTGAGCTTTCTCCCAGAGCCCTCCTGTTGAGTAGTAAGTTGAGCGGCAGTTGAACCAAAGGTGGTATTGGAATGAACGAGCTAGAAGCATCACTACTACTAAAAAAAAAAAAACTAGTTACAGGTATCTCTTCTATACACATTTGTAGTTTGTTCCTAGAATGAGACTGGCCCGTGGTATAACAATAGCACAAGGAACCAGTCTACAGCTATGAGTTTAGAAAGGTACTTATCCTGGACCAGGTTTTGCCATCTTTCCGTTTCTAAGAGGCAGATGCAAAATTCTTCTTTGTGAACACGTGTCTTAGACTATACACCACTAAGAGAAGCTATTATAGCTCTTCTATCTTGAAATCAAATTTGTTAGGATTTTGGAGGTACCGTGGATTGTCAGTGTACAAAATATATTTGGCTTTGAACTGGCATTTGAGACATGCTTAAAGTGAAAGGTAGATCTATTGCTAAAGCAGATCATGAACATTTCCTCTGAAGAACCAACTCTGGAGAAAGCCCACTTCTTTCTTTTTTTCCTGTATTTTACTTCCCTTTCTCCCATCTATCTCCTGACAGAGTAAAGATAAAGTCTGCTCGAGTATGTTCAAAGAAAGAAGTAAAGCAAATGAAAGAGCAATTGAATTCTCTGTTTAAGATGCTGCTTTCCTTATTTTGCCAGGCAGTATCAATTTTTTATCAATTTTAGGGGTAAAGAAGAAACTGCCTATTCTGCATGGTGTATCCCTTATTAAGACTCAAGACTTTATGTTTTCAAAGGGGACGAAGGAACATAAAATTGGAGAGAGTTTTTTTTAGCCATTTGGAGATTCAAGTCTCTTCATGGTCAAGAAGAGGCATCACTTTGTACAGTTTGCATGCTGCCCTCTCCTGGCCTTTGTGTACGGGAGTGTTAAAAGCATATCAAGTGTATTTATTCTAATCCCACACCTGTGTGTGATGTATATGTGTACACATAAGAGTTTGCTTCAAATATTCAGGAAATCACATCAAGAATTTACATTTGGAGCTAATTTGAAGAAATAAACTCATTATTCCTTTGGTTTCTGGATTTATATTGAAGTTCACCAGTCTTTATAACTTCTCACTCCATACCCTTGCTACTTTAAACCTCTCACTCTCCCTCCTCAGACTCCCCCATGTGGTTCTGGGACACTATTCTGTAACTCTGGGCTCCACCATGGGCTGGGTCCTGGGGATGTACCGGCCAAACAAAGCACCTTCCCAACTAGAAGTGGTGGCGATGGAAAACGTGTAGAAGTAGTGTTTCGACTGATGGTCTGATGACCACATTTTAGCTTGACATGTGATAAAAATTAACTCTACATATTACTAGGTCTATGTATCCAATTTACAGAAAAGGGAACTAGGTGGTAGGAAGAGAAGCAGCTAACTCAAAAAGAAGTAGATGGCATCCGGACCCTAATTTATCATTACATATCTTCCCATTTGAGACAATTTATTTGTTGATCTTTTGTGCAACTTGTTCCAAGCCCAATACTTCCCACATTTTCTCTGGTTGGAGCAATTCACTAGTTTTCTCCTGCAAACTTAAAGGACCCTGATATTGAGAAATGCCTGCAAGCTGTTGTGATTGCTGTAGCAACTCTGGCACGTGAACGTGGCTGGCTGAATCAGCTGTGTGCCTGTATCTCTGTAATCTGTCAATATTTGTCCTTGACCCAAGCAGGCCGGCCCTCTTGATATCAATAAGAATTTGGTGCCCAGACTCAGAGTCGAATATCATGCCTTTGCTTGAGAAGAAGAGGTGTTTATTTTAAAGAGGTTTGTAGGCATGTACCTTGTATAAACCTTACCACACTTACAACTTCAGGGCATCTAAAGCTCCGGCTGGCTATACTAAGATGCATAGAGAATGAATTTTGATTACCTTTTCCAATGAAAAACGATAGCACAAAACGATGAATAATCAAAGCATTGTTTATATTCATCTCTGAAAAGCCATTGTTGCCTCATAATCCATGCAAAGTACATATATATTCATTCTCATAGTCACCCAGCCACTACAGCTGCACCCAATGTCGCTTTAAAGATTAGAAAGGTAAGTGGGGGTTTGGTCCTGATTTATTTCAGATATTATATTGATAAACCAAAACCTGATGGAAGATTGGAAAATGTCCACAGTAATACAAAGCCACCCTTTTAGCTACCAATCAAATTTAGTTGGGTCAATTAATTTGAATTTATTGGATTAGGTAAATTTCTTTACAGTCAGGTTCCTTTGTGATGTAAAAGGGAAGACTCACCTATAAAATCAAAACCATCTCTTCCAAATACAGTATTAACTTGCTATTTTTAGTCTTTGAAAAGATTTTAAAAATATGCTGGTAAGTCATTCAAATCAGTCAATAGGCAAAACTACGAAGTTTCCATGACTTGATGGTAATGCGGAGGTGTGCATCCCCTCCATGATGAAAACCAGGTTAATATAAATTCTCCATCGTGGTGTGCAAAACAAATTTCTTTCTTATAACTTCCCTATCTTCCTTGGACAGGCACAGGTCTTGGAATAAGGGCTGCCCTGAAAACCAGACATGACCGAATGGTGACTTGATTGTGAATTATTAATGCCTGGGTTAGATATGATTTAGTAAGAATCCACTAAGAAAAGTGCTATTTGGATTTCAGGTAACATATTTGATTACTCTTGCACCTGCTGGAATACCATTCTCTTGCTAGATCAGAAGCAGGATCTGTGTGTTTCCCTCCACTGCAGAAAACAAGCTCTTTTTCTAATGATTCGGAGTCTTTGAATACTTTGAACAATTTGGGGGTTACTCAAAGCAAGGCTCATTTTATCACCAAGCCTTCATGCAGTCCCCATTAGCTTCTCTAAGGAAAGGCTGAACTCATTAAGCAATGTTAATCACAAGATGTCAATAGCGGGGGGAAAAAAAAGTTATATAACCATCTTCAAAATTCTGAATCAAACATAATAAAATTCCCTGGAAAGAGATTTTTACAAAACTCATGCCTTAAAAGAAAAAAGAAATGGAAAAGAAGGAAATGGCCAGAAAGTCCACCAATTTGAGGATCAAATAAAATCAACCAAAAGATAGCTATTTCCTTCCACGTATTATCTTTACTACATAGTTCCAATACATGACGTTTCACTGTAGCGGTATGTGAGCTCCTGGAACTCATTCTCCCTGGAGTTGCACAAGACACATACATTTTAAACTCAAAAGACAATGTAGAAGTAAATCTGTGCACAGGAAAAGTCACTGACAATCATATAAAAAAAAAAATCTGTTTCCCTTCTCTCCTTTCTCCCTCAATCATAGTATAGTGATGCAGTGATATTTCACTCATAGAATTAGTCCATCTTGACTACAGTGGATTAAAAACCAGAACCCTGCCGGCAAGTCCACGGTGATTCCTTTTCCTATGCGGAGGATATTAACCTAATAGGTAGAGAATGTTCGAAGCCCGCTTTCTAGCAATCGGATGGCGTTTGACTTGCTATAGGTCATCATTCTAACGGAGGTAGCCAAGTCATATAAAATGGGTTGCATGACAGCCTAGGTATTGATGCTATGACAAAAAGAAATCAGGTCAAGTTTGCAGGTCCTTGCTTTCCGCCCACGGAGAATTCAATAGGTGAGTAAACCTTGTGGCCTGAAAACACACACTACGCTTTAATCATCTAGCGTGAGTTAGGCGAGGCATTTATTCGGTGCTTTCTATTCGGACCAGCAATGGCAGAAGCAGTGTCAATCAATTAGAACTGCTCTGTGAAGGTAGAAATCAGACACCGTGTCCGTGGCAGATTAGTCGTGGCAAGCCGCATACCTGCAATGACGTGACGGATGGCTCCTCCTCGGGTCCCTTCTCTCTCGGCTCCCGCTCCCTCTCCTGCCTGGGAGTCGTAGAGTCCAAAGAGGTGTGGAAGTTCGCCGTCGGGCGGCCGCGCTCAGCTCGCCCCTGGCGGACGCCAGCAGACGCCCATGAGCCGCGCGCCGGCGGCGGAGGGCTGGCGGCGGGCGGCCTGGCTCCGCGCTCCCGGCCTGGCTCGGCGGCGGCGGCGGCGGCGGACCGAGCGCGGAGACTCGGCTCTGACTCCTCTCGGCGCTGCATGGGGATATTAGCACAGTCTGGCCTTTCTATTGGCTCCGAACACCAAACAAATCACACCCGCCACCCCCCTTCTCGGTTTCCCTCAGCGCTTGTTTCTCCTCGAGCCCACGAACGTTGCAGCCACACACACTCCAGTCGCTTGCAGTGTTTCTCTTTTCCTCCTTCCAGTCTGTGGATTTACAACCTTGTGGCCAGCTCTTCACATTTCTTTTTCTTTTTTTTTAGCAGACTTCCCATCCAAACCTTCTTGTTTATGTGGAGACATTCTCCATCCCCTCAACCCACAAATGCCACCCATTCCCTTCAGATCTTCTTCCTTCCTCCTTTTGTTGATGGGTTTGCAATGTGAAGAATGTACAAAGCCTGTGTGCGATACATCTCACAAACACACACGCTCACATTCTCTCACACACAGACTCACACAGACTCACACATACGTCCACACGCTCACATATATCCACACACACAGACATCCACACACATATACTGGCGCACCCACACACACATACTCAAACACCCCCTTACACAATACCTACTCTCATACTCCCACACACATACACACGCATACCAGGCTCCTTTTGTTTTGAGTAACTGAGGCCAGTGAAATTAAAAGCAAGCTGAGCCTAATAATCTTAGTGAGAGCTCAACGAATAAAATCTTCAATGAATTCAGTGCAAAACACTCAAGGCATTGCTTGAGTTTGTTTTCTGTTCCAAATAGCGCTTTGGTCATTATTATCCTTATTTTTGTTTATTGAATGCAGCGGTTTTTAATGCAAATCAGACTCCCCAGCATCCAGAGAAAATGAAAAAATGACGCCAGACCCCCTCTTGGTTTGTTGTATCAGAGAAGCTACGATGACGCCTGCATGCTTCCTCTCAGTGTTTCTTGGTCTTCCCCCCTGATGGTCTCCGGACTGAGGCTTTCCTTGGGTGATTCATTAGTCAAAGAGGACTGACTGTTCAGACTCTGCTGATAAAAGTTCTTGGATTAAATTTTTTAATCTGTGTACGTGAATATCGATAAATCTTTGGCTCCTTGACAACAACAACAACAAAAAAAAAAAAACAAGAAAAAATCGTCTGAGATTTTACAAACTTGGCTGGGAAGTTTAGGAATAAAATAAATTTTCACTATATTTTATAAAACAGACATTCCCTTAACCTTTCCCTCAAAATCCATTTCACTGGTGTTTGTGGCAATTTTAATGACAGTTATTTTTGATAAGAAGCCATTGTTTCTGAAATCCTGGGCTCTATTTTGATTTTTGACTTAAATTTTTTTTTTTCCAGTGTTATCCCCTTTTGTATACTTTTGGATATTTGATATTCTGGCTCCAACCCAGCTCATAACACATTTTGCTGCAAAATCACAGAAAAATGATAATTAGTTCTTAAAATTTATTATCACAAACAGACCACCTGATTTCTTTTCCTACTTGGGCACATTCCAGGAATTCTGAAGTAAAGCTTTATTTTCAGAATGGGTGAACCTGAAATTGACAAAAAGAATACCAAACAATACCACATTTGGCTCTTGGTTACTGCCAACCACAGTCCGGCTTCAAATGGCTTATCCTTATTACCTTAATAACACTAATCCATTCCTTTTCTTGGGGAGGAGGGACCAGGAACCAGTGTCATAAATCTTTGAAGGTGTCAAAGTGCATTTCCTATAAGATCTCAACAGTCCTAGAAAAAAAAAGAGATCTTAGGATTTTTCCAGCTTTTACAGGTGGAGAAACAGGCAGAGAATGACAAAGTATCTTGCCTTGAGGTAGGAAGGTAGAGACAGAAACAGAGCTGGGAGATTGGATGACTGCCTCCTTCCTCATCTTTCTAGGATTAACTTTCCACACAAATTTTTCAACTCAGAGCAAAGTGAAGTGTTAATTCAGCAGCTTCTGATTCCCACCTACGTTTGTCAAGAAGACCTAACAATTCACGAAGTCATCCTACCAACTCAATAAATAGTCATTTTGTGCAGCATTTCAGGTCAGGTCGGTATATTTTCAGATAAGTTGTCAATAACTGTACTTTCTTAGAATTGCCTTTTGAGGAAAAAAAAAACCTACCGATAAAAACAAGCAGGTCATTATATTTTGTACTCGGTATTTTGCAGGCTCATTACAGCTCTTCATATCACTGGAAAGACAGAGGAAATAAAATCATGGACAGCCTAAAGTCAGATAAATCTCAAAACTCATTTCAGGTAGGAATTCAAGCCCCTTCTTTCTTCAGTTAATGAAGAGCAAAATTGGTTGATTTAAGAGTCACCCCTTATACCTAATCTAAGCAGTTATGTGGTTAGGAGAAAATAAATCATCAATATTTATTTTTCAACATTTATCATTTTGATAATTGCTACTTTTGAAAGACTTCTCAAAAAGATTTCTCAAATGCTGCAGTTCAATAAGATCTTTATAAGTGACATGATGTTGTTAGCTGCCGTGAGTCGGCCCCTGACTCAGGGCAACCTTATGCACAACTGAGCAAAACACTGCTTGGTCCTGCACCATCCCCATGATCAGTTACAGATTAGACCATCGTGATCCATAGGGTTTTCACCGGCTGATTTTTGGAGCTAGGTCACCAGGCCTTTCTTCCTAGTCTCTCTTAGTTTGGAAGTTCCACTGAAACCTGTTCATCATCATAGCCTCCCCTGGTAGATAGGTGGTGGCTGCACATGAGGTACATTGGCTGGAAATTTGGCCCAAATCTCCTACATGGAAGATGAAAATTCTACCACTGAACCACCAATAAATGACGTAGATAGGAATCTCAGGACACATGAAAGTGGAATGCCATACAAATCAATGGCAGACACTCCTATTTTATTCTCTACTCACCCAGCCACTTCAGGATCATTCTTTTTAGCTCAGTGTGGCACATTTTAAGAGAGATAGTCACAAACTGGCGTATATCCAGAGGAGTTAACCCAGACTCAGATTCTGGACATTTTAATTTATAAGAGATGGTGGAGGGAATTGGAAAGCTTGTCTTAGAGAAGGGACTTGGGGGGAAGATGATAACATATTTCCAAATATTAAATGGAAGAGGAAATATGTTTACTCTCCATATCATGTCTCAAAATGCATTGTCAAAAGATTTCTTACTTGAGTCTTTAAACCACCGTATAAGAACATATTTCTGGAGGTAACAAATGATCAAGAACCGATAATACTGAAGGAAGAAATTCAGGCTGCACTGAAGACTTTGGCAAACAACAAGACTCCAGGAATTGAAGGAATATCAACCTGTGTTTTATTGACTATGTAAAGACATTTGTCTGTGTGGATCATAAGAAATTATGGATAATATTGCAAAGAATGGGAATTCCAGAACACATCATTGTGTTTTTATGGAACCCGTACATAGACCAAGAGGCAGTCCTTCCAACAGAACAAGGTGATACTGTCTGGTTTAAAATCAGGAAAGGTGTGTGAGGGTTGTATCTTTTCACCATACTTATCCAATCTGTACACTGAGCAAATAATTCAAGAAGCTGGACTGTATGAAGAGTGTGGTATGAGGATTGGAGGAAGACTCATTGACAACCTTCAACATGCAGATGACACAACCTTGCTTGCTGAAAGTGAAAACGACTTGAAGCACTTACTGATGAAGGTCAAAGGCCCCAGCCTTCAGTATGGATTACACCTCAACATAAAGAAAACAAAAATCCTCACAACTGGACCAATAAGCAAGATCATGATAAAGGAAGAAAACACTGAAGTTGTCAAGGATTTCGTTTTACTTGGACCTGTAATCAATGCCCATGGAAGCAGCAGTCAGGAAATCAAACGACGTACTACATTGGGCAAATCTGATGCAAAAGACCTCTTCAAAGTGTTGAAAAGCAAAGGTGTCACTTTGAGGACTAAGGTGCACCTGACCCAAGCCATGGTATTTTCAATCTTCTCATATGCATGTGAAAGGTGGACAATGAATAAAGAAGATCAAAGAAGAATCCATGCCTTTGAATTATGGTGTTGGAGAAGAATGTCAAATGTACTGTAGACTGCCAGAAGAACGAACAAGTCTATCTTGGAAGAAGTACAGCTGGAGTGCTCTTTGGAAGCCAGGATGATGAGACTTCATCTCGTGTACTTTTGACAGGTTGTCAGGAGGGAACAGTCCATGGAGAAGGACATCATGCTTGATAAAGTAGAACCCCATCCACTGCCATCAAGTCAATTCCAGCTCATAGCGACCCTATAGGACAGAATAGAACTGCCCCATAGAGTTTCCAAGGAGTACCTGGCAGATTCAAACTGTCGACTTCTTAGTTAGCAGCCATAGCACTTAACCACTATACCAGTAGAGGGTCATCGAAAAAGAAGACCCTCAATGAGATGGATGACACAGTGGCTGCAACAATGGGTCCAAACATAACAATGATCTTGAGGGTGGCACAGAATGGGACAGTATTTCCTTCTGTTGTACATAGGGTCTCTGTGAGTTGGGACCATCTTGACAGCACCTAACAACGACAACATGAGGAACACAGGACAAATATTATCAGTCTAATTTTGTAGATAGAGAAAGTTGATACAGTAAAGTAACATCATAACATGATTTATTCAAGATTATGGAGTCATTGGGTGGCTAGAACTTGGATTAGATTCCAAGCTCAGTGCTCTTCTGGGGAAGGTTCAAGGAGGTGGGTGAAATTCAGGATAGAGAGGGACTTCTCACAATTAGAGTTTCAGCAGTTGAAATGATTTCGTGGCAAACTGGTGATTTTCCTGTTACTGACGTGGTCAAGAAAAGGGAACGGGCACCCATCAGATCTGGGAGGAATGTGGTAAAAAGATCATCAAAGTGCATTGTTTAAAAGGTTGGTTAGATGACCCAGGTTTGACAGCGTCTTTGTTTTTATTACAGCCCTTTACAATATTAAGGAAGAAATTGGAATTTCATTACATGACCTTCATGATATGTTATTAGTGGGAAAAAAAAAGGTAATGATTATGATCTAAGGTTATGATCTAAGGTTATTTCTGGACTAGAGATGATTAATAACGATCTCTTATCTTTCTTTTGACTTATCATGTGTTCTATGATGAATGTATCTTTTGCAATAAGAAAAAAATATTTTTAAAAAGAATAGAAAACAAAAATAAAACCGGGTATAATTCTTTCTCTACTATACAGAGATACAAGATTCCCACATCACTGTATGCTGAAGATTCGCGTGTCGTAAGCATCATATTTTTGATCCTTTCTATATGTATTCATTTATTTTCTTTCCAACCTAGTTTGGATGCCATTCCAATGTTGATATTTACCCCCCACTTACCTCCGTATTCATCTTAATAAAAAAGCTTTCTTAAAACTTACCCATTTATCGATAAATCTATAAATGCTTGTGTATTCCTTTTTTAACTACAATCGTCTACCTCAGATTATCATAGTAGATTAAACTTAAAATTGTTAAAATGGTTTTGATGTGTGAAGTTGATATTAAATTCTTCTTATTACTGTTTTTTTGTTTGTTTAACATTACTTGTTTTTTTTCCTCCATCAGATTAGACTTTTATTTTGTAAAAAGCCAAAACCTTTGCTTATGAATTCTGTATACTTGCATCAGAACCTAAAACATGTATTTATGATTGACTGATACATATGAATCTATAATCTTACTGGCTACAAACGACTGCTGTTCACATGCATGAATAGCATTTATCTCTCTTGTGTCACAAGATTCCCAAAATGTTTAGGAATGATTTATAAGAGTTATGTTGTAAAAAACATATCCTGTACTGTGGTGCAAGATAAACTCCTTGGGCATGAGAGTACCATCTGTTATGTTTGTGTCACCCCACTGGAGCAGAGAACACAACCCACAGAGGAGCTTGGGAAATTAATAGGGAAGGGAATGACCACGTATTCAGCTCAAGCCCTATATTTTCCCTTAAGGCCCAGGGAGCAGGTGGCCACGGGTTTTTTTCTGATTCATTAGTCCAGGCTTATTAGATGTCAGCAAGACCTCTGCACTGTACCCTTAGTTCTGTGATATGGGTGGGAAGAGGTGAGGAGGGAGGAATCTGAGTAAAGGGAAGACAGAGCCACCTTTGACCTAAATGTGCTTGTTATTTTTGTCAGTTGCCATTGAGTTGATTCCAACTCATGGAGACCCCATGTGTGCAGAACAGAACTGCTCCATGGGGTTTTCGAGGCTGTGACCTCTAGGAAGCAGATCAGCATGTCTGCCTTCCAAGGCACCTCTGGATGGGTTCAAACCACCAACCTTTCAGCTAGTAGGCAAGTGCTTAACCATATGGCACCCAGGGACTGCTCTGGCCATCAGAACACATGCAAAAGTTATGTGTGTGCTCCCAAGACAAAGCTTTGAGAGCCATCGTCTGATCCACCACTTCGCCTCTTTTTTCTCTTCCAGGAAACCAGCAAGTATTGGGATCCTGAATGAGGACGGCATGAAACAGCCACAGGTGACCTGAGACAGGCACATAATGAGGGCAAGAGATAAACCTTAGTTGTGAAACGATGCTGAGATTTTATGGTCATTTCTTGACTGAAACATGCCAAAATCTAAATGACTAATACGACACGTTTCTAAGGACACTCTTTGGGGCCCAGAACTCTTGCATAGATAAGATCCGGCATGTTTGTTAGTAGACAAACGTTCACTCGACTCGTTTACACGGGACGTTGTACTAATGTGTATGCTACATAAAGAGATTCCCATCTGAAAATAAACAAAAAAATGTTTCAGGTTAGGTGCCTAAATCTCTCTTCCACGCCCAGTCTTTTGTCACCACAGAGCCACAGTTTTTCTGGATATATGGCTCATAGGCACCCAGGAATCTCCTGGTGACTGTTGCTGAACCTCGTTTCCTACAGAGTATCACAGAGGACACGCAAGAGGTGTGGGACAGTGGAAAGAGTCCATGACAGACCGGACGCCACACCCATGGTACCTCTGGGTATGTCTTGCTTCACCCTTTTCCTTCTTCTGTCAGGCCCTTCAAATATACTTAAGCTCCCTGGCAAGTATAATAACAAAGGGAGGGTCTAATTCTTATCCGCCTTTCTGGCTTATCAACCTTTCTGGCTTATCAACCCTCTTCCAGAAGACAGTTTCCATACCTGTACAAAGGGAATAATAACAGTTACTGCCAGTGTTTAAGAATTAGTAATAAGTATCAAGCAGCAGCACACATAATTATGTGTGTTTATGCCTTCATGTTTTTCCACGTGAACTTCCTTCTTTCTGACGTGGTTTTCCACCTTGCAAATCCGAGCCTGTCTTCTAGACTTGGGCTGATGCTCCCTTCTCCTTTACCCTTCTCCCATTTTAGTGGGCCAGGATATTTTCCTCTCTATAATCTCCTTACAGGAGGTTCCTCTTTGTCTTGTTATTCCTAGTGAACATACCTGTTGCTGCCACTTGATTGTAAGCTCCCTGGAGAATGGGGTTGGTATATTGGGAGACAGACAAGCTTTGCAACTAAGAGAGAAGATTCTGGAGGCGGGCAGCCCAGGTTCAAACCAGTGTCTCTTAACTCTTTCAGTTTCCTAACTTAGGATATTAATAACCCTCTCTCTTATGGATGTTTGAACAAGGCATTTTTGAATGTTACCACAACAGTATCTAAGAGCCCTGGTGACACAGTGGTTAAGAGCTTGACTGCTAACCAAAAGACTGGCAGTTTGAATCCACCAGCCCCTCCTTGGAAACCCTATGGGGCAGTTCTACTCTGACCTATAGGGCTGCTATGGGTCAGAATCGACTCGATGGCAACGTGTTTTGGGTTTTTACCACCATATCTAGCATGATTCTTAGTAGTAAACTGCCCCCTCAAAAACAAACTTACTGCCATTGAGCCTATTCTGACTCATGACAACCCCGTGTGCCACAGAATAGAACTTCTCCATAGGGTTTCTTGTCTGTAATCTATAGGGAAGCAAATCTTCCACTGCACAACTGGGTGTGTTCCACCAACCTTTATGTTAGTAGTCAAGACCAAACCATTTGTGACACCCAAGACCTGGAAGTGCAAATAACCTTTGCTAAATGAACAAAAGGTAGGTTGTATCATTGTGGTAAGATACACCATTCCTCTCCGTTATCTAGTGTGTTCTTTTTAATAGGCATGTTGTCTAACTGTGAAGAACACCCATTGATTAAATCTCAAAGCGGTTTGTAGAGAAGCAGGGAGAATATAAATACTCTGGAGGGATTATTTTCACTAACCAAGCCTGTAAATACTAGAAAGAATGAATTTTTAATTAGTTTTTGTACAGAATAGCACTACACAACGCTATTATTTCCTAAACTCTGGCCCAGGTTATTGACAAAGTAAATCCGGTCACTTATCTCCACCCCAGACCCAGAATTAAAATACAATGACCCTTACCTCCACTTCACTTCTCCCCCGACACATGTTCCTGCTGGCGGAAAGGACCTGGAAAGAACGTTCCTGATATATTTGGAAGGGAACAAAAGTGAGTACTGAACAGCATTTGACCTCTGTCGTATATTAATGTGAATCTTAGACGGCCCTGCAGGAACTTCCGAAAGTGACATATCTCCCTGCCAGATCAGTGACAAGGGGACAGCTGGCCAGCCTCAGAGCAGGCCAGCCCCATCAGGACTGCAGAGCTGTCCTGTTAGAAAAGCAGGGATGGTAAGTGTCTTCCCAGCTGCTGCCTTTGTGCGGATGGTCTCATCAAAAGTCCTAACACAGGGAGGGCCGTGAAGTCACAGCTCCCTGGGGATTTGGCAACAATGGGATTATGTTTTGTTCCTCTCACGAATTCAGAAATTCATGAGTATTGAAGAAACACATGTGGCTTATCATAGAAATAATATTGATTGAACTTCTGTACCCAAGTGTCAACATATTAGGAGTTAATAAAGTGACCTAAATTAGATTTAGTACCATTGATCTCTAAGTCAGGTAGCAGAATTAGGTCTTTGGATGGGTAACTAAGTCAAAATCCATGGAAGCACACTGAGTCCATGTTCATAGCTCTGAATCCAGGGTCTATTTTTTAATTCCAGACCATGGAAAAGATTCTTCAATTTAATACTTGTTTATTTATTGACAGTCAACTCCCCTCAGAGAGGGTTCAAGACAAAGCTGGGCTCACCTACTGTGATATTGTAAAGTATTAATATAAATTGCAGTATAAGCATAAATATCTTAGTTTTCTGCTCTTCTCTTGAGTGGTTGTACCACTCTTTCTCTTCTTGGCCCAGGGAGAAAAAAAAAAAAAAAAATTCTGGGTATATCCCAAGACTTAGCTCACTTCCATGGGGACTTTCCTATATATTCCAAGATCCCCCCATTCTGGACTTTCCTTCGTATCTCTGCACTTGGCATTTTATCACATCCTATTTTTGGTATTACTTCATTGTTTGTTTTTTAGTATAATTATATATAGTTAGTATACAAACCTGGTAATAGTATTTAACTCTGCATGCCTTATTTCCCCAGTATATTCTGACCTCCATAAAGCTGTGCTCTCAGTTTCTAGGTGGAGCCTCTAAGACACAAATTATTAATTTCATTCCCCAAGCTTTAAAGAACTACCAGATGCCACCAGGATGCTGAGTAACAGCAGGACTGACACAGTCACGGAGAAAGGTTTTGTTCTCTACCTTCCTTTGGCCTGCTTTACTTTACCCAGTGACTTCTATTCTGCTTCCATGCCTCCTCATCTCTTCCCAAGAACTTTTCTAATGAGCTCCTACCATTCACCCAAGTCTGGTCACATCTCATTCCTGAATCACAAATGAACCCCAAATCCACAACCTGATTCTTTACCTTGTTTGCTTTTGGCGGGGTGCCTATTAGAAGATGTTGGGAAACAGGAAAAAAATTGCTTTAAAAAATTGGCTTCCATCAACAGAGCTAGAATATGGAGGGAATGAGGGAAAGTAGGTCATGGTAGGGAGGACTTAGGAACAGCAGATCTGGTTGATAATGGATGTCACAAACTAATAAAAACTCAGGCATAGTGATGATAAGAAAGAACCACTGAGAATGGGTATATTTTAGGAAGAAGATTTTCTTTCTTCTAAGGCTGGTATATTGCATTGTTTTTGGTAGTTGCTATCAAGTTGACTCCAACTCATGGTAATCCATGTACAACGGAACAAAACTTTGCCTGGTCCTGCGCCATATTCATGATCGTTAATATGCTTGAGTCCATTGCTGCAGTCACTGTGTATTATGAATACCTTCCAACCTAGGAGGTTCATCTTCCAACACTATATTGGACAATATTTTGTTGTGATCCATAGGGTTTTCCTATGCACATTTTTGGAAGTAGATTGTCAGGCTTTTCTTTCTAGACTGGCATAGTCGGGAAGCTCTGCTGAAACCTGTCCACCATGGGTGACCCTGCTGGTATTCGAAATACCAGTGGCATAGCTTCCAGTATCACAGCAACGTGCAAGCCACCACAGTGTAATAAACTGACAGACAGCTGGTGGGATATTCATTATAGCCATTTGTATTTCCTGTTCTATGAACTGTTTATTTGTATATATTCTACTGTCTTTTTAAGTTTTGATATTTTTGCTACATATATGCATTAGCCTTTATAATGTAATATAATGTAATGCTGATAACCCTTTGCCATGTTTATCATAAATATTTTCCCATTATATTGCTTCTCTCTAAATTTACTTATGCTGTCTTGGAAATACAACAGAACAGTTTTAAAGGGTATGTTGTTGGTATATCAATATTTTTCTTTTTATTTCTTCTATTATCTTACAATTTAAAACCCATTTTCTATTCAGGATGAAGTCAAATTTTGCCTCAATTTTCTTGTATTTATTATTTGAATTGTAAAATTTAATACTTTAGGGGAAATGCATTTTGTTTAGTGAATAACTAATACTTCACTGATTTGTATAGAACCATAGATTACATTTTCATGTATGTAGATATATATCAGTTACTGTGGACTCATGGCAACCCCATGTGTGTCAGAGTAGAATCCTGCTCCATAGTTTTTCAATTGCTGATTTTTTGGAAGTCGATCACCAGGGTGTTCTCCTGAGGTACCCCAGGGTGGATTCAAACCTTTTAGTCAGTAGGCAGAGTGCTTAATAGATCCTTAGCGAACAAAATAATGGTCCTGATCAATGACATTGGTCAAGAGCCTTAATTTTTTTTCCACCTGATTCTAATGGTAATAATTCTAAGCTCTAGTATTATTTTCTCCACTAATTATAGAGTTGGCTATTGGCTTAGTATAAACATTTGCCCATTATGATAGGAAAATATTCTTCTGTGGTATGACACAATTTTAAAGATTTATCCAGTGTTTTCTCTTTCTCATTGTCATTTAGGATGAGCCTCCCATGCTTTAGGGTAGAGTTGTAACAAGAAGATTATAAGACAAAGAATTTATTCAATGTTCAGCATTTGAGTTTCAAAATAGACTCTTATTTATCTTCCAAACCAAGACACTCCTGATTGTGAAAGGAGGCACCATTAATAATTATGCTGGGACAATAGGCATAAAACAGGACTGTCCCCAGACAAACTGAGACTTATCACCACCCTAGCCATAAACAATAGGCTTGGCATAATGCATGCAAATTTAGGAGGAAATATTTCCTGCTGGAAAGCAGGAAAAAAAAAAATTCTGAGCTGGAGAAAGACAGGATAGTCAGAGGGAAAGCAGCAAAGTTAGAAACTGTTGAGTACTTTTCAGAACAGGTCCTGAGCAGATACCCCAACTCCCTTGCAGAGCCTGATTCCCTGGGATCAGAGGGGACCTGTGCTTACTCCTGAGTAGACTTAGGAAATCAAGCAATGTCGCAGAGTTGCCCTTCACTCTGCCAGTGTGAAGCTGAACTGGCTCAGGTATAAGGTTATGCAGAGGATCCTGGGCAGTTTCGTAAGGACTGTGCCCAGCCCAGAGTGGCATGGGGAGTAGCTAAAGTAGTGAGGCCCTGGCCTGGAGAGCCAGGAGACCTGGAGAAGTTGCTCAGGGGAAATGAGGAGAATGAGGTAGCAGATGCTAGGGCAGACACATACCTAGGGGCAGCAGGAATAACTAGTTTTGGGCGTTGACAGCAAAAAGGAGAATGATAGTGGAGGGCCATAGAGCAAGGATTTGTGTGATAGGGTCACAACTCTGTATCGGGAAGATAATTCTGACAAAGTAGCAGAAGATGTATTAGGGGAGGTATGTGGATGGTATCTCCAGCCACCCAGTCACCCCAACTGGAAACCGTCATCATCTTTGCCCTCTCTGTCAGCTAATCTTCCTATGTAGCTGATGACCAAGTCCTACTGTGCCAATATGTAAATGTCTCCTTGAATCTTCTTTTTATCTCTATCCCCAAAACTGTTACTCTAGCTCAGACCTTCTTTAGCTCTGTCATGCACTTTTGAAATTGCTTTATTTTGCCCACATCTCTCCCCCATTTCTGTAACCTTTAAACTTTTGTAGGCCATGAACCATTTTGGGAGTTTATGTAGATCTACACTGTCCAATATTGTAGCCACTAGTCACATGTGTCTGTTGGCACTTGAACTATGGCTAGTCCAAATTGAGCTGTATGTAAGTATAAAACACCCACTGGATTTCAAAAACTTTGTATGAAAAAAGTGTTAATATCTCATTACAACCACTCCTCACCTATGGACATGAGATTCCAAAGACCAGGTTGTTATGAAAAAATTAGCAAGTTGCAAAAATGGAGGATGATCACACCAGATCACGAAAGTGGAGGATGACTACATCATTACGTAGCCACCTCATTACATTACTGCCAAATTACATGATTACAGAACGGCCAAACTACTGACAATCACGGCCCAGCCAAGGTGACACATAACCTTAAGCATCATAGCCAGCTTTACTCTCGTCTGGCACCTCAGCATTCATTACTCTCAGGCATATGTCATTAAAGCCCAAAATAGTCAGATAGCAGATTTTTTACTATTGTCATAAATGCACAATGTTTGATAGCAGGATAGTCAGTAAGTGAGGCATAGGTGCACTAATTTTTATATTGATTACATGTTGACATGATAATATTTTGGATATATTGGGTTAAATTCTATTATTAAAATTAATTTCAGCTGTTTGTTTTTATTTTTAATGTGGCAACTAGGAAATTAAAAATTATACACGTAGATCACATTATGTTTCTGTTGGGCAGTAGTAGTGTATACTTGTTCTTTATAAAAATATACATAGTGACATATACATATTAAATTTGTATTTAATTGTTGTCTACAGCCCTATTTGAGTTTGGTGGAATCCAGGCAGAAAGTCAGAAATCTAGTCCCTTCTCCAGAAAGCTCTATAACCTATCTTTCTATAAAAACATAAAAGTATTATGGCTGTGGCTTAAAATATTCAATGGATCTCTTACTGCCTACCAAGGAGGTACAAATTCCTGTAATATCATACTCAAGACTCTTGCAATTTGACCCTAATTTATTTTTCCCAGCCCCCTTTCCCAACATTTCCTGACTACACACTTACATCCTATTCTGTAGCTCCTCCAAACAGTTTCACCTCCTCTTGAACATGACTCCCACCCTTTCTTTATACTCTTCTTTTGGCCTGGGTATGGCTTCCTTCCAATTTTTCACCTGTCTAAATCCTCTTCATTTGACAAAGCCCCATTAAGATCTTATTCACTCTGTTAATCCTTTTCTGATAGTCAAATTTTGAATTAGTTACTCCTCTCTAGTCTGTCCCATTGCAGTTTACTCACATCACTATTATGTCAATGTACCTCATATTGAAGTTATATATACACTATACACATAAATGTAGGTATTACACTTATATGCATGTATCTGTCTTCCATATTACAATCAGATATTTTTTAAGCAATGACTTTGTAATACTTAACTTTTCCTTTTCTAGGGTTTTGCATATGATGGGTGCACCATAAAATTTTGTTGAATGAATGAACAAATAAAATCCCAGAGCAAGGAGACGACGTTAGAGTCTTGCTACAAGTTAATGAGGGCCTAACCTGTGTTAACCCACCACCCCATCTGTCAACTTCTTCTGTGGTGGCTTGCATGTTGCCGTGATGCTGGAAACTATGCCATCAGTATTTAAAATACCAGCAGGGTCACCCACAGTGGACAGGTTTTAGCAGAGCTTCCAGACTAAGACAGACTAGGAAGAAAGGCCTGGTGATCTACTTCCCAAAATTAGCCAGTGAAAACCTTATGGATCACAACAGAACATTTTCCGAATCCGTGCTTTGGGCGTGTCATCAGAAGGGATCAATTGCTAAAGGAAGACATCATGTTTGATGAAGTAGAGGGCTAGTGAGGGGAAAGGAGATCCTTGGCGAGATGGACTGGCATGATATCTGCAATGACGGACTTGAAAGTGCCAATGATTGTGAGGGTGACACAGGAACGGGCAATGTTTTGCTCAGTTGTACATAAGCTCACCATGAATTGGAACTGACTCTGTGAAAACTGACAACAACAACAAACTATATCAACAGAATAGTCGGAAGAGAAAATAGGAGAAATAAATGAGATGGAGTTCATGGTATGGATAAAGGAAACAAGAGAAATGGGATAAAAGAGTGAAACCAGAACAATGGGTCCTATCCCAGTGGGCAAGAAGCCAAACTCTCAGAAGCTGGTTTTGAGAGGGAGGAAGAGTTTGTTTTGCAGGTTAGCAAGTGGGAACTCAGAGGTATTTACCTCAGACTGAGTTCCCCGATCTGCGCGAGCAATATACAATTTATACTTATACATATTCATTTAGAGGTGGAGGGAAATGGCGGGCAGGATCAGAGGTTTTGCCTATTCATAGTTTCTACTGATTATTTACTGGGAGGTGGGGCTAAGACTCAGCAGAGAAGTGGTGTGTGGACCAAACACTTTTGAAATGGGCTTAACTATTGTCTATGATTCATTTCTGGTGATTTGGGTTCCTTGACATGAGCCTTTTGGTTCCTTGACATAAGTTCTCTTGCGTTACCAAGCATGCATGGCAGCCCAGGGTAGTTAGTCAGTCATCGTGGTCTGCTCTGGGCATGTCAGTCTACCCTGAGCCAGTTAGATGTGACTTTTCCAGGGCTCTCCAGAGGATCTTAAAAAAAACTTAAAGGAAGTAAGTGACATGGTGGAGAGGTGACCGGGAGTGGCCTGATACCTGGTGGAGTACTAATTAATTAGGTGTCTTCAGTGTCTTCAGCCTCTGGAATCCCCTAACAAAAGCACTTTAAGTGCACATGATAGAAATGAATGATGGCGCTACTACTGGAAATGGTGGAAGGATGGGACGAGGAGGATCAATGGGAAGGTTCAGGTGGCGTGGGGAAAGGTAGATGTTGAGTTCAGTTAGGTCTCAGGTGACAGCAGGGTATAAAGGAGGAGGCACTAGCAGATAGAAATCATCTGACTCTGGAGTTGGGTGAGACTTGAAAATCACCTCCTTCAAAGTCATAGATGAAACCGTGAGAGAAGATGAGATCCAGGGAGAGATTGTGAGGGGAAAGAGAAGAGGGTCAAGGCCTGAGACTTGGTTGATAACTCTTAAGGAGTGGAAGGAAAATGTGAACCCAACAAATGAGACAGACAAAAAAGTCAGAAATGGAGGAAGAGACCAAGAGAATGCAGTGTCAGAAACAAAACAGAACAAAACACACTGTAGCAAAACATGCAAAAGAGTGAGTAGCATGATGAAGAGGAGGACACGTGTGCTAAATAGAGTGCTGTATGTTTATGCAAATAACATCTGTCCTCTACATTTGTTTGCCAGCTGTGCAGCAGCTATGCCATTTTTTTTACATGTTACTGGAAAAAAATTAACATGGCACACTTACAAAAATACATGGGGGGAGGGGAGGATGTGATTTGCAAACAAATGTAGAAGGCACGTGTTATTTGCATAAAAATACCGTAATCAAGTAGAATTCCTGGTGAATTCTGTGTCTATTAGCAAGATTTCATTGCACTAAATAGAAATCACTCTGGTATTTGAAGCAGAAATGGGTTCATTATAGGGAATTGGGTGCTTATGACATTCTTGAAAGGGAAGGAAGGGTGAAAGTCAGGGGACCACCACTGGACTAATGGTTTCAAATTCATACTGCCGTATTGGAAATTCAGTGATCAGGATGGTTCTGCCCCTGTTTCTGCTACTGTCACCACAACTTCTTCCACACACAGAGCTAGACATGGAACTGTCTGCGCCCACATTTGTTCATAGCAGCGGAAAGATGGCTTCTGGCTCACCTTAGCCTTCTGAATCTCATGCTGGCTCATCTCATTGGCAAAACGTAAACTGCACCCAGAACTCTAAGTACAACGATGTCTGAGAATTGTAATTTTTATCCTTTCAGCCCTTTCAATACTGAGTGGAGTGACACAGAAAGGTAGCAATGAATGTGGAACGCCAAAAGACCATATCCAGCATTTTGGGTTTAGAAGGGTTATGTCTGACGCTTGAGAGAGCAGTTTTAGTAAAGTGAGAACTGAAAGCTGGTCGAACAAGTATGGACAGTAAGAAGGAAGAGTGAAAGTAGAAGTAGACTGTCTTTTTGAAAAGGAGATGATTGTGCCATTTTCCTATAGAATCTAGAAAACCTTTTGACAGTTGGGAATGCAGCCTTAGAACTTGAATCCCAGCTCTACCTGGCCGTGTGATCCTCAGCTCTTTGATTCCATAAGAGCTCTTGGATTCTTAGTTTTTTCTTTTGTAAAATGAACATAATAATAGTATCTATAGGATTCACTGTGAGGATAAAATGATTTAATTTCCGCTGTTCTAGGGTTTTGTAGAGAATCAGGACCAGGGGAGGGAGGGGATGTGGAGGAGAGGGAGAGAGATATAGTTCAAATTAGCCGCAAACAGGATTGTGGGGGCTGGCAAGACCAAAATCCATAGGTCAAGCAGCAGACTGGAGACCCCTATAGGTCTGCATCCCAAGATCCATAGGTCAGGCAATGAAGAGAGTACAGAGTGAAGAGAAAGAGAGAGTTCTGCCAGACTATATCTATTTATATTCCTGAGGAAGAATACACTGTAAGGATATCTCCTTTTCAAATAATTGCTTGATTACAGGACATTAGATTACATTATGGAAAATGATTATATACATTACTCTATTTTTTATGCAAACAAGGCAAGCCTTCTATGTTTGTTTGCCAATCATGCCCTCCCCCCATGAGGTGTTTTTGTAAGCACTGCCATGCCAATTTGTTTTTTATATGTTGCTGTATATGATGTGGCATATTGCAATATCATATAGGGGTTTGCTATTCTTATTGGTTCAGCTCCATGCCCTTTTGAGTATGCCTCCCTGGTTATGGTGACAGCGACTTCTTAATTTAGTGTGAGGTGTTTTTGACTAAAAAACTAATGTTATTTATTCTTTAGAGAGGCAAATTTTCAAGCATGTTGAAGGACTAAAACAGAGAAAAATTCCCATCAGAAAAACTCTGCAACTCAGTTGTGAATTGATTTGCTTGAGTTCACATAGCCAGCAAGTGGCAAAGAATTCTGCTGAATTCTCATGCAACATTCTTACATATTTGACCCCTCTCTGCCTCTTAGCACCTCTCCTTTATGTCCTTCTAACCTCGAATGCTCACTCATATATAAGAAAGATTAATACAGCTTCTGGTATTTGAATGCTGGATTGAATAACTGTAGTATCTCATTGGGTTGAAAGGCAGATATGTAGGTGGTTTTATAATAGATAATGAAAACAAAAACAAAAAAACGAAAGGATGGAGATATCTCAGGAAGAAAACTAGCTACCAAGTGCCTGCATCAAATCTACACCAGTGTCTTATAAAACCTGAGACTAAAATCTTCTAGCTCAGCCCTCATGGCTGATATTACTGCAGTCTGCACTACACATGTGCCTGACTAATGTGACAAGGTTCACCATATGTGGCTAATTAATTAGCTCTGTCTGTCTTGTGATTTTACTAGAAGATGCCAGAATTCCCAGCTACTTTCCTTTTGCTGGACTCTGTCTCGTTGTGTATCCAGAGCTATAAGAATAGCCATCCCAGTGCTAGTCCTTCATGGGTACAGGGGCTGAAAGATGCTGGTGGTGTAATGTACTCATCCTGAACAGGTGATACATTACAACCAGGGGTTACACTAAACAGCACATCACTTCCTTTGTTTTTGTTTCCTGTGAGGGAGTAGACATTGGAGGTGAAGGAAATTGATCTGAATTGGACTTCTGACTCTGTCTATTCCTTACTGGGTGTGTAACTTCATGTGAGTTACCTGACCATATTTTCCACGTCCATTTTCTAACCATATTTTCCATGTCTGTAAAGTCGTGATTGTAGCAATGTCTTCCCTTGAAGACTGTTGTGAGGATTAAGTGAGAAAATGCATACAACATAGTGGTATAGACCATGGCACAATATACAACACAATAAGTACTCAATGAATATTAGCTATTAATGATATCATACAGAGTCCTGGTGGTGCAGTGGCTAAGAGCTCAGCTGCTAATCAAAAGGTTGGCAGTTTGAATCCACCAGCCGCTCCTTGGAAACCATACGGGACAGTTCTACTCTGTCCTATAGGGTCACTATGAGTCAGAGTTGACGCGATGACAACAGGTCTTTATTAATATCATAAAGCTTAGAAGAGGATGAGAATAAACCTGGGAAAATAGCTGAGAAATAAGCTTTTGGCTTATGTAAAGCAATTGGAGTATAGGTCTTAAATTTGCAACCTGATATGCCCCACATAAAATTCTTCAGATGTCTCATCTCCTTTTCATACCTCATCCTTATTATATGAATGTGTTTGATAGTTCTTTCCCATATTTGCCAGTCACCTTTTATCTGTCCCAGTTTCCTACTGCTGCTATAACCAAGGCTTCAAACCGGCTCATCCTGGTTCAAATCCCTACTGAGAATTTGCATTTCTAACAAACTCCCTGCTGAGAACTCACATTTCTGAATCAGAATCTACATTTTAGCAAGGTCCCCAGGTGATCCTTATCTATAACTTTCTGGGATTTTGTTAGAAATATAAATCAAACGAACCATATAGCCCTGGCTATAACAGACATACAACAAGTAGGTAGCTTGAAACAACATAAATTTATTTTCTCATAGTTCCTGAGGCTAAAAGTCCAAATAAGGGTCTTGGCTATTTTGATTCCTTCATTGTTGGTAGCCCTGAGCATTCCTTGGTTCCTTGGCAATTGCAAGGAGGATAATAAATCAACCACATGCCAATAGCATTATGTGGAAATCTTAGAATGCCACTATTTTGTTCCCAACTACTAGGATAAAACAAGTCCCCACTTTCCTACTTCTCAGTCATCTCTGACACCAGCCAACCATGTGGTACTTCTCTCCTTGAACCTAGCCACCCAGAGGTAAGTCATATCTCACAAGTTAAAATGACATTGTCCTTTAGACTGCTAAATAGGCAGATGCCAGCCACAAGTTCAGAGGTCCACATGACACCCTTCTACCTTCTACTTGCTGGCTGAAAATTTAGGGGTTTTCCTACTATCCCTTAGGATGCCTGGCGCAGGCATAGGAGTTGACGTGATACTCTTACTTTCACCTACGAACCTTCACTGCTCCTTTTGGTTTGATAATTCACTGGAATGACTCTCAGATCTCACAGAAAGTACTATACTTATGATTAGATTTAATATAAGAAAAGGATACAAATTAGGAGTAGCATAAAGAAGAGCCACATGGGGTAACATGTGGGAGAATTCCTAACACAGAGCTGCCATGTCCCAAAGGGGCATGCTACCTTCCCACATGTGTTGCTGTCTCTCACCAACCAGGAAGCTCTCAGAACTTCAGTGTCCAGAGCTTTTGTATAGTCATGATTGGGGCCTCATTAAATATGCACAATTGATTACATCATGCCCCCCTCCCTTCCTGAGGTTAGCTGACCAGGTGGTCTTTGTGGCCTGGACAGGCCCACTCATTCATGCAATCCTCAGGTGCAGTTTGGAGGTTTTAAAATAATAAAGGCATCTCAACTACTCAGGAAATTCTAAAGTTTTAGAATTATCTCTCAGGAACCAAAGACAAAGGCTAAATTGAGTTCTTCATCTCACAGCAAGCCTCATGTGGCATCTGTTTTTCCTCATTTGTGCACACATCTCTGTCTAATCTGCTCTTTTTATAACTGAGAGATGATTAGTTTTAGGATCCACCCTACACTGGTATAACCTCAACTGATTGATTACATTATAATAGATTGCATTATGGAAGATGATTATGTTACATTAGATTACATCCACAGGTATAAGGGTTAGGATTTCAACACATAGTTTGGGGGATACAATTCAATCCACAATGCCATCTTAAGATATAACACTTTACAAGCACAGCTGAGGCCTACTGGAAGTTTCTATATACAATCCCCTATTTATCTCATTCATAGGCTTTCTATCTAAAATCCCACATAACCTGCATAAAACCAAAACCAAACCCAGTGCCCTCGAGTCGATTCTGACTCATAGTGACCCTATAGGACAGAGTGGAACTGCCCCATAGAGTTTCCAAGGCACACCTGGAGGATTGGAACTGCCGACCCTTTGGTTAGCAGCTGTAGCACTTAACCACTACGTCACCAGGGTTTCCCATACCTGCTTATTCCTCGTTAAAATAAACATTCTGGCTGGAGGCTTTCCCAAAATGGTAGTTTTTATGATAACTAATAAAGAAACAAGGCAATGAACAGAATAGAAAACTTATAGCTGGTCCCCAACCTTGGAAAATTTCTATTTTCCTAATTAGAATTGTCTACCTATTCACTCAGTTTGGAAAAAAAAAAAAAAATTACCATTTCTAACACATTTCTCTCATCCCCTGTATTCAGAGCAGAACTTCTCAGACTGTAGGCCCTGGCCCATTTGTGACCCATTAGAAATCAATTTAGTGGCTCATGAGTAGCATGATTAAAAAAAAA
Source organism: Loxodonta africana (assembly GCF_030014295.1). Lineage (NCBI taxonomy): Eukaryota > Metazoa > Chordata > Mammalia > Proboscidea > Elephantidae > Loxodonta > Loxodonta africana. Next base: position 42,354,591 of record NC_087366.1, read on the forward strand.
AAAAGAAATAGAACATAACAGAAAAGAGGAGTGAGGAGAAAATATCAAAATGTTCAATTCATCGTAAGGGTCAGTTTCATTGTACAAAATTTTGTTTCAGTTTTGTATATGATTATATATATATGTGTATGCTCAGTTTCTATGTAAAATTATGTTACTTCCCATGGATCCTAGAGAAAAAAAAAAACATGAAAAGTTCTGATGTGGAAGATTTAGCAAGGTTTTAGCAGGCCCATTGTATAGTCTTCAGCTTTTGGGTGGAAAGAAAAGGTTGAGATGAGAGGACGATATCAAGGCAGCTCTTCATGACCAATGCTTGGGTTTGGAAGCTTGAGGCATGAAATATACATACTCAACACCTCTCTCTCCCCACCTGAACCATCACTTCCTTGGCTATGTGTGTGCAGAAGTACGCTGTCCATCCAGAATACCTTCGAGAGCCGAGCTTAAGACATAATCATCCATGTGTCTATCCTTCCTAATACCCACTGACCTTCAAGGCTAATATGCACAAGTAGGTATATTTGTGCATGTTAAAATGTTCCTGAAAAGGAGATAGAGCATGTGATTAATAAAGTTGTTCTTTGGTAGTCATGTTGTCGTGCGTAAAGTAGAATATATGTCTGTGGTTCTCTCTCTCTTTCTTTTTCTCTCTCCCTCCATCCGTCTCCTATCAATATGACTAGTTTGGGTTTGATATAAATAAATACCCAAAAGCGTTCAATTTTCTTCTCTTTCTATTTAAATAATAATTTTTGAATTGTTATTGTTGTTGTTAGATGCCATCAAGTCAGTTCCAACTCACAGTGACTCTATGTACAGCAGAACAAAACACTGCCCGGTCGTATGCCATCCTCACAATTGTTGTTATGTTTGAGCCCATTATTGCAGCCACTGTGTCAGTCTACCTCATTGAAGGTCTTCCTGTTTTTCGCTGACCTTCTATTACCAAGCATCATGTCCTTCACCAGGGACTTGTCCCTGCTGATAACATGTGCAAAGTATGTGAGACAAAGTCTTTCCATTACCCCTTCTAAAGAGCATACTGGTTGTATTTCTTCCAAGACATATTTGTTCATTCTTCTGTCAGTCCACAGTATATCAATATTCTTCATCCACACCATAATTCGATTTGAATCATAGTTTGAAGGTATCAATTCTTCTTCTATCTTCCTTACTCATTGTCCAGATTTCACATGCATACAAGGTGATTGAAAATGCCACGGCTTTGGTCAGGCTCACCTTAATCCTCAAAGTGACATCTTTGTTTTTTAACACTTCAAAGAGGTCTTTTGCAGGAGATTGGCCTAATGCAATACATCGTTTGATTTCTTGACTGCTGCTTCCATGGGCCTTGATTATCGATCCAGGTAAAAAGGAAACTCTTGACAATTTCGATCTTTTTACCATTTATCATGATGTTGCTTATTGGTCCAGTTGTGAGGATCTTTGTTTTTTTATGTTAAGTTGTAATCCATATTGAAGGCTGTAGTCTTTGATCTTCATCAGTAAGTGCTTCAAATCCTCTTCACTTTCAGCAAGCAAGGTTGTGTCGTCTACATCTTGCAGGTTGTTAATGAGTCTTCCTCCAATGCCGAGGCCCCGTTCTTCTTTATACAGTCCAGCTTCTCGTATTATTTACTCAGCATACAGATTTAATAAGTAAGGTGAAAGGATACAACCCTGACACACACCAACTTATTTTTGAATTGAAAGAAAAACCCAGTGCCGTCGAGTGGATTCTGACTCATAGCGACCCTAATTTTTGAATCAGTAGGTATAAACTAGAGTAGTTTCTGGGTGAGAGTAAAAAATAGATTCGTTAAAACACAACTTTTCATTAAACCCAAAGCTGTAGTACTATTACATGAATTTATCTGCACATGTAGAAATTTGCTTTTTTGGCATAATAAGACAAAGAAATAATAATAATCATGGCTTATATTTGTTAGGGTTTCCAGATAAAACATAGGATGCCTAAATAAATTTGAATTTCAGATAACAAATAATTTGCATGGGACATACTTGCACTAAAAAATATTTTGTTGATCTGAAATTTAAATTTACCAGGGTGACCTGTATTTTTATTTGCTAAATATGACAACTGTAATGTGGTAGGTAGAGTTTTGAAACTGGCCCCCACAAGATTCCACACTCCACTCTTAGAATTTGTGAAAATGATAAGCTATCACTTCTGGGGTTGTGTTGTGTTATAAGGCATAGTCAACCTTAAGATAGGAAGTTCTCTGGGGGGCCTGATCTAAGTACGTCTGGCCAATAGCAGAGGAGGAGAGCAGAAAAGGGGGCAGAAGTGGAAATTAGAGAGACCCGCAGCGTGAGAAGCTCTTGATACTCCATAGCTGGCTTTGAAGATGGAGGAGGACACCTGATAAGGGATGTGGGTAGCCTTGAAAAGCTCAGGGTGGCCCCCAGCTGGCAGCAGCAAGGAAATGGGGGCTTCAGCAAGGAAATGGGGGCTTCGGCCCTACAAATGCAAGGAACTGAATCTTGTCAGCAACCTGAATGAGCTTAGAAATAGATTCTTTCCCAAAGCCTTCAGTTGGGGCCCAACCCAGTTGACACCTTGATAAACCCAGCCAAGCCTGTCTGGACTTCAAACCTACAGTACTATGAACTAATACATGTGTTCTATTTCCAGCTGTTAAGTTTGTGGTACTTCTTATTCAGCAAGAGAAAATGAATACACCTGATATTTATATACATTTTTTTGAAGCATTTCACAGTTTTTTTTTTTTTTTAAACTCGATATTCCAACATTAGGGAGACAGGCTAGGTACTATCGCAAATTTTCATGTATCTGCATCTATAGTCAGACAAATGAAATGACCTGTCTAATGCCCCCTGGCTGTGGAACTGCCAGTAGAAACCAGGTCTTTAATAAGCTTTTTAAAACTAACGAACGTTGGAATAAAATATCCAAGTAAGGCATGAATGTTCTTGAAAATCTAGAGGATTATTTCTGCTCTTTATTTCATTTATCTCTCCCTAAATTTTCTGGATATGAAAACTATTCTTTTGGCCAGAATTTTCTTTGTTTGGTACCCTAGAAGAGTTTTTTTTAAGGAAGCATGCTTTAACAGGGGATGTAAAACTAAAGACAGAGTCAGTTTGAAGGCACAAAATTGAAGAGATTTAAGGGATTTAAGACCTATGTTCAAGGCACCAGGGAGCATTTCTAAAATGATTCTGTCCCTTTGGGGATAAAATTAATCCAAGGCTTTTGTGTCTTCTACCAACTCAGATCTAAGTAAATTTCAAAAGCAGCGAGCTCTGTTCCCCACTCTAGGTCTGTGCACAGCTGAAGAATAGGATTAGGAGGAGGTGAGCTGTGGCTAATACTCTGGTCTACAGGGGCTTTGAGAACTTAATCCATGCTTTCATGGAGAAAGAAGGAGAGTTCAGAGCCTGCCTGTGCTGGCGTAAGGATTTCCACCGCTGAGAGATGGTGTAGCCTGTGCTGCACCGGATGGTTACCCACGAAAGCTACCCCACGTGGCTCCTCAGTTCACACCATTTACCCACCCTAGCTTCCTCTGATTCTACATACAAATATCTTTTCATTTCCATAATCCAGTTCATGATACAGACAGTCAATAAAACAAAACTCGTTGCCCTCCAGTTGATTCCAACTCAGAGTGACCCTATAGGACAGAGTAGAACTGTCCTGTAGAGTTTTCAAGAAGCGCCTGGTGGATTAGAACTGCTGACCTTTTGGTTAGCCGCCTTAGCGAGAGTCAAGAGTCTTCCTCTTTCCTGTGCTTCCCTTGACCTAATAATTAGCATCATAAGCTGCTGAGGCAGACACACTTGCGTTCAACTCCTGGATTTAGAATGAACAGCCTCTGATTTCCAGCAACTTAACTCCAAGCCTCAGTTTCCACATAGTAAAATTGAATGATAATCAAACTCGTAAGTTGTTATAAGAATTAAATAATGTATAAATGAAGGTAGCACTATGCCTGGAATGTGTTACATTTTTACTACTTGCTATCTACTCCCTTTGGAGCCCTGGTGGGCAGTGGTTAACAGCTAGCTGGGCTACTAACCAAAAAGTCAGCAGTTCAAAGCCACCAACCACACCTTAGAAACCCTACGGGGCAGTTCTTCTCTGTCTTATAGGGTCATTATGAGTTGAAACCAATTTGACAGCACCTAACAGCAGCAACATCTACTCCCTTTACTGATATAATTATTATTATTTTGTTGTATTATAATTATTTGTTCATTTATGTTTCTCTATTAATAGGATGAGGAGTTCCTGGGTGGTGCAAACGGCTAATAACATGCTCAGCTGCTAACC